>NC_064598.1:56036869-56343990 GCF_943734845.2 Anopheles funestus
GCACAGACTACAAAGTTTAATAGCGCAAGAACACAAAAGATAGTTCTATACTGAAGCCGAACGAGTCATCACGTTACAGTAACATATAAGAAATTGTTGGAAGAGTACGAAAAACGCTGATTCTCTAGTCTAAATACATTTTATGGGGAATCCTCATAGATATCTGGCTAAGAGTAAACGGTTTTGTGAACTATTGTAATTATATATCAATAACTGACCGAACGTATCACTTATTAATTGAACTAACGTAGAACGATTGAACTAACGTAGAAGATTACTAGCGTACCTACCTTTTCTTCGCTGGGGCAATGATAAAATGGAGTTCCCCTCGTATGCAGTACTGTCTCTCGCAGCTATATGAGTAAATCAAAAGCCAAAAAAACTATAAAGCTTAGCTTTTACGGCACAAAAACAATAACAAGGGACAATTTTCTTACCATGTAAATAACGTAACTTCCTCGTAGCTAACATTACTTTTTATGCCAGCAGATTTTGATTGCATGTTACGTGTAAACAGGCATGAAATATTCTTAGGTTTCCGCGTTTTATAAAATAGAGTAAAAGTTATCACTTAATTATGTGTTCTACGAGTGTATATGCAGAATTATGATCGCGGGGGTCACTAATTACGAAGAATTCAATCGAAATAATGCGCTCTTTTTCGCTTTTTTGGCGAAATGTAAATGCACGACCGATGACCGAAACGACTGCGAGGCAAACCAACGGAGTATCGGAACATTGCATATAAACCGATCAAAGTGACAAGCAGACAAAGAGTAAAACGTCTACGAAAGTGCAAGAAGAAGGAAAGGCAGTGTAAAAATTGAAACTTTCTTTTCTGGACCAAAATAATATCGCTTCGTTGTTTCGATGCGAAATGTGATGTGAGATTAAGTTAATTTCTTGTTTTTGGGAAGATGAACCGTGGAGTTCGGTGCAGGCTAGCTAACCTCAGTAATGAAATCGATCAGAAAAGCATGAGTCATCGACGGTGCTAGAAACATCGCAAATCGTAGTGCAATCCTGTGTATTAGTGCTGTCGTCTGATGCTCTGCATTAAAACCAGTTCGTATTCATTGTCCAACTGGGTTGAAAAGTTTTTGTTTATTGCGTCAACATTAATGCCGTTTACAGATTGCAGGAAGCGACACCAACAGGAAACACCTAACAACTAAGCACATTCCAGTTACAAGGAGAAAAGAGAAACCATTGCGTCGCGGCGAGCAACAGAAAGGCTAAGTGCCGTTCCTGCACGTCTTATCAAAGGCCTAAGCCTAGATACGTAAGCAACATTAAGGTGGAGGTGGTGTGTGAACCCACGTCCTAGCTTTAGTGTAAAATGTCCGATACGAAAGCACCAGCTGAAAGCAACGTACAACATACGGAAACTCAGCGGGAAGATATAAACCGAGAAGTAGAAGTAACTGCACCACCAGCGGTAGAAGAAACTCATGTCGTAGAGCCTACCTCAACAACAACAACAACAACAACAGCAACAGTAGAAGCATCGCCAGCTGCAACCATCGTTCCAACCGATATTTCGAGTGTTGGTGAAAATTTGACTATTGCTGTAGGCAACCACGAACAAACCGCATCTGGTGGTACAGTACCTCCGACTACGTCCGGTTCCTCCGTAGCATCAGCACAGGTCCGCGGACCGTGGAACGTAGAGCGTCAGACATCTGTTGGTTCAATAGACAGTACGTCCATGTCGATCGGAGCAGGTTCAAGTAGCGGCAGTGGACCTGGTGGATTCCGCAACTCTTTAAGCAATGGACGAATGTTCAGTCGGCTTATGTCCGTAGAGCGGGGACGAGTCGCTAATAATCATGGAGCGCCTTCAAGAAGAGGATCAAACTTTAGTAACGTTATGTTTAACGACTTTATGACCCTGCTCCAACAAGCGAGACACCCTGGCAGCTTGTTCTCCTCGGAACGAACAGGACTATTTCTAACTTCGGAACGGTCACACGGACCTGGTACGAGTACTCCTCCCATGATGGGTAACGTTGGAACTGGCAATGCAATCGTTAATACCAGTGATGTTGTGATTGATGTTGATGAAGGAAGCGGAACGACCGGCGGTGGTTCTTTGCGTTCATCCCATAATGAGCTATATCCAATGTCTAATTCATCTTCCTCGGCCAATACTAGCGTACGCCCTTTCCTGTGGATACAATCGGGCGATGAAAATGCTCCACCGGCGAGCTCCTCCATTGGTGGTCGTTCACCGCTAATGCCAAATTTTAACTACGGCCATCACCACCACCACTTTCACAATCATCAACCATTGTCACTGCATCAACAGCAGTCCTCCACAGTCCTTCTATCTGCGGCCCCTGGTTCGATGGCTTCACAGTCTCCTATGTCGATAGGTGTTGGTGAAGGAGTCCCCTCAATGAATGGCGAATCAGCAACGAATGGTGTTGTACTCACACCGACAACAGGAAATGCGCCTACAATTGGAGCTGGTGGAACCACGCGGAGCAATAGTATTAGTTCCAACCATCAGAATGAAGACGCAACTGTGCATGAAGCACTCAACCAGTTGCCGGAAACTCGCGCCTTGATTGAAACATTAGCACGGTATATGCCGTTACTGGTGATTTTGGTGGCTAAACTATGCTATGATCATTTGGATGGTATAATGACCTTTCTGATGTTGACAATAATGTTCTACCATGCAAACTGGGCCGTACGGCAAGAAATCTCGAAGCAAAAGCAGCGGCGCGTTATCGTACTGCTGCGTGAGCTGATCATAATCATTGTCTCTTTATTAATCTTTTGGCTCGCAATTGAATGGAAGAGCATCTGCCTAGTGATACTGTTAATGCCTGATCATCTGCAACAGGAGTCGCTTAAGGGATTGCTGTATGCCGTCTGTATAACGGACTTGATACTGAAGCTGATCACAATTGTAATCAAAATCATCGTCACTCTTATGCCACCGAGTGTGGTAGATTACAAAAGTAGGGTAAGTATTGAAATTAACAAAAGATCAAATGAAATCAAAAGGCATCATTTATTTAAAATGATTTTTTTTCTTTGTAATTAGGGAAAGGTCTACTTGATGATAGAATCGCTCTCGCAACTGTATCGCGCCGCAGCTCCAATCCAACCATGGTTAATATTCCTTTTTGAATCGTACTCTGGCTCGGAAAAGATGGTTGGTGTTATTTTATCAGCGGTTTACATCGTAGCAAAATCTACTGACTTACTTGATAGGATCAAGTTCTGTCGTCGATCATTTGTTAAGCTGCTTCAGAAAACGGTAAGTCCTAAGAACGGGAGATATTTTTTATCGAAGCAAATCCAAAAGCCATATTTTTTCCTACTACTGTTGCTTGTCAGTTTGTTTTTATCGAAACAATATCGACTTTGTTTAATTGCTATAAAACAAATCGGTGATTTTTATCCCGATATGTAATGCTAAGATTTCTTCCTGTCTCAACGACCAGTTAGGCCAATATCTGCCATACAATGATTTAATAGACTTATTTTAGTACTTCGTTAATGACTACTGGCAGATAATAAACCTTTGACACCGGGGAACGATCCTGATATAAGGACCGGTGCTAGTATCTGATAACTGTAGGAAATTGACAAATAATTACGAAATTGTCTAGCTCTGTTGAAGATGTTCTTACTGCAATGCAAAAAAAGTTTGATTGCAGCGACAATCAAACACATGACTTAAGTGTTACTCGAACGAAGGCCTCTCCAACCAGCTAAGCTGCCTGGCTGAAGAAGAATAGGTATGCAGTAATCTGAAGCTGTTGGTTATATTGACATACATACATCCATAATGTCCACATGCAATACTTTGATTGTTTCGAGTTTCGAACGGAACGGCGAATGGTGATGAAGCTTACATTGATGTAATAACAGCAGCAGTATCGTAACAGCAACAATCACCGAACGGTAGTTGAACGCTATTGGCCGGTGAGAGCGGACGTGTATAATGATCGTAAACATTAAAGACATTTTGTACGAACGTTTCGCTAATTTAAATTGTTGTATTAATCGGATTGGTCGATATTTTCATGTCAGTCAGGTTGGCGCTACTTACGTGTTGTTATGAGTTGGTCAACAACAAATAAATGTAAATATCTTTTTGCAGAGCTATGGAAACGTACCAACAAAGGAACAGTTGCAGGCCTGTGGTGGACAGTGCTCGATTTGTCATGACAACTTCAATTCACCGGTATTGCTGGAATGTAATCACATCTTTTGCGAACTGTGTGTCGGAACATGGTTTGATCGAGAACAGACATGCCCCTTATGCCGCGCAAAAATCGTTGACGATCCTTCCTATAGAGATGGAGCAACCACATTCTTTCTGCAACTATACTAAAGGATCAATGAAGGGACAAATGATATTCGCAGCTCCATTCCTAATTTTGTAATTAATGTATTTCGAAGGTTTTTTGTTCGTTCTGTAGGGTGAACTTGCGTGTTAAATCAGTAATGATGTTCTTCACGATGGGTAAATTTCCAAATGCTGGCGATTACTGATGAACCCGCACTAGACTGTTCACCGTATTGTGCATTTTAAAGTTGATAATCAATTCAATCATAGTGGTTTGTGATTGGCGTGATTAAGCTAATTGAAAAACAATATCTATAACTGGTTACGGGAGTGAGGAAGGAGCAGAGAACGAATTAATACTTTTTATTAATCATAAAGGTAAGCTATAACTAAACGTATTTCAATTTGAAAAAGGTATTAAGAGATACGTACGCACCTATCGAGCAGGTATATGTTGGGAACACCTGAGATAGCGTTTGAATATTGTAAAACTTTAGTCATACTTTCGTTACGAGATGCACTGTAAACCATGAAAAACTGTACAATAGCATTATCTGCAATCAATAAAGTGGTCCATATCTTGTTTATGGATTTGTTAAACATTAAGCTATATAACAAATTAATTCGTACAATGGAAGAGAAACACCTGCTAACTTAGGTCAACAAACTGGTTTCGCCATGAGAAAAACGACAGATTTAAGAGGGTTCTTGTACCAGCTAGAACCAGAAGTATAAAAAATATCGATGAAGATGTTGCGAGTATTCGTCGATACTCGTACCCTTCGTCGATGAAAGACGTATGTACCTTGACATCTGTCTGATTGACAGTGGGGCAACATGTTTTTTTTTGATTATCGACATTTGTTTTGATTCGGTAACAATACGTAAAGTTAAGATTTCCATTAATGGCTGCAATAGCGTTGGTTCGTCGTTCAATTTTACATTTTCACAAATTTACAGCTACACGAAGCATCCACATGTCATCGGTTCGTGAACGATCGGAAAAGGTGTTGGAGGATTTGAAGGAGAAAAATCCTTATTTTGAAAAATATGCCAGCAAAATAGCGGCCGTGCAGCAAAGCTCGCCGGAGGAATTTCTTTCACGGCTCGATAGTGTAGAGAAGGAACAGAAAAAGCCCAAATTTGGCCCCTCCGAGTTGGAACGCGATTACTCGGAACTTCTAAAACCAAAAGCACCACTAGCTTCCGAAGCAACGAGAGACATTTCGCATCGCAAGCTTAGCGATATAATGCGTCTGGAACTGGTCGAAGATAAATCTGCCGATGATATCAAGCATTTGTGGTTGGAGTATCATAAGGACAAGGCTGTCATAACGGCTGCAATTCCAGTAGATCAGTTCAATCTAATGATGGCACGCGCTAAACAATTTTCTGTGTTTATCCTTCCAATACCACGAAGCCAAGGGTACGAGTTTATAATGCTGCAATTTTCGGCAAATACAGTACACTTTACGCCGCTGTTGAATTACCAGGTACGTGCGAGCGATCAGTGGAAAATTACAATTAGAAAACTAACTCTGGATTGTTTGTAGGTTCACAAAGAAAACGCGCCGGAATGTTTAAACATTGTTATGTTCACCGAATGTTCTGACAAAGGAATCATACTAATGCGGGGAGAGTATGACACGAACGTACTCAATGCACAGGAAGCGCAATGTTTGGCCAATCAAGTACAACTATACTATAGCCAGAACAATGAATCGAAAGTACACCTGCTTGAGACGTTCACCAAAAACCCGGACAAATTCAAGCACATGGATATCATTGAGGAACTAAACAATTTGAAAATTTGAACCGCCTAGCAATAAATGCTCTTTAGTGCGCAACGTGGCATTCAAAATAAAGCTTCCCGAAAATCCTGTATAATTGACGCCATCATCAAATCTTGCGATAAATACAGAGGAGTATTTGCAAAATCTGTGTTTGCAATAATCGAATCATCTGCAGGGTTATTCATCACTCGCAACTGGCTTGGAAAGGTAATATTCATCGTTGGCTGGTTCGCTGGAGTGCATAAATCAAACTCGTGGTCCATGTTTTCAGCGTGTATGTTGAATTCTTCCTCCTCCAGTAATGCATCCAATTTCTCCATCAGCGTGTCATCTGATGGCATTCGGTCTAGAAGGAAAGTGCTTTCTTCGTACAAACAACGTCTACGGCTCGAAGACATGGTTGGAGAAGGTGGCGACGCAGTCTGTGATCGAAAGATAACCATGTAAATCATTATATGAGAAATTATATAAGTACTTACTAGTAAAATATCATCCGCCTTGCCCGATAGCACCTGTGTTGGCCTGGAACATGGTTTGAATTTGCTTTGAGAGTTTGGTTCAATCAAAAAAGTGACGTTGTTCCTTTTTTTGTGCTTGGCTAGAATCGGTTCTTGGTTAACATCGTCCAGAATGGCAGGGAATGGGTTCGGGAGTTCCATAGCTGTTTCTAACGACATATGATCACATTCTCGACTGTTTCGAGATTGATTGTGATTGATCATCAACGAGATATCGCTATTGTTACTACTAGTCGGTTCATCAAAAATATGACTGCGTTTTGAAGCCATCACGGGAATTGTTTCTATTCTTGTTTCGGGTCGATCCCCAATCTGATGACCGGGTATATTGATTTCACCCGTTTTTAGACAGGTCTCCATTTCCTTTCGTTGCTGAACCAATTCATTGGCGCATTCGTGTTCTTTGGTTACGCCGGAAAAATATTCTTCACAATTTTTCAAAAACATTTCCCAAGCACTAGATTTTGTGTCAGAAGTCGGTTGGAAAATAGGAGAATTCGACTGAAGCTCTTCCGGATCCGAGAGGACTCCAGATACACCAAACGCAGCCATGCGATCAAAAGGCGTCGATGTTGCCGGTGGAACAAAGTTATTCGTTACATTCGTTACATTACCTATAGTTTTGTCTGCCACTTCGAATGGTAATTTCATATGTTCCGTACAAGAAAAAAAATTACCGGGCAAATTCAGATAGTCATCCATTCGCGAAACCTTCTGTCTTACATTTCGTTGCGGACGATTGTTGCGTTGTTGATCAATCCATCTCATGAGACCTGTTTTCGATCTGTTCGATGGCTCTTGTCGAATAAAGCTTCCACTATTTGTATTACGTTCGAAACGAGCATACACAGCCCGGTCAAATATGCCCGGTTGTTTGCGTTGCTCGGTAACGACAGGTTCGGGTCGACAGAAATTGGTCCGTGCATCGGTTGGTGCGGCAGCAGTGGGTATTTCGTTGTTCCGCGTTAGAAAATCTCTAAACAACTGCTGCACATACACGCTGTGATCTTGTTTCGGCTGTCTCCATCCTCGACGCTGGGGCATTTTCGATAATTACATCCGTTTGCTCAATTGATTGGATCAATTTAATTCGCACCCTAAACACTTGTTTGATTTACTGCAACAGTTTTCGTAGGTACGTGTGACATTTCGTTAACAGTCGTCAAACGATTAAACTGCACAATCCAAGCAACATTTGAATAACGGTGCCCCATGTAAAAACCGATAACGTAGCTACACAGTTACATAACCAGAGTAAAACCAAACTTTCGATCAGAATATGTATCTGTATGCGGTTCTTAACAGTACCATAATCATTTCTGCATACATACGATCCGTGCGAGTGGTAGTATTGAAGGTTCTAGGTTAAAGAAACGGTAGAAAGGAAATTTGCGATAGTGTGCATGGAATATTTAATATCGCTATTCGGTTTTAATTTAATCTCGTAATATGACTTGGTAATTATTCTTTGCTCTTCCATAACAAATTATTGTATTGAATAATATTATGCACTAACTAGATAACAGGCAAAATTTTTGCCATATGAATTTAATGTAATAAATTTATAGCATCCAAATAATTGGCAAATTCAGTACTTATCGTTTAGTCAAAAGATACCAAAACTGCTCTTGATTGCAACCCAACGGTCATCCTCAGGCACAGCGCAACAGTCTCAAAATCCGGTACACACATGGCCATGCGAGCTCTGATCAGGCGACAAACAATCTCTGTGCAACGAACTATAATATAACTATGTATAACGGCACCAGATTAGTTTTGCGACAAATTAAAATTTAATTTCTTTAAGGTACTCACCGCCGCCACACATACATAGTTCAAATAGTAGACTGGGGAAAAAGAAATCCATTTTTTCCTGTTGTTCTCAACTTTACAATGCTCTCTCACGGAAATTTTTGTCCACCAAATCTAAAACAAAATCTCTAGCAATTGATTATCACAGTTTGCCCTTCAGATGTCCTATTTCGTTGTATGTTTGGGCTATGGTACCACGCTACTATATTCTCTCCAGTTTAAGTATCTGCGTACTAGATGCCCAATGGAAACATATGCTTCCGTATTCCGAAACGGATAATACCGTAGTCTTCTACAGTCGCAGGACATCTGTTGCGTGTGCGCCCCACCAGAATCCTAGGACTATCCTTAGAAACTTTTTAATAAGGTATGCTATATGGGCTTAAACCAGCTTGAGTTGAACCAAACACCAAGCCATCGAAAGTTGTCGGCGATTGATATATTTTCTCCATATAAAAAGACATCAATGTGAAGGTCATATAATCCCTTCTCCCTATTTTTATCAGTGTCGCTAAAGGGTGAAAAGACTAGCATTTCGGGTTTCGTTGCAGATAACTTGATACCAAGGATTTCAGACCGTTCGGCAAGGTTATCCAATGTGGTTTGTAAAGCCTGTTGTATTTCGCCGGCATCCCTGCTAGCGACTGATATGACGCTGTCGTCTCCCAATAACTTGCGCCAATTCTCTCTGAGTAAATTGTGACCTTGACGTCCTGTTAGACATCATTCTTAGCAATCTCTTAAGAAAAACTAACTGTGTAAAATTTGGACCAGTGCTTTTTCTTAACCATTAGCTGTCCTATCAGTTGCCCCTTCGTTTTAGCGTTGAAATTATTGGAGTAGCTCCTCCTTTTCCAGAAGTGTTATGCCAATCGTATTTTAGCAATCTTGAGAAGGATTGCGATCTACGAAAAAGTGTGAAACCGAAAAAATGTGAAAAAATGTGTGAAATGTGAATGAAGCTAGGCTATCCTCTTGTTGACGGATTTTCAACAAGACACTTATCTAATGGTAGGTAAATTTTCATGCTTTAACCTTTGGCTAAATGAAATGAAAACTTTAAAATACTAGATAAGCGATATGTGACGGACACAAAGTGCATTATGAGGTCCTCGGATCGATGTGATATTGATTATACGAACAAATCATAGAAGTTGTCAGCAGTTGTCTGTTTTCGTAAAAATTCTTAAAATTTATCTGCTAAACTGTGCGTGGTTAGGAAGCTACGCACATTCGTCGTACATGTATTGTATGTAGATCAAGAATTTTAGAAGCATTTTTTTATATTATATAACACAAAGTTAAGCCTACTCACCAAACCGTATCACGCGGTACCACCGAGGTTTGTGCTAGAAAGTCATATCTCATTTCAATACATCTACTTTAATTTCGTTTTTACTTATTGTGTCCATAACTCAACAAAGTACAAAACTGAGAACAAACTGAACTTAACTAAAACTAAATCCTTTTTTTCTCTTTTGTGGCAGTACAGCCTCAGAAGAAGTGTCGCGGCCTGCCATTTCTGGCTTTGCTTGACTTGGTTTACCCGTAGCTGGATAGTTAGTTCTGCGTGCCGGAATACGATCCTGATGGGATTTGACACCCAGTCCTGTCGTGTAGGGACCGACGCCATTACCACATACTCCGGCCCGGTGGTACAATGAACCATGAACAAAAATCGCTAAACAATAAGAAACACTGGAATCTTGTTTGACGAAGAGCCATGGTTTGCAGAGCTGGCCTGTAGCTGGCACTGGGTATAATATGAGGGAATAAGAGAATCGGAATGGCCAAAAATGTTGTAGCGACTTATAATAAATAATAATAAATCGTCGATTTCAACCGATGTGCAAAACATCAGACCTTGATCAGTAGATTAGATGGAAAAAATCTCCGTTCAAGCAGCCGATGTTGGAATAATCGTGAATATATCGATCAGGGAAACGATAATGAGAAATAGCATAACACTTATAGGTACAATGAAATTCAGAGAAATCGTACCTACTTCGGGCTCCACAAATTTCTGCGATCCAGAAGACTCCAGTAACACACGAAATGCACGACATATCGCACACTGATCCGTCCGGTACTCCTCTACGGGTACGAGTCCTTGACTATGGATCGTATCTTTGGCGATGTGTGCAAACGTGTGGAGAAGGAGAATGAACCACGAGCTAGCTGAGCTGTTTAGCGGATATCCTGACGGTTGTCAAAGCCGGAAGGGAACGATGAGCCGTGAAGTCGAACCTGTCGGAGATCGGATACAGCCGTGGATGGAAGACTGCAGCCCTGGACCGAGTTTCCTAGACACGGATTGGCGACCTGGCCATGTCTTCGCGTCGTGCTCGACCATGAGCAGGTCAAGAAAGAAGAAGAAGTTACTGGTACAAAGATTAAGTAGATTAGATGAACACCAAGAATAAAATGAATCAAAGAAAGACCGGCGAGAAAGAAAATGAGAATGAACAAAAATAGGGAGAACAATTTTAATAGCGTCAGCACAGAGAAGGTGTAAATGAGCGAGGAATATATTCCCACCATCGTTGACAAACAGCTGAAACCATAAAGGGCCATGCACTCTCCCTTGAGGTATGACTTTAACGAGATAAGAAAATTCTGGTTTGTTAAGTTTGGCAATTAGTAAACTGTGTGAGAGACGGTCAAAGGTTCCGCTTTGAAGTCAAAATAAACAACATCAACTTGTTGTTGACGACTCGAAACATTAAAGAACAAACGACACGAACTCGAGAAGATTCGTACAGGTAGAACGTCCAGAAATAAATATGAAGCAACAGCAGGAAGAATCGACATTTCAAACGTTTTAGCACACGTACATCAATGGACAGTACCACGATAGTAAGAAATTAAGACACGATCGCCTTTCTTATCAATGGGATGCACATGTTTCTTAGGTGCAACAAGAGCTTCTAGATATAGAGACATCTGGAAAATTCTAGCGAAATAAAGGACTAGGATGATATTATTATTTATAAGGGCAGGAGGTATTATACTAGCGCGGAATTAAATGAAAATTTTTGCTCACCCAAAACATCTACGATAAGCTTGCTAATAACGATAAGGACGTTGCTCACACAGACCATATTCTCAAAAACCATATTCATAAAAAACTGCATACAGACTCTGAAACTACAGCCGAATATTCAAGTACTAACTGTTTTACAGGTTGATTATAGGAGGGTATTACACTTTGATTCTTTTAAAGCTTAAGGGCATTGTCGTCGTGAGTTTCTTTTTTTCTTTTACAATGGACATCCACGTCTAAGTTATGAGCAATTAAATTTACGTTTCAGCTTCAACTGAAATTAGAATGATCATGCTAGAAAGATACTTTTTACAACGATTTGTCTGTTTATGTAATCTTTCGCAAATTTAAAATAAATTCTTTTTTTTTTTGGTATTGTTGTATTCGTGACTGCAAAACTGTGCTTTGCTAGTATTGCCGGAAAAAGAAAAAAAAAAAACAATACTTTTAGTGGTTCGGATATGTTAATCTTTAATGAATTGTTTTTTTTTCTGCCATTTTTAAATTGCTAAACTAAGGAAGACATTATGGAACAAAAACTACAATTTCAAGCAATGCAACGATGTGCTTTTTAAATGCAGCTCAACTATATTGTATCTTTTATAATTTCCACAGACAACAACAAAATCATATACGATGACATTTGGTTTTACATATACACTAAGCAGGAAAGATTTATTAAGAATAGTGTCTTCTGTCTGAACGTAACGTGAAACATGCAGTGGTGTGTAATCACAAATTGTCTTACGAGCTAAACAAGGTGTACTTCAACGAAGGAGAGTTGTTTTAAGTCTACGTAAGTAAGCGGTATTTGTATTTGTTAGTTGTATAGTTAATTTTATTTCTTCTCTTTTTGCCCATCATTGGATTGATGTGTACTAGCCATGTAAGTTACTGGACGTGTAAAAGTGTTAGTTTCTGGCGTGTTTGCTTAAGAGTGCGTTTGTTCCAAATTCTATATAAATAACCTTTATTAGTACACGCTGTGAATTAGAGTATGTTTCTTTCAGCATATACAAGCAATAAGAGGAAAATGGTTGTGTAGAATCAGAAGCAGGTTACATGATGGAGCGTATGTTTGTATTGGTGGCACGATTTAATTGCTATTCACAATGAAACGAACTTTGGCCGGAACTTTGGCGATAGGATCAAGATCATATCATTAGTCGTATTGCCGCCAGCGGGTGGGATGGGAGAGACATGATGCTATGGAATGCCATTGTCCGATTTCGGGACATAATCTAGAAGTTAGTCGGAAGTTGTTCATCTCGAAAATGTTGGATCCTGCCAATCAACCTGTAAAGATTCTGTTGTGTTTATTCAAACAGACTAGGTAACAGCGTCAGCGGGTTTGTAATGCACATCTTTGCTGTTTGATTTTAGCTCACAATTACCTCTTGTTCGTCCTGCCCAAAAACTGCCGGGTTAAGGTATCCACCACCACGTTTGCCGAATCTGTAACATAACACAGAAGACATAATCGTTCGACGTTACTGATGAAGAATGAAAAACGTTTCATGGGTGGAGTGCGCACCGGCAGATTATAGTTAAATGT
Source organism: Anopheles funestus (assembly GCF_943734845.2). Classification (NCBI taxonomy): domain Eukaryota; kingdom Metazoa; phylum Arthropoda; class Insecta; order Diptera; family Culicidae; genus Anopheles; species Anopheles funestus. Next base: position 56,049,900 of record NC_064598.1, read on the forward strand.
AGTTCAGTTTACAAATTATAGTGTTTGTTACAATGGTCGTCTGTTGTCGTTGGTATCTCTAGCTGGCCGCATAAAATCATTTGGGAAAATGGAATAAAACGGAAAGGAATTGTTTCTAGGGCGGGACGGAGTGATGGGACATTTTTGGTACGGATTCGGTGACAGCGGCTCACCTGGGTCTAGCGTCAGTCGAGTGTGCTCTATCGATAGCTTCTAGGATGAAATATCCAATAATTTTGTCTAGTCCCGAGTGAACACCATTTATATTGGGTGGAAGTTCACTTCGTATTAACCTACAAGAAAACACAAAACATACACAGATAGATGAGAGGGAAACTGGCACCGTTGTTTAAAAAAAAGTGCATTATGTGTTTTTGTTGATTCTCAATTGAAAAACAAAATATATGTAGTAACTGTACGGTTGCTTTTCAATTCCTGATTTAAGGAGTATTTTAATTTTTAAATAACATATGCAATGCAAAAGTGCATGCACAGGTACCAGTGTTGGGCAAATCTTTGGAACAGCTAATGCGTTCTAATGATTAGAATCTTATGTTGTGTTGAACATGTATTATAGAAGGAACTTATAAAAAAATAGATAAGAAGGTGTATTAAAATCGAACGTAGATTAAGTTAAAAGTAGAGAAAGTTAAAATGCAAAATATAGCAGAAACGTCTGCAGCGTATGCAAACTTTTATAGTCATCAAGTGTAATTTCCCCAACGATCCATCATACGGGACTATCAACACTATACAATTACAGTTTTAATTTGAAATTGTTTATTGAACTGTGTTGTTTTTCATTTTAATTTAATTTTAATAAGTTTTATTACTTTTGTATTTTGTAAAAAAGCTGAAGATGCACCATTTATGCTCATTTTTGTGGTGTGTATTGTACTATGAGTGAGTTTATGTTTTCTTCCTATCATACAGTGCATTGTGGTATAGTTACTATACCAAATATTTACACTAGTATCGTACAGTACAGGAAGTTGACGAGATGCTCTGTCGCTTACACTAATGACACATGCTTCCGTGTCGCTTGATCGTTTTGAGCTTTCTAGAGATTTAGACTACGTTTCTTATCGCGTCAGTCAGCAACAAACGATGCGAACATGTGTTTAGTGTTTGATCTAGAGAAATGTAATTTAAGCTACTGCACAAGATCGGACAGGTTTAGTTTCCAGACAGCTCGTTGAACCTTCGCCGGATAGATAGTGGCAGAGTGTCTGTGTACAATCCACGAAGTAGTGAATGGTAAAGTTTTCTACTATTAGTTTTAGTTTTTGAACTAATTTATCATAGTGCCAAACCGAAAAAAAACTAAACATGCGGACTGAGGTGAATCGTTCTCCAGTGTTTACTATCGAAGGAAATAATGTGACAGCAAACAAATCGGTTGCAGATCCAGAATCCAAAAGTTATACGTTTGATGAAGTGATTGATATTATAGGTAAGGTTGTTTCAAATTGTGCAAAAATTGCCACTGACACAAGGTACAATTGCCATTGTTATAGTCACTGATGTGTTTTTTTTTATCTTTGGAATGCATAATATGGTTCGAAAGGATTCGGTCGAACCACATGGCACATATTTATAGCCTCGTCTATAACTATGATGGCAGTGCTGAATGAAACGATGGGCATTTCAATCGTAATCCCAGCCGCACAGTGTGATCTTCATCTGTCTGCCACAGATAAAGGCTTATTGACTGGAGTAAGCTTTGCAGGTGAGTATTGTTCGACAATATCGAAATGGTTTTGTTATTATAGTGCACTCGTACTTTGGAAAAATTCAGAAAGAAATGGAAGGAAGATCTCAAACCATAATTTCGTTTGCCTTGTTTTGTATTATTTTTTTTAGACATTATATTTTAATTAAATATTATATCTTCCATGATACCACCATTATCATACTGCTTTTTTATTTGATGCTTTATCTTTTGTTGTTTGCTAGCAACACAACAAGACAAACAATTACAGTCACCACAGTTTGATTTGTTACTGCTATCAGCGGTGTGGAAATTTGTGGTGGCAAATATCGCGACATTTATTTACAAGTTTATTTGCTTTACCAACCAGTAGGCCTAAGCATCCATGGAACCCTTACGAGTGATTGTTGTTACGCAGAACAACTATAAATAAAAATGTTTAGCTAGTGCTTTGAGCTGATTCTAATCCATCGGAATACTATTATCGTTATACGTCATTACTGTATTGAAATTGTATTGATATTTCAATGCTCATCTCTGTCTCTTCAGAGGTTTTAATGCAAAATCAGATTCATCTTTACTTTATATAAACAAGGTGATCAAATCGTAAATAAATAGAAATGCTTTAGTAACAAATGATCTACTAATGCTTGTGAAAATGACAACAGTAGGTGTACAACAGCAAAGCGAGATAATACTGTAACTTTAATGTGAAATACTCCTGTCCCAAGGTAGGAAATCAAACGCATAGCTGTCCACTTTTGTTTAGAACTTGTTCCTGTATTTTGAGTCCAGTTCAATGAAATGGACCGTTTTTTTTAAATAAAAGCAAACCCAATTTCATGGTGCGTTAAGTTTAACAACTTAATCAAGTAAAAATGAGTAAAGTCCCCGTCTGCACCTATTTAAACCCATAAACTGTACACTGACACGAGCGGAAATAATGCAACCTGTTGTTTTTTGTTTTGTTTTTGCTTTCTCCCCATTTTTCCTTTACATACGCATGGTGTCGAACTGCAATCCAGGCATTATCGTTTCGTCACACTTCTGGGGTTATATTGCAGACACGAAAGGTCGCCGAAGGACGCTCATCGTGTCACTGATGTTGACCGCCATCTGTGCACTGGTTTCCGGTTTATCCATCAACTATACGATGATGGTGGTTATGCGTTTCCTGGTGGGAGTTTTGTAAGTGCAGATCGAGTGACTCGCTGTCCACGTGGCATTCGTTATTTGGTTTTGTTACCTTTATATTCTTATAGCATTTCTGCACCATCGGCTACCATCTTTGCTTATCTGGGAGAATTTTTCAAAACTGCCAACCGCACCGTGGTGATAACGTATGCCAGTACAGCAGTAGGACTATCAGCCGTTTTTACTGCAAGTAAGTTTTCCGGTAGCGTAAGAATGGTTTCATCTTTCACTGTAACGCGTTGGTTTTCGTGATTTATTTAAAAGTTGTTTAATCTTGTTGTAAGACAATTATTTTCATCCTAATTTTCCTTTCCTTTTTCATGGCATCGGCTAACGTATTGCTCTATTCGCGACAGGCACTGGTTGGTATGTGCTCTCGTTCACCTGGTCTCTCGATATTCCTGGGACGGGACTCGTTCTAAAGCCTTGGCGTCTTCTATTTTTTGTATACACCTTGCCCACGCTGATAGGAGCAGTTTGGCTTATGGTACTTCCGGAGAGTCCCAAATTTTACCTTTCCCGCGGGCGTGAATCGGAAGCATTCGCTGTTCTTCTTCGACTGTACCTTGAAAATCACCCGCACGCAACCGTGGATGATTTTCCCGTAAAACATATAACGCCTGAAGCTGGACAAAAGGATCGTAGTGCAACACCGAATGGGCATGGAGGTTTCTGCCATGTGGCTAGCAGCGTTTGGAACCAAACGGTTCCACTTTTTCAACGACCCAATGTGGTTAATTTTACCATATGCTGTGTGGTGCAGTTTGGGCTGTTTGTAGTGTAAGGACAGGCGAGAACTGAACAGAACTGGACTGAAAATTGTTGTGAACTGTTGTGAAAATAATGTTGGAATGCAATATTTATTAATTTTTTTTCTGGCAGTTCTGCAGGAATGGGGCTGTGGTTTCCAGACATCATTAACCGGCTTACTACATCGAATGCGTTGGATGCTACTGTTTGTGATGCACTGGACGTATCTATGACCGCAGACTTCGAGCAAGAGCTGGAACATGCAGTCATAATCGGCGATGGAGCATGCAATGACAACATAAATGAACGAGTTTTCATCTACGCTATCACCTTGGGCGGGTTGTACACGGTGCTGTATCTAGCCATGTCCGTGCTGATGCGCATGTTGGGTCGCAAGTGTTTGGTTGCATTTAACTTATTCTTATCCGGATTCTCCGGGATCGCGCTACAGTTCGTAGACCATCCATACATCACGATGGCACTGTTCTGCTCGTTTTTAGTATTTGCCGGTACATCGATTTCTATTCTCAATGGAGCCACCGTATCATTCTTTCCGACAAATGTTCGAGCGATGGCCGTTTGCTTGAGTCTAATGATGGGGCGCCTGGGAAGTGTATTTGGCAGTAATCTTGTAGGGCTCATCATGGAGGAACACTGTACGCTCACATTTAATTTGTTTGCCACTGGATCAATTATCTGTGCCGCTCTTACATTGATTTTACCCAGTTAGTGTGATCTGTGGTATAATTCTACACACAGTAAGTTCGTATAATCTGTTGCTGCAATAGAATTAAGGTAGCTCAACATTACATTACACCACAATTCAACGATCCAATTTGACTGATGGGTAATGTACAACAATAAAAAGAGGAGAATATTTCTTGGAATATTGACTGCAGTCTGTGGAAGTAAAGTGTCATCCTTTCCAATCATTTTGGATGCCACCATATGACATTGAAGTAGTTTCAGCGTACCGCCAAATTCCATTGACATCATCAAAACGAGTTGGAACAGATCAAACAACAAGCACAACGTGTGGAATTGTTTTGATTTTTTTTTCTAAATGCAGTAACGTACTTTTCTTTTCTAACTCTCAAACTCTGGATTATCTGGGTTCTTACGCTTCTTTTTTTCCTGAAGTAGTATCGTATGACCGTGCGTGATAGGACGGCACATAACAACCGGATGGTGTCGCAACTTGAGCAAATCATAAGGTTATTTTTTTTACATGTCGTAGTCTTGAGCAGGTTGTGTATATTTGGTTTTTTCTTTACCATCGGAATGTCTACTCACTTGTACGCAAAAGAAGCGTTAGCAAAAGTTGTGCTGCTGAATGTTGTTTGAAATGTGCTATATTGGTTAAGTTCACACGCCAGAATTGTACGGACATGCTGCTAGAGGTACATTGAAGACATTGTTTGCTAATAAAATTTAAGTAAATACCTTAAAGCTACATTGAATATTTTGATATCGATTAAATTTTACGCTCTATTCCTATCCGAATACCAAAATACCCTTCTCTTACATTATAAGTATTATTGAGGCAAACAGTTTTACAGGTTGTTAAAAGTTCGATTCAAACCCAGAACATTAATTCCAATTGTTTGAATTATTCATTTTTGAGCGGTGATATGAGACCCCAACATGAGGCGGGATGATACTTCGAACTCTTACAAAGGCGATATAATATGTCTTTGGTTGTATCTCATGTAAGTTTTTTTTTATTACTTCAACCAATTTGATAATTTAATTTCGTTTACCTTTTATACTAATGTAGGTAAATTATATAAAACCATTACAAAACGATCGATTGTATAACCTTATGCCGCTAGGTCATGGTTGAAAATAGAACCGCAAACGATTAAATAATGTGCATAAGTTAGTGATGATTACGCTTGACGAGTAAACAGTACAGAAGAAATGGTTGCACATCGATGCAGATCTTGTGAAAGTGCAAGCAATTTGTATGTACTTAAAATAACAATAATATCAGTAAAAACTACTATTCCTTGATTGACGTACCATCAACACAACTAGCCGGTGCATCATAGCGGCGTGTTTGGAGTCGGAGGCGATTTAATAAAGAAATTATAATCTTATAGGTCAGACATCGCCAGTCTTACCAAGCGATACGCGAGGCTTGAGCTGACAGCCGTGTGGTAAATAATTTTTACTTGGCCGATGACCGGTTTGTGGGTTATTTTAGCCAACCGCAATCGGTCGTGTCAGGCTTGAAATGAGTGAATGTGAAAGAAGTATTATCGATTCACTGTTTTTTGGACCTTCCATAAGAACTTTCAAACAAGGTAGGTCAGAGTAGATGCAAGCAATGCGCAAAAGGTATACTAAAGGCAGTGAAATGAAGCTCTCATTCGCAATCCCACGCCGATCGTTGGGAGTGGAAAACAAATACAAAAAGTATATAGGCATCATTCCCGCAACGCTATCGGTAAATAGTGGGAGAAAAGGTCAATGAAATGGAAAGAATTTATTAAAAAAAAACAAACCAGAATAACTAGTAATCGAAAGCTACCTCTGGCTGAATACGAAGACGTAGTACACTAGTGTACCAAGTGTATGTTTATTGCGTGCATCTGAGAAGGACATAAACTCTCAACATGGAGGAAGAAGGCCAGTTTGAATACTGTACTCTCGAAGCGCTGAAGCAAAAGCGAAACATGGCAGAGGGACAGAAAGATCACACGTTAACGTAATTTCCTTCATCTAGCATAGGGAATTCCCGCACGAAACGTAAGCACCCTGACCTGTCATCGTTATTAATGTGAGCAAGATTATTTACGGCTTGCCAGCCTTGACCAGAGTCAAGGACAATTGCATTCGATCGAATGCTTTTGAGGCAACGCCCTGCCAAGCAATGAACGGCACCGTCGGCTGCCGGATTATTAAGTGCCCTAAAGTTACCACTCTGTCAAGAAGAAAGCAGTAGGTGGTGGTGCATCGTTTAAGCCACTCGTGGTCTCTTACCTGGGTCTAGCGTGCTGAGCATGCTTAGTCTCCAGTTCCTGCAGGTAACGAATTGCGGCTGCTACCGATGCGGCGTCACTATCCTGCGGCCGGGCTACAGTCAAAGTGGTGAGGTCGGCGATCAGGGTGCAGATCATTAGAGCCACAAGCAGACGCTGAGTAAAAGTGCTGGACGCCATCGTGTGCAGTTCTAGCGTGGAATGATTACCCTGGTGTCTAGGATATCTGTAAGTAATAAAAACGTAAGTCCTGGTAAGAAACGTAAGTTCTAGTCCGTGGGATATAATCGCAAAAGAAAAAAAGAAAACACCACACGCAACACCCATGCAGAAGCAATCAAAGAAGAAAGCTCGACTTTCATCATCGCAAGTTATGATAATGCCTCCATAACTCATACCACGGCCCGAAGCAAAGTAACAAGTGGTAATAGGCATTCTTGATTGTGAATGCAGGCTCAAAAAGGTTTTTTTTAAATTTTATTTTGCAGTTGCACAACACACAGTGGGTAGATAATCTTCGATGATTGAAAATGTTCTACGAGATTCGATTACTATTTGCATAGCATTTGTAGAACGTGTTTTAGTGATTGTAGAAATACAGCACATCGTAAAATGTGACCATGTAACCAATGTAATGTGGATCGAATTTTAATTCTTTTAAAATAGAGGAAAAAAATCATATTAATTTAGGAAAACTATTTATACTGCAAATATTGCTCTTACAGGCAGGAAAAGATAACGGTGTAGTCATTCTTGGTTAATGTGTTTGTTTAAGTGCAACGAATGGAATTAATTAATTTAACTTTAGCTAGGGTAAACATCCTACAATAGGCGCTTTGTCCCGTTTTACAAAAGCATCTAATCAGACGTAGACAATTTAAACGGTTGGTCAATGAAAAAGAAGAAAAGACATGGACGTGTCTTATCTTTGATTGGGACACTTCAACAAAGGATTCATCGTGGAGCGTTTCAACGAAGGATTTCATTTTGTAAGGATCCACAGAAGGCAACCCCAGTACCATACCCAACGTAGGCTTAATGACGTAAAATTTGTAAGTACTAAATTGCTTCACAAACGGCCGAGATCATGCAGGATGCTAGGCACTAGTCTGTTTATCGTAGCCCGTACTTTGTTTGTCGGAAGCAAACTTTACGCGCCGGAACTGGCCAAATAATAAAATATTTTGTAAAGTTTAACAAACAAAGATAATATTCGCCAAACAAACCATTTAGCCTTCAATACTTTTGCCGTATTATGGTCCTTAAAAGTGCGATCTTATAAGATTCTCGTTAAATTTTTGAATGATTTTGTTAGACTCACTGAGTGCAATTTCTGAGTACAATCACTGATTACAATACACGGTACAATTTCGAAAGTTCATTATTTTGTGTAATTAGAATATGTAGAAAACCAAACTTTGCGATTTAAAGTCACAATAAAAATGAAAAGTAGATAAAAAGAATTTTCCAAAAAAAAAAAGAAATCTTTATGAAAATGTAACATCTTGATCAAGTCAAGTATAATCCAACAACATTTCTTCGCTTATTAGTCATCACACGCTGTAACGACCTTCCTTTCGGTACTGATTCGGTTGGAGGGAATTTCTTTTACACTTTTGCGGGATTGGCCCAAAGTGTGCAAATAAATATGCGCTGTTTGTGTACAGCATTAAACTATCATTAGCACTTCATGCACTGTAAATAATTAAACATGCCCGTAATGCGTAAGAAACGAACGATGGAGTGGATTATTTGACATTTGGTTAAAAAGGGTATAAAAAAAATAGTTCCAAACAGGGGGAACACCGAATTATAATATGAGAATATGCTGGTGATTCCGCCGCGAAATTAACGTCATCGATCGTCATCGAAAAATGAAACGATGGTAAGCTGAAGTGATCGGAGCTACGAACGGAAGGAATTTGCTTTGAGTGCTCATATGTATATGGATGAGTCGTATCTATAAACATATATCTGTTTAGGTTGTTTAAAAAAACAACCTTTTTTATCATCGAATTTATCTTGGCAATCGTTGTGTTCTTTATCAATATTTGCATAATATCGAATCATGATATTGTACGCTAGGTGGAGCAGATGGTTGGGACTGAGTATCAGGCGATTATTACGTATCGATAACAAATGTGGGAAATCTAATTAGAGGAGTAGCAGCGGTTTACGCGTGTGTTTTACACTGTCGAGCGGGTTGCAATGTTTTTTTGTATATTTGCTAAACTTTATTTTTATATTCCATCATAACTAAAAATATTATTTCTATAAAAAACCAAAATAGAAATTTTTAATTTGAATAAGAAGACCGATTGTTATTATGCACGTGGTTTACCACTTTAAATTATTCTATGCGTTAAGTACACTGTACATTTGGGCGTATGTAAAGCAATTTCGACTAATTAAATCACCTTTTCGATGGCACAGAATCTGTAAACTGGGAACAGTTCCGCACAATACGTATTACACTGAGTTTTCACAAATTAACCAACCACTGTTCGCAACCACACAATGTTCCACTCAAAACGTATATTTCGATCTAACGCCGGAAGCGCATTCGGACTGCCTTTTTATACGCGATTTTATCCTTACCGGAAGTGGTAGCAGGCGTGTTTGTGATGCTGCTGGGAGTAAAACAAGTGGTTGGTACTCTCTGCAAAACGGTTTTGGAAAGGTTTGATTTTTTTTTTGGACTGTGCAACGGTGACTTGACGAGAAAAGGTTCTCTCACCGTATCCTGATTTTGAGCTAAACTGAAGCGAATATGTTTTTTTTTGCATCTCATACACCAGCATGGTGAGAGGGAAAGAGTTTTCGCGCAGGGTTCCACGCGCTGATAAATAACTTTTGCCCTGTTGCGCTTACCAGGACGACCCAACCCAACGCCCTTCTGACGAAGGCAGGAGATTACGGAGTCCAGAAATTTGAAGCCTAGGCGTGAAGATTAACAGAAAACGGCGAGCTACCGAAAAGAGATGGAACATTGGTCGGCATGAAGTGCCCTTGTGAGTGGTTGAAATGGTGAGCAGCACTTTGAGCGCAACTTGTTGATCGGTCGCGTGCTATCGGATTTCTTGGCGCGGACTTGCATCGATTGAGAAAATTAATTAATTCGTGAAAAGACGAACGCTGCCCTATCAGCGATCTCGAGGAACTAATGGGTCAGGCTGTTCGGTCGTTGACGTAAGTTGTGCACAACCGTTTAAAGCGGTAAAAGTAAAACATATTGTAGTTTTGTAAAATGAGCAAAAGCGATGAAAGAATTTTGTAATTGCGCCTTTTAAAGGAAAGCTTCGTGGAATAAGAGAAGAGAATTAAATATAATGTAATGTTTCTTAAAAAAAAACCCTTGCCTGGTTTGGTACTACACATTGACGGATCTAGGATAAAACCAATTGAGAGGAATTACAACAGTGGCTTATCAGCTCTTGTTGTCGGTTGTTATCTTATGTACGATTCTGCTGACTATGAAAGGTGTTGAGAGTACTAGTAATTAGTCATTCATGCTAGTCCAAGTGGTAAACTGGAATTATATCTCGGTTCCGGAATGGGTGATATAATTGTGGAATATTTATCATATCATATTATCATATATCATATAATTTACAACCCTCCTGCTCGTATCACAACAGCAGGAGGGTTGTAAATTAATTTGCGTAATCGACGATCAATAATCGGTACGCATTTCCGTTCATATTCCCAGAGGTTGGCGTTGCTAAGAGAAGTACGAATAAACAAACATTTCGTTTCGGTTGCATGACATACAAAGCGTTCGACATCATATTATATTATATTAAATCTACCGAAAATCATTAATCAAGGAATAAATTTTAGATCTCATTAAGGGAATAAAATTTACGAAGATCTTATAAAGCTTGAAGCATTCACAGGGTGTAACAGAATCAAATGTGTATGTGATAAGGCGTGATTTCATCTGTACCTCGTTTAAGCATTGTAAAGCAGTCAAACAATAATTAACAATTCATGACAAATCATATTCACTAGAAACTGGAGCATTTGTTATTATCTTCTGTAACATGCAATTAGATTTTTCTTAGGAGGGGAAACCCACCAAAAACATTTATTTCGCTCATAGTTCCTAAAACAACGCGTCAGGCAGAATGCGCCATAATTCAACTTTGACTGCAAAGCATTTGAAACCAGTCTGTGCATATGTGTATGTTGTTGAGAGATCTTATAACTGAAACAAAGAAGAAAAACCATACAGTTGCACACATAAAGAATGTTTGTCGATCACTGACGACCGGAAAAGCAGTGCCGATAACACGACACTGCACAAGGTCAGGTCACAGGTATGGTGAAACTAAATCAAACATATTAACGATCATGCGCCTAGCTTTCGTTTCATGATGATTGTTGGTTTGGAGCATGTGCGCCATTAAGGTAGAGTGTGTCACTGCGTCACAAGTAAACTTTTTCTCCGTTTCAGTGCACAGTGTACCAGTGCCTTGGTTTTAGCACGGACAATGCGCCATTTCGCGGCAGGACTGAAGAACATCTCTGTCTATTCTCCGTTTTGTAATTTCGCACTGGCTTTGTGACCTTTTCGGTGGAGGAGAGTGGAGACGGCGACACTAGCTTAGTCGGTACTTCCGCATACGTTAAACAATGCACTACTACCCACGGGGGATTTCCCACGTATCTGACCCCACAGTCTCCTTGCATATGTGACTAGGATCAGGGCAGTAACCATTATCGTAATTACCGCAGTGGCGTGTAGTTCATGATATTGCAAATCTTGTCTAAATTTACCACGATATTCGCAATATAAACATGTGACATCTGTTTAGGATGAGCCAGAGGTACGCTTTGTTATTTTACAAATAGGATAGAATAAGTTTATTGTCCTAACTATTTTGGGATCAAACCGCGCTGTAAAATGAATTCGTTTTATATTATCCGTTCCGCCATTCCAAATGACTATACAGTTTGTACAATATCGCTTTTCATGATTGAAGTTAAGTTTTTTTTTAAATTTCATGTTTCTTGAGAAAAAAATATTCGAAAATCAGATTTCTTTCTTCTAATTTTCTAATCTAATTTTCTAATTAGATAAAATGAATCAAATTTTGGAAAGCATCGAACAAACATGTTGCTATGTGATTCTTTTCACTTAGTCTGACCCAAGTTGCGAAACACACACAGAAAGTACATAAAAGCAAAAACAAAAGTAGTTTAATTATACCCACATTAACATATGGTTATCGCGTCAATCTCACCGATGACGCTCTCTGACCTTCTGACGTGTTGTCGCGGTCAGTGACGTCAGTGTAGTTAAGAAGTGGATTGAAGTTGGAGATTACTATTTTTTTTTGGCACTCAACACACTTAGCCTCTTTTTTTTAATTTCTATGGAATGTTTGAAGATCTCGTTGAAAATAATAGCATTTTTGTCAAGCTGCTTTTCAATGTGTACAACAATTTATCTGCAAATCTTTCTCTAACTGTTATTTCTTGCTCTTAAAAGGTACAAGAGCATCATGTAACGCAGTATTAACCTGGTTCAAAGTTGGAAAAGAATGCGTAACGGATTTGAATCTATCATTGTCAAGACCACGAGCTAGGTCGATGAGTGCAGTCATCCGCATTCCAACACTATTGCTAGGATACCGGTGATGATATTGCCGGTGTGAGAGACAAGATCTCAGCAGTGTCAAGTGCTGCGTCGTCGATTCATGTATTCTGTGGCTCCAATGGGCAGACCACAGAATTGTACATGTGCGTATAACCTAGTAACCGCAGTAGCAAGCGATACAAACATGATCCCACGTACAGGTAGAAAAGTGGACGACTTTGATCTTCATTCGCTATTTTCACGGTCTCAGGTGCTCGTAAATCGAGAGTAAGGAGACCAGCGAACAATTATGCAATGGTGCATAGGTGTCCGTGTGCTACCGAATCAAAAGCTTCAAGCAACGCATCGAGCTCTTGTGTGTGTTTGTAGCTGAGGCGGGCCTCTGTGCAATGGCAGGTAGCAAATCATTTCGTCACCATCATCCGGTGGCCCTTTCGTTCCGACACGGGGTGGACAACGTTCATGATCGACGTACTGGCAGGATGGCAGCGATAGATGGCTTCCAACATGTGCGCAGAGGGCACGTACACGCGCAGATGCACGCGACTCATGAGAGCAGGGTCACTGCAGGTGAACAGAGGGCAAGCGTAATGTTGAACTTGTTCAATGTTGATGAATTATTTATCCCCTTGAGTTATCAAGTGTGGTTTTTTATACATTCAACTTTGTTCGTTTGTGGTGCGTTCTAGTAGAGCATAAGATGAGATTAGTTTTGCAACTTCCAATTTTTATCAACCATTCTACTAAGACGCTACACGAACGAATCAAGGTATAGTGAATCGAAAGCGTCATAGATAATTTTTTTTAATGAAAGCGTATTGCTGGTTGTGCAGAGAACATGTGAGCACTCGTTGCTCTGGTACAAAAATGTTTGCCATTTCCGCTGTTAAAGTATGTGTTTTCCATGAAATGTTTCCGCCGCGCTTTGCTCCTACTGTCTGTTTGTAATTGTAAGGACGTCAGGCTTGCAAGTTTCCTTTCTAATACGTTTGTGCAAAAATCGCCGACTTATTAGTGCTAACTAGCTGTAATAGTTATGCGTGGTGAGAGTAAAATTCAAGCGCAAAATATAGTTTTATGTGCGGCAGCATAGTTGTATCGAATTTCGTCGATATTATTGTATAGTGAAATAATTTGAGTACAATTTGATGAACCACAACTGAAACATTAAAAGGTTTGTTCGTTGTTTTAATAATGTGATGTGACAGCAAGAAAAGAAAACGTTAACTATAAAAAATTTTATGTTAACGAAAATTGTAAAATGTTTAGTGTATAACAGTTACAATCACTAGTTTCCTGTCTACATACTTACTTACTTACTGGCACTCGGTTACTTACTTACTTATTTAATCGTTCTTGTTTCAGCGCCAATCTAATATTCTGGTCTTTTTAGCAGATGCATCAACGCCATCTCACCATCATGTCCATGTGGACGACATTGAAGGACTTAACAGGTTAAGTCGTCCGGTGTAATAAGGGACTGAGGAGTATAATTCGCTTCTTGAAAATGCATTATTTCAACGTGCAATTATTATTTTTATTACTACCTATTATCATTATTATTATCGAAAAATTAAGACGATTGGTGCCAAAAAGAAAACTCTTCGGCTCTAACGGTAGAGGCCGGTTCTCCTGATGTGATTCTCCTGATGAGGCTCACGGCAAGGTCTTCATTCTTTCCCTCTTGCACCGATCACCACTTCAGGATGAGCCGAATATTGAACGTCTGGATTGATCTTGAAAGCTTGGTGAACGACCTAATAGGATGTAATTTCCAGTTATGCTTGGTCCCGGTGCCAAACTTTGTTCCAGCAATCTTGATTTCGTCCCATTTCTCGCCGCTAGTTTCTTGCAGCTCACAATCACAGGATGGAACATTGAAATTCTGTTTTCTCCTTTTGTGGCACTACAGCTTCAAGAGGCCTGGTGTTTCTGGTTTTCCTTGACTTAATTTAGTCGTAGCAGGATAGTCAGTCCTGCGTACGGTCCGAATGCGATTTCATACCCGTTTCTGAATCACAACACATCACTTTTCCATTCTACACATAATGTACTTGCTTTTTATTTACCACTCTCTTTAGGCTTTACTCCGTTACTTGGACCAGTTGAGATCACCCTCAGTTGATCAACGGATTTGTGATTTCGTGCAGCTGATTTGCAACATTTCTCCGATCGGAATTATTTCTGATTCTACGATCGTTGTACCTTTTCAATAGGTATGGAAGGACTTATGATACTAAAGTTTTGAGCTAGTTTCACGGAAGACGTGTGGTTAATTCCGCCGCTGAAATATCAGGTTCGTACGCATCTCTTAGACGAATTATGCTCAGAAATCGACACATCGACAAACCAGCGGGTCATGAAAGCCGAACCCGATCCATGGTTTCTTCATGGCGAACATTGCCCGAGATCGGAATATCCTGGTTTGGTACGTACAAATATTCCGACGAAAGCACCGCTGGACAGTCGATGGTTTCGTTCAGAACTTTTGTATAACTTGTTGAACTCGTAATTTTTTACGTTCTTTGCTTTCGTTTTTGGGGGAAAATGAGGTACAATTTACGCAACGCACTTTTTGAATGATTTATCTAACATGCACACTGCTCATACTGTATTATTGAACAAAAATGTGAAAACAGTAAGATATGGTTGATTTTTTTTTTTTTTTTTTGCTCGGTTAGAACGGCCTGGCCGTATCAAGACTTATTTTACCACGTAGCAGGATAGTCAGTCCATGCTACGGGGAGACGGTCCGCATGGGATTTGAACCCGGTCCCTGCCGTGTGGACGGGCGCCGTTTTTCACATGCACCACCGGGCCGCCCCATATGGTTGATTTCTTTTAAGGATTTTTTAAAAATATTATTTTAATAAAATTAGTTAAACTGCTGCATTTGTATCGTAATTTATTACACCAACAATTATTGCAGCTACTTCCAGCAGTTGTTTTGATAGAAAGTAATAATCTTTTTTTTACTGGATGAGGTTTCAGGAACGGAGAGTTATTTCTGACAAGAGGTTTGATGATTGATTATAACGCTTTGAGAACGCACTTCGTGTTCAATTGACCGTATTATAGTACTAACTGCTATGCAACATGGAATATAAAATGCATATAGTTTGCGTTGTTAAAAGTAACAGCTACTGAATATGAGTTACTTTCATTAGCTATGCATTTCAAATTGCAAATATCGTATCGTTATCGAAATTTGTCTCATATTTTGCGTGTTTAATATTTATCCTAATCATAAATTCTGCACATAAGGAAGTGATGAAGTAGGCGTAAAGATCACCCTCCATTCGTGATTTGTGTTAACATAACTCGTTTCCAAAGCATGATAACATTTTTTATGTAGCTTGTATCTGCACCGCACGACCAAGCTTCATCGTTGACCTTGAAAGTTTTATATTTTAACAAATTTCTATCTTTTATTTTAATTATTGACCTGCGCAATATGGGATAGAAATCGTTTAAGATGTGTAAAAATACGCGATCGATGTATGTGCTATACAAAATTTACACTATTGTACAGTATATTTACAATATCTACAATATTTTTCTTAATCACAAAATCTGCACATAAGAAAGTGATTCCATCAATGGTTTGTGTTAGCATAACTCGTTTTCAAAGCTTGACAAAATATTTTGCGAAGCATGCATCTGCACGGTGCGACCAACGCTTATCGCCGACCTTGAAAGTTTTGTTTTTAAAAAGATTTCTATTTTTTTAATTATTAACCTGTTGAGTATGGCATTTAAATTGTCTAAGATGTGTAAAAATACTTTATTGATTTCCCACAATATATACATATATAAGCGTATCACTGCCGGCAACTAAAGAAACGGATGCTGGCAGCGCGTTTGGCGGCAGAGCCTCGGCTCTTGTCGTGATCTCGTGAGAAGACGAGCGATCATCCGAACGGGTAGACGAACGAATAACGAGTACAAGATCGATGGAAGGTAACAATCGACACATGTGCGGCGATGGTGTGCGAAACATTGGAGCTTATATAAAGAACAGAACATACGCCGCTCTACTCTTATTTGCACTATTGCTGTCCAGCGTTTAAGGCCGACTGTTGTTGGTTTTAAAATAAAGTCTCTACCAGCAAAGATCCCTGGCTGGTGCAGCATGGTGTAAGAATACTATTTTCTTAAAGTGATTACGGTAGCTTTGTTCGCTGTTTATAGTGCAATTCTAGTTTAGGCAGCGAATTTCTTTGTTGAAAAGTTTCTATTTATAATTCCCAAAAAAGAGATATAAGTAAAACAGTAAAATTGATATAAGGTGATACTATTAAAAGGCTCAGTGGAACGTGTACAATAAATTTGTAAAACATACAAACTGAAGGAACGAGAAAAATTATAAGTGTGTATTTCAATGTTTCGTGGTGAACAAATCTAGTGCCAAAGTGAGTGATGAAAAGTGAGTTTATATGTAGTTTTATGTTATGGATGAAATGATACTCGATAAAAGTTTCACTACACCAACGTTTTATAAAAATATAATTTCATACTCACAATTAGTAAAAATTAGTACCAAATAATTAGTATGGAACATTTGGTTCAGTTACTCAAATTCTTATAGAATTTTTAATACTCCTTCCAACCGTACCTAAATCAGTTTCAATGAGTAGTTCTGCACTTTTCGATTTTCATACGAATTGAAATATATGAGTTTTTATAAAACTATCTATTTCTTAATTAGCATTGGTTTATGTTAAATAGCTAGATAATAGATAATAGATAAAAAAAATCAAGCAACTCTTTACTATTAATCTAAAACACATGACAAAAAAAATTTGTGATTCATTCATCAACAATCTTGTCTAAGAAATTACTTTTCAAACCACAATCAAACTAACCAAATTGAATGAAAATATGCCAGAATAGTACAAGAATATTTTTTATACTAGTAATATAAATTTACAGACCAGATTTCCAGTACAAATATATCGATGCTGTAGACGGACAACTAAGTTGTTAACTGTGACAAGTAGGAAGTACGGCTATTGATTATTGGGAGAACCAACGAAATTGGTAATATTACGTGTCAGTGTATCTAATAATCTTCGCAGTGAAACGTATCAAAATGACAACCACGCCAGCATTTACGATGGTCTCAAAGAGGAAACGTAAGTATATTTGTTTCTTCATTTAGGATTTGTGTGTACGCCATATGCCCTGTTTAAATTTAATGTTTCGAGCGATACGTTAATGATTTAATGTCTCTTAACAGATGTGTTATGTTCGTTTTTAAAAGCATTGAAACAAATTGCAGGACACTTTTTTTGTTCTTCTAAAACAGTATCAAATTTAATGTTCCAGCTTTTTTGGCGAGTAGTAGTAGTTAGTTGTGTCAATAAATGTGACACCATGACACCTATAATGAGTACTAGTGTAACGTGCGACGTTACGGATGTTAATCATGGGTGTTTGTTACCGTCTTCTGGGTATCTGACCCCTGAGTGCGCCTTCACGTGTATAATACGCGGAAACATCACATACGTGGGATATGAGTTTGTGGGAACAGTTAAGGTGGGAATCAATCCGCAAAAACCTTTTCATTAGTACACGATCGTGAACGGTTGCCCTTGCCTTTATCCACGTGGCATATGTTCATGGCGACAGTAATGGTGGTCAAAGGTTAACGAAATGCAAAGCTGTGCCTCTCCGAGAGCAATGCATATTGTCACATAATAACAAGACAAAAAGCTAGCCTTAATTACACATCCTGCAACGTTCGTCACACAAGTTCATCTTTTGCGAAGTACCTTTTACTAGGAAGCAGTTTTTATTACTTACTTCATTCAACAGCAGGGAGAAAAGATGTAAAGAATAACATGGCGCTTAGCGTTTTACACCTTGTTCAGGCTCATTAGAAGTTTATATAATTGTCATTATACAATTGAACATTTGTATACTTCGTAAGAATTGCTGTTAGAATTTGATCACAAACTAAACTTAACGAACTTGGAATCGAACAGATATTCGTAGCTAAAAGCTTTTCTCAAGTCTAAACATTAAAAGATAGTGCATTTCTAAGAAACGTTCCTTCTTATCGTCAAATGGCGAACCGCGGTGCGTGTTTGTCGTTTGCTTTGCATGTTGATACACACACCGCTTTTTAGTCTGAAAGGACCTTGAAACTCGTGGCGTCTTGTCCTTACAACTGTTGTGCAATGCAACACTTTATCCAAACGACCTGTTGCACTCGTTCACTGCTAGCAGGTCTGAGAGTTTATTAGATTTCTTTCGCATGCATTATATCTTCGGCAGTTTTTGACGACTGTACACTGTGCAACTGATACGAGTAGGATGATAGTAATAGCAGAAAGAAAACCAAATACTTCAAGCACAATATGTAGATATGGTGAAATTCAATGGTTTCTTATAAAATGCAATAATGTAATAGTGTGATAACTGATGGAATTAATAACTCATCTAACATCTACATGTACATATGTACATCTTAAAAAGAACGCGAATGATTTTATTCACCTCTCAACATGCGTCATGCAATGTATGTTTGAAACACATTACATTATCATGCAGTTCATGTGTTTAACGGATGCAATTCGTGAGAGATCAGAACCGCTATAAATTCAAAATCTATGATCGGATAATTTAGATAATATCGGCAAGCCAGTATAAATGAAATTTTTACGATATCGTTCTTTTCTCACATTGTGTTTCCATCCGAACGGGTTCATGCTACGAAAATGTTAAGCTAAACTTGTTTCGACATGTAATTTGAGAAAGTACACGTGACGGTTGATTCTGAGTATGTAAAATCACTATGTGTTCTTTGTTGTAATAAAAATGACAGATTCAAAAACTAGATTCGAAATTTCAGTAAATGTGTCGGTATTTAGTTTCAATACATATTACAGGTACTCCTGTACTTTAAATGTAATCCATTTTTGTAAAGTTAAACTGACTTACGCATTCAAAGCATTAAAACTTTACGACTGCAATTTGCTATCTTTTGCTAACACTTAAAACACAATGAACACGTATGTCAAAGCTTTGTCATAGATGTTTTGTATGACTTTCAGGATTTGCTAACTGATCGAGTGATCGTGCTTTACTGGAGTGAATAGAACAGTGGTGCATTGTTACTGTGCCGTCTGGTATCTTACTTCATATATAATATTACGCTACTTTCTTCCTTCTGTATGCTAATCTCTCATTTCCTTTTTCAATGCGTAACCTAGCTTCCGCGTCAAGTTTGCTATCGGGTGGGGTAGAGTAAACGGCAAAATGTATACTACCGCATTGATTGACCATTGATTGTAATTTTATTCACAAGCACAGCTCTTCTACTCCCCTCTTTTCGTCTAACTCTTTTCAAGACGGGAGTACAATATTCACTCTTGGAGTTGATCGTGATGTAGCACTAAGATACGTTTAAGCTTTTATCAGTCAGCGGTCGAAACTACCAATTAAAAATGTGCTGTAGTCTAATGAGTTCTGATAATCCAATGCGCAAGAAATTGGTTGTGGTGCTGAGGGTGCAGGACGCGAATCGTTTTGTGTACGATATTAAGGGAAGGCATTTTGCCATCGATCTTGACCGTTGTGAAAGTAACCGGTTTAATAGTTCATATTGTTAAACGGCGTGTGCGACGTTCGAAGAGCTTATGCGCTACGAGCTAGAGGACAGAAGCGAGCGATAAATGACCCGCTAACTTAATTCTGCTTCGATTACGGGGTTGATCACAGAAGTACGATTCACGTGCAATAACTAGTCATGTCAACGTGTTCGTCACCATCAACAACAAGGTTTGTCTCGATTTGAGCGCCTAGCTTCGGCACAACGTTGATCACAATTCATTGAGAAAAAGCTCAAATAGGTCATAGAGTGAAACCGATCATAAGGTCGGGTTCGTTGTCTATGATTAGCCCACGAGTGTCAGATCGGTTGCGGAAGTTGAATGATTACTTGGTGTGCCTTGCATCTTGATCGGGCGGTGCAATGTGTATGCAGCATGTGGCATATTTGAATCCAGGCGATTTTTCCCCACTGCCGTAGAACGGAAGCTGTGTGCCGCGTAATCATGCGTTAGGGAATTCCGGTAGTATTACAATAATGGTTATTTTCTGGCATATGTCCCGGTCCGTAGAGTTTGTTCAACACGGTATCAATTTCATCCATTCTTGGTATTCGTCCATTTGCGAGTAATATGCAATTTCTGATTTAATTTTACCAACTTTTAAGCTTAGTTCATAGGAAAGTGAACGAAATTTCTTTCACAACACAGCCACGCGTCCTTCGGTGACATGTTGTTGAACTTAATCGTTTGCTATTGTTTTCTGCGAGTTCATGGAAACTTTAAATATGAATGCAGATAACTGATGCGCCTCCCCGTGCTAATGTGGTGTTTCAGCTTGCGGTGACATGCGGTAGTAACAACTGCTGAAGACTCTAAGAACAGGTTTACGGCAAACTGCTCACTGTTTACCGTGATCGCTCGAGCAGTAAGAAGGAAAACAAAACAGAAAAGCAAAACAGATTGATCTCTCAGAGCTTCACGTACGTACGAGCTTCATGCGATCTATTGGCGTCGCACGAATGAAAGTGCAAGTGGGAAGGATTTATCTTGAGGATTGGAAAAAGCTAGTTGTAAACCTACCGCAACGTGACGACGTTGACGTAATGTAACGGAGGTGAAATAGGTTTATGCTTTGCAACAACAATCGTGTCTTGTTTATATGGTTCACACATAGTCTCAAGGTAAGGTGAGCGTGAACTTGAGCTTTATGGTGCGGAGGGTTTGACCAGTCTTGCTACGACATGAGGATCGTTGGGCTCATCACAGCTAAAGCACATTGGCACCGGTTTGCAACGTGACCAAGA
The DNA here is from genome assembly GCF_943734845.2 of Anopheles funestus. Taxonomy (NCBI): domain Eukaryota; kingdom Metazoa; phylum Arthropoda; class Insecta; order Diptera; family Culicidae; genus Anopheles; species Anopheles funestus. The sequence goes on from NC_064598.1 coordinate 56,071,001, forward strand.
TCATCTTGGCCCACTTCAGCATACCTGTGTTGACATGCATTCGGTTGACTTCCCAGTTCTGCCGGGTTTAGTAGGGCATTAAACCTAAGAAACCAATCTTGACGAACGTTTCCTTGTACGAGGCGACATTGAACCTGCACGGTTACACCCGACATCCGGTGTATGAGTAATGAAGGTGTTTTGGGTGCGTTGGCATAAGTGTACACATGGCTTACTTCACACAACAATCGACAAATCTAATGCAATGTTTCAAACTTTTTTCTCTCTTTCTCGGATCTACAACATTCAATTGTATTTCACAGGTGTCGTTAAGCTATGTTGCCTCGGAGTACTGTTCCTAACGTTAGCGTATGCAATCATTGTGATCGATCCCACCGAAGTGATTGTAGAAGATGTATGTGTGTTTTTTAAATTTGTATTGCTGCATAAAGCCGTCAATAGGCTAAGCACACAAAACCTTCACGATAGACGTACGAATTGTTCGCTAATATTTCATCCTTCTGATTTGATTTTTGTTTAGAAACTGTCCATGTATGAAGGATCCTACCTAAACCGCTTATGGAAGAAACCACCATTAGAGGTTTTCATCAGCATATACGTGTTCAACATTACCAACCCGGAGGCATTTATGCGTGGTGAGGAGCGCCTACGCGTACAGGAAATAGGACCGTACGTTTACCAGGAGTTTTTGGAACATCGCAACTCAACCTTCAACCCGAACGGTACGCTTAGCTTTATACCTGTTCGGCGCCAGGTGTTTGTACCGGAACGATCCGTCGGAGATCCGATGGAAGATCGGATTATGATACCGAACATAGCGTTGCTCGGTGTGTCCAGTGCAGCCTATCGCATGTCCACCTTTGCCGCATTTGCAGTAGCTGCTGCTCTAAAACCGCTCGGCATGGCACCAATTCTTAACATCACTACACATGATCTTCTCTGGGGCTACGATGATCCTCTGGTGAGGATTGCCTCAACTCTATTGCCAGAATTAATACATTTCCAAAAGCTGGGCATATTAGATCGAGTAAGTTAAACACAAACTGCTCTATGCACCATTAACGAATCGTATGACACATGTTTTAATTGAACCAACTTTTTAATTGCACAAAGTCTTCGTTTCGGGGTTAATCGGAATGGTCAGCGCATTGCATTGGTGTTTTCACACTTTACTTAGGAGTTTCGTTTTCTGGTCGTAGATGTTTGACGATGGATTCGACACGGTAACCATCAATTTGCCGGAATCGGTACGCAATCAGCAGCGGGAAGTGGAGGATAGCATCGTAGATGATGATGATGATGGTGTACCGGATGAGCTAGCAGAGACTCTACAGGAAGAATATTACCATGATATAGTTTTGCAATCGAAAACTGAAGAACCAATCCGCGACTATTCTATTGATGTTTGGAATGGATCGCCTGGTCTAGCTCATTGGGGTTATGTTGCAAAAGATCATTGGGATGCTGATAGAAGGTAACGTAAGCGGAACATTCTATCTTCTATCTATTCTATTCTATTCTATCTACAATGAAACGCTAAATTTTTCGTTTTTCTTTTCAGGAACACACCTTGTAATACATTGCAAGGGTCGTACGATGGGTCCGTTTTTCCTCGAAACATCTCCAAAACGGAAGTATTTAAAGTGTATCGTAAAGCATTCTGTCGCACCTTACCAATTGCCTTCGAACGCGAAGGAGAAGTGGATGGCATCAAGGCATATTGGTTTTCGATACAGGAAAACGCTTTCGAAAGCTCAATCGATGATCCATATACATCGTGCTACTGTAAAAACAATCAGTGCCTTCCCAAAGGGCTGGGAGATTTGAGTCCCTGCTGGTATAGTGAGTATACGTTCAGAAATGCATACACAGATAGAGAAGAATGCTTTAGTCTAACCTGTTTGATTGGTAAATCTTGTAGACATACCTGTAGCCGTCTCTCTGCCACATTTCTACAAAGGTGATCCAACTCTCTCGCAGGCGATTGATGGGTTGAGCCCAAACAAGGAAAAACATGACGCTGTTATCATTATGCAACCGGTTAGTGATAACCATCGTAACTCAACTGCAATGCAAATGCATCAATCACTAACTATTTCATCATCTTTTGCTTCTGGCAGCAACTCGGCATCCCGATGAAGGCAAACATCCGTGTCCAAATCAGTCTTTTAACAAATGTGAGCTTTAACTCGGAGCTGAGACCGTTTCACAACACTGTCATACCATTGATATGGGCGGAAATGGTAATGTTATAGACCTATCGTTTAATGATTAAGGTGAGAGCGTTTAATTAACACAAAATGTTTGTACCTATCTCCATACAGTCACTGGAAAAGCTAACACCGGAGCTAATACTGCTGCTTAATGTCCTGTTTGGTATTGCACCATACCTACAGACAGGATTTATTTGCATTCTTGCATTGCTGGGAGCCTCTTTACTAGCAACGGCAGTGCTAGTTTTGTTATGCTCATCGGAAGCTGCAACGTTTGAGTACGATCCACGGAAATCTATACGATACTCGACCGTTAATATGATCCCATATCCACTAAGAAAAGAATTGGAAAAATATGGGGAAGCTGAAATAACACGCCGCGAGCCGTTGCTGATTGAAAACAGCGCTTGACGCATTTCTAGTGGCATATTCTAATTCTTATTCTCGAAGCTATATTTCTATTAAGTCCGCATAGGTAGTAGGTGTTATGAAAAAGAGCAAAAGGACTGAAATTTTATTCTTATAGAATAACTGCACTTACAGTTCTTTCAAGTGACAAAACCACGATTCCTCCTTCTGTTTCCACACGCTGGAGCAGCTACAATACACTCATTATGTTAGAATCATTGTGATATACTATTAGCGTAGTAAGCTACTTTGTAAGCACTGCAGTACCCATAAGATAGGAAATTGACAACTCTTGCTTAGTATTTTCCTATCGTCGCAATGTAGTTGTTAAGGATGAACATCTAATGCAGGTTTAGTCAAACAAAGTATATGTATATTCATAAAAATAGAGTTTTGTTACACAGATGTACAAAATAGTGAATATGGTGTTGTATAAATGGTATACTGGAAAAAATGTAAATAACACTGTTGTGAACTGGAATGGATGGAAATATTAAACTCTTAAAGATCTTCAATGTGTTTGTTCATTTGTGCGATTACTGCGGAATTTTTATTCGTTTTTTATGATGGTCGTTTTCTTTGTATGCATTAAAAAACTTGAAAAATATATTTCTCTCTTTCATGCTTTTGAAGGTAAACAAATTCCTCATCACGTTATTTGATCGTAATATGATTTCGATAATCGAACGGCCATTCGGCCACTATGTCAAATCCTGGTACAATTTCATTTCAAATTAATCAACTTTCAAATTGCATAACTAACTTCCTTCTGTGCTCGTTATGAGTTCCACTTTTTAGGTAAGTTTTTGAGGGAAACCTTCATGTGTATGTGATAAACGGCGCCGATTTCACACGATAGGACCGGGTATCAAACCCCATCCAGACTGTCGCCGCGTAGCAAACACTAACTATCCAGCTACATGGTAAAAATATATCTAGCAAGTCAGAAATGGCCAGCGTGACCTTAGAGGTTGTTAAGCCAAGAAGAGATAGAGAAAGAGAAAGAGAAAGAGAGAAAGAGAGACAGAGAAAGAGAGAAAAACAAATGTCTTCTAAGTAGGTAATAACAAATATGTACTATTTATTATTAAAAATGTAATAACAAATAGTACTAAATTTTTAACAAAAAAAAAAGATAAAATTTTATCTGCTTAATGAACAAAAACACAACAACAGCAACCGTATGAATCTGACGATCCATATCAATGGCACGCGATCATATATCAATTTGTAATGATTCGCTGACGCATTCTGTGTTTCGTTATCAACTGCCGCGCATTTCATATTCGTTTAAGCGATTCTATAAAATGAGATTGCCGCACCCTATCATTTGCGGTTCTCTGTAAAAGTTGTATTTTTATTTTTGAACTAATAGAATATCGGAAGAAAATATTTACTTACTTACTTAGCTCAATACTGTATTTTTACCGAAAATATTCCAAGGTTTAATATTCCAAGGTTCAAGATGATTATTTTTTTAATTTCATCCTGGTCCGTACCTTCTGTGCAATCATGCGAAACTAGTTGCCAAAACACGCATGACAAGAGAGTGGCATTGACTTTTTTCAGTGAAAGAATGTCCTACGTTTTTAGTCATCGTAGATTACTACAGTCGATTCTTCAAGGTGATAGAGATGAAGAATACTAACGTGGTTAAACCAATTCTACCACTGAAATTTTTGTTCCTCTAGACCATTCGCAGTGATAATGGCTAGTGGTACCGTTCACAAGCGAGAAGTTTACAAAATAATGCAGTAGTAAGAGCATCCGGCTGGTTCGTAATACACCTTACTGGTAGAAAGTGTATGGAAGTAAGTTGAAAGGAGTTCTTCGAGTACTAGGTATTGCAAAGTTACCCAGCAGCTACTAGCGGAATCCGATTGTAGTTCATTTATATATGCCAAACACAACATCACGCTCAGCAACAGAAAAAGCATCGTTGGAACTAATGAATGGCCGGCCGGCAAGGATCTTATACATTCACTATGAACGGAACTGCATATCAGCGGCGAAGGGATGATGGTCGAAGAGAGAGAGAGAGAGGTGCCTTCAAGAAGATGCAAAGTAAACTCTACGCGGATACTCGCAGGTAAACCAGGCTGATATCAAGGTCAGTGATACCGTGTGGCTTTGAAACGGGAAAACTGGAACCACAGTTTTAACCCCTTCCAATCCTCGCCTCCAGATTACGCTTCATCAGCTCACTCGAAACATGTTAAAAAATAACCAAAACTGCAGCGAACCGGCAGGTTTAATGCAATCTGGTCCAAACAAACCGACCAATCATAGAGAACAGGATTCTAGTCAGGTGTTTGTAGTAAGTGTAACGTCTTCTTACACTGCACATTACGAGTTTATTAGTAACTAGCACTGTACATTACAGTTTTATAACAATTATAAAATAATTTAAATAAAAACTTTTCCTTGTTTAAATTAATCTGGTCATAGCATGGCATGGTAATCATAGCGTGAATCTTGAGAACTGCTTGTATTCGCAGGGCATGCTTTCCCCAGCGTATCCTATAATATCGTTATTTAACCGCTTATTCAGCTCACAATTTGTGTTGTTCGAGCAGTTCTCTCAAGCTTTCTGAGTTTCGAGCAACTGCGTTGTTCGAAAAAAAGCTTTTTCGGAGCACTTTTTCGAAGAAAATGTTGCGCTTACGATTCATTACACAACGCGTATAACAAATAACATTTTTTTATATCAATTTCAAAATAACTGATTTAAAGGATCTGTAATTTTTAATAGTAGAAGAAATGTTTTAAAATAAATCTAGAGCAATTGAACTTCCTTTCTGTTTAATGTTACATTTCAGTCGAGATAACGTGCGTACACAGGCGTGCAAATGTTACATAAATCACTGCTTTACCTCGTTTATGAGTTTTATCGTATTTGCAGAAAAATAGATGTAGTGTAACTGCTTGTAAGTAATATAAATCTAAGTGTATTAATAAAATTGTGTTAAGCTTAATATTTAAGAACAGAGTGAAAGTGAAGAACAGATTAAAAATCTGAACAATGAACCATATTAATAGCAGTAATAGATAATTGTATAACATTAACAATATTGTTCTCCTCAATATTGGATGTTTTTGTTAAGTGAAAAATGCTGCACGTTTTCTACCAGATTACAAATTGACCAATAGGCGGAAGTTGAATCAACAAGTACAGGTACATAGGAATATATTTCAGTTTAATCTCAACAAAACCGCATGATTATAATACACTTTCATGGAACAACTCGGTGGTGCATGGGTTAAACGGCGCCAGTTCCACACATCCGGGTATAAAATCCCATCCCTACCGAGTCCTCCCGTAGCAAGAACTCACTAAAGTGCTACGTGGTGAAACAAATCTAGTAAGCCAAAAATAGCCGTATAAAGGGATAGTTGGTCTTTACTACCAAGTGGGAAATATCAAAATGAGATTTGGTATCAGTTCTGTACTGTGAAAGATCGATACTATTACTACTGGCTCGGTAGGTTTGGACCAGTTCATGGTGTACCGAAAAGGCGCGCAACAACATGGTTTTCCGCCGTCTATTCAATTCAGAATCGATCTTTAATTGCTTTGCTTACACTATATTCATTTTCTCATAGTTCTATAAATTTCGGCTCTTCGGTATCCTTTTTATTGGAAACATGCATTTATTTTTAACATCAATACATTGGAAGTAAAACTTTGTTTTGCTTGGTGTTTCAAAAATATTTTACGTCATACTAATTAAGATAGATGAGTGAATTCTTTACGCGTCTTTTAAAACTTAAAATCGAATATAAAATCCGGATCAACGATCCAATACTCTTTAACACTATTTTATACACGAAATATGTTCTAAAGGGCACAATAAAAATAACAACTTATGACTAATAACCTTGCTAAATTAATATCACAATTTAATTCGATGTTCGTTGTTTGAAAATTTAAAACATGTAGAAATAGCTTTTCAGTACACCAACACCTTCCGCTCGGCTTTCAGTTGTTTTGTATGGTTTCCACTATCCATTGGCGATAGAATGAAATTTTTGTATACACATCGGGATAGTTTTTAAACGCACAACCCGATCCAAACGATGTAATTCCTACTAATATCCATGGTCCCCGTTTGCTTATACGACACTGCAATGGACCACCAGAGTCTCCCTAAGGTTGAGAGAGATAAAGAAAAAAGGGTTTTAGTTGCATGATAAATAACAAATGTCGCTGATTCAAACTGATCACACAATATGGTCATAAACTGTTAAACAAAATTTTTTATTTGTACAAAGAAAAATAATATTACAATTAACATAATAAAATAAAGAAAACATATTTTCTAAAAATAAATCAAACCAACCTTCGTGAACATTCAAACTAATGTATAACATTGTAAAACTACCAAATATCACCATCGTCCATGCAAATTCCATACATACCACACATGTTCCCCCGGCTCCGTCCAGATTCCCAGCACAAAGATGACCACGGTGTAGTTTGATGAAATCCCCATACGCTTCCTCGCACCTGACAAAAGCAATGATTAGTAAATGAATACAACAAAATATCACCACGGCTACAAAAGCCATCAGTTCTGGGTAATTACTTCTTACTGCTCTGTATCGGTGCGCGCGTTTGCAGCAAAACATCGGTCAGTTCATCATCGATAGTAGATTTTCCCCAACCTGTTGCTAAGCAATCCACGTACTGCGATGTATCTGGCATGGCGCTTGTAGAAGGGCCATGGTCCGTCTCGACATCCGATGCGGAATTAGCTGTCGGACCATTGGGTTCAGGTGAGATGGGATCGATGGCGTCCTCGGTACGGTAGTTAGGTTCTTTGCGATAGTAAACTGGAGCATGGGAAAATTTATCGTTCCGTCGCCTATTGTTGCCGAATTTGCTGTTCAGATTCGCCCGGTGATGCTGATGGGGGGACACCACATTGCGAGTCAAGACGATATTTCCTGCAAGTGGGTGGTATATCCACCGTTTCCCATTGATGCTCTGACTTGGATGGGGTTTGTCTGGTTTGAACATACCCATGGTGAACAGTCGCCTTGATGACCGACTGGAGTGATCCAGTCTACCGTCACCACCATCGTCGGTACTTTTGAATTCTGGTTGTTCGCTCGATAAATTTAGATGGGTGCGATTGGAACGAAGAGCCAGGAGCCGTTCCGCCACCAAATGGTTAATCATATACCGTGCTGTGCGTGATCTTAAAGGTCGACCATTGGTAGATGGCGTTTGTAAGGATTTCTTAAAGTGTCTTAAAAAATTTTCATCCCTAAATGGGACCGATTCTGGAAAAGCATCAGTGTCTTGTTCATACACGGTTTCGACTTGTTGTTGTGCTGATTGATTCTCCCGATCGTCACTCTGGGTTTTATCGAAGAAATAGGTTGGTTTGTTTGCTGTGTTCACTTTCGTCTGTTGCCCGGGCCTTGGATCGAATGTCATGCTGTTGACTTTGAAGTCTGCAAACGGAAGACAGATTTTCCTGACACGCGAATTCGGTGACGTATTGGCTGGCTTTCCCAGCTTCAGTAACACTGTGAAAAATTAGGATGCCGGTTAGCAATACACTAACAAAGGAGTTATTTGATTTGTGAAAAAAAAGATAAAAATTACCAAGATCATGCTTGAAGTTATGATATTTCTCGTGCAAAATTATTTTATCTACTGGTATGCGCTGCTCAAATCCAGATTCAGTGCGACGGTCATATTCTCCAAGAACCACTGTCCAAAGGGCGGGAAGTGGTAGATTGAACAAATCACTAGTAGAGAACGTAAACGCTTGGGTTAGTAAGCTTGTACAGCCAAATCGAGCATGCGATTTGTTTGACGCTCGCTTTGAAGTTTCGTTGTAAATATTATGCTGAAATACTAGAATAGTGGAAATACTATACGTACTTGTGGATACAATGGGCCGCAGATAGTACCCAGTTTCGATCAATCAGCACTCCACCACACCAATGCCCTATAAAACCGTATGACGGATGCAACAGCTCCAGTGATACCTGCCATGGGTATTGACCTTCGACTGTGGGCGTACCGTGCATTATTTTCGGATTCCGAACGAAGGGTGTCAGGCTGGAGTGAGTGAAGTTGGTGGTAGTGGATGTTTTGGTAAGACTACTCCGTGGTTGACGACGCGATGTACGAACGCCACAGTCTAATAAAATGTCAAATAAAAGATAGTTTTAGTTACTACAAAAAATCATGTACTTTATTCAAAATGCTATTCGGTAGGATTGTACAATGAATCACAAAAATTTATAACGTTTTTCTTATTAACACACACTGGGACCCAATATAGTCGCTCGATGGAATTTGTACACATTTTTGCTGTATATCGCAGGAAGTTTAAATTAAGATAAATCAACAAACAAAGTTCTTAGTTGCTGTTGGTGAATAGGATGGCTTCAGCGCAAAAAGGATACTTGTTTTCCATCGGGAAGACTTTCCGGTGTAATAATACACAACCTCTGCTTTAAACGGTAATCATATTACCTTTCTATGTAACCTAATTACCGTAATTACAAACATCGTGTAATATGGTGTATGCGTCCAGTTTTCCATCGAACTAAAAAAGTGTTATATTATTGGCATTCAACCTATGCCCGCAGACTGCTTGTGTACTTGTGGCGCACACTTTCCCTTTGTTTTATCGAATAAAAACTACCGTCGCAACAATCGCCAATTGAATCACTGGTTTGCAAAGACTCTAAGGAGGAATACGTCTCCGGAGGCGTAATAAGGGACGACTTCCGGAGAAAGTCCTTATCTACAAGGGTGCACAGTTTTCCATAAATTAACATTACACGTGCAACCGATCGCAACTACCCACTACAGCATCCCCTTCCCAGTTTGCTAATCATTAGACAATGATTGTGCTGGAGGAGAAAACAGTTCCGTTTACTTCGCATTGTGATTTTTCGATCCATGCTTTGTCCACTGCTTCTTCAATTTTCAAGGCTAGTACTCATGATCGACAAATGAAGTGATTCACTTCATTTAGGTGTTTGGACGATTCGTAGTTAATTGAAATTTGCATCTGAAAGGCGCATCTGAAGACAAAGTGAATGCGTGAGGATCTACCTGAGATTCAGGAAATGAATGCCGTTTCAATATTTGATCATTGCAGAACTTCATATGAGGTACGGTGTTAAAAAACAGGTATAAACACTGCGGATGCTTAAAGAAGTGCAATCAAGACGGTGGATTCTTTCTGCTGGACGTATCGGGTGCCCACCGTGTCGGCACTAAACCAACGATATTTCATGTGCTCGTTAAGACCAGCTAGCACCACATGCATACCCTGACCTACCTGTCGGAAAGAGATGGTAAAAGGAAATAACAAACAGGCAAAAGCAACAAAAAAACCGGGTCTGAGTGTTGTAATCGAAGTAGCTGCAGAGTTTGTTCCAGGTTTGAAATCTTCCTGCATAAGCCGTTGAATGGATGAAAGGAAAAGTAAAGTTGTCTACAAGCGAGTGATACGTTCCGCTTGTCCCTTCATGGTTCGAGCTCGACGCGAATCATCGTACAAGCGCATTGCTCTATTTGAGATGCAATTGTGTATTATGTGGTGCAATTTATATATTTTTTTTGCTACTTTCTTCAAATAAATGTCCGCTAACTGTTCGACAGCGTTTCAGCTCCGCATACTTGACGTTCATTTGGAAATTTTTTATTACTTATCGTTACGTAGCAATTTATACTCGATTTCCACCTTTCTTCCGACTGGTACAAAAAATAGCTCACGAATCTTGGGCATTGTTTTTTGCTTCTGTACCGCCGAATGTGTGTGTGTGTGATACTGCTCATATATTATGATGCAATCAAGTGCCAGCAAATGTTAATGATAGGTTAGAAGTGGACCATGCAAAATGGTACACTAAAAAGCGCTCACATTGTCTGAAGTTTTATGGTTAGCATAATGATCACGGATGGAAGTACATAACTAATAAACGAACGAAATTTTCTTTTCTTCATAAAATCGTAGTTTTCAATCAATTTCAACAGTAAAATAAGAAATACAATTGAGGAATACTGTTATATAGTAACAATTACTTTCATTGCGTTGCGAGTATGTCGTTTCGGAGCTGATTTAGGGTTGAAATAGAGATAGCAAATATCTAAATCTATTTCCTGACATGATTCAATAAAGCATAACTAAATAATATCTAAGCAATACACACTGAGCTGGTGTACATGAAGTAATGAAATTATAAGTCATGTATAATGAACTAAATTATCAAGAACAGTGGTCAAAACTGTTCTAAATGCAAGCAGCGGAGTTATCGCCTTTCTCAATCGTGATTAATTTAAAACCAATGTATTTCATTGAACTTGACAGATTTTGCGATAATCGCTTAAAACAAGCTGCATAACCTTTTATTGAAGGAAAATGATTGAAATGGCAACTGCACTGTAAAGGTGATGATAAAGGTAACTTTTGTCACAATATGGCTATTTCAACAATTTAAAAAGTTACGCTTAAATATTCTCTTCGTCTGTGTTAAGGGAGTTGCAGACGCATGACATGCTGCAAGATCCATTTGGCGTATGATTAACTTGTTCAATAGTTTAGTTCTTAAACAAAAAATGACTGCTTATATGCTGCTTTGCTTGGATTTAAGATAACTTTTGATAATCAATATTTTTAATAGTCAATACTTTTTAGTATTATGGTTGTTGATTAAAAACATATATAAACTTTAACAAGACCAAAAAAAGACATACTATAGCACTGTAAAAATATGAATATTTTGTGGCACGACAACAAAAAAACACACCATACCTCTAAACACTTTCCTTTCGACAGCTTCTTTTTAGCGGAAGCAGCTTTTGGCAGCTTTTTTTATATAAAAAAAGAACAAATAAAAACAAAACCATCCGCCCACGTGCAATGGATTTAAATTTGTTGAAACATTGAACCACATTTTCGATACATCTCATCGTTTGTTGGCGATTGGTCTGAGAAGAACCACGAAATTTGTTAAGTACAGCGAAGAACGGCGGTCTTTCACTCAATTAGTAACAGGAAATAAATTTGTGCTTTCTTCACAGTGTAATCGATTTATTAACACTCCCGTTTCGGTTGTCAGCAGCGTGTCCAGCGTCACGCTAAGTTGGATATAAATGTTAATCTCCACTTTCTGGAGCTTAAGAGAAAACAACAGTTCCCCTTTTGTATACCTATTCTCTTATTGTCTATTTAAATCTGTTTTTTTACAGATGGACTACACATCTGTGCTGTTTGTGAATTATGCTATTATTTAGTTGAAAAACAATTGAAAATATCATCGATTTTACTATCGAAAGAAGGCTCGTTTTTTTGTTAAATTGACACTTAATTTTTCTTTTTTTGCATGTAATTAAGAGATGTTCAAATACTAAATGAATGCAAAATAACTGATTTGTCTAACCGACCAGGAACATATCACAAAAAACTGTTGTTTATATTTGTTAACAATTTACAATAGTTGTAAATTTGCCCAAAATTATCGCAAATCACAATACATCTTCAATTCAATCATACTACACAATTGGGCTGATATTGTATTGTTCACAGTAAATAATCAAAGATAATATTTAAAGATCACACAATTTAGGAGCATTTTTAGATTGTTTTTATCACCATCACGTATTGCATCTTACATGTTAGCGAAAGAAATGAGATATACCTAGTCGATAGAAAAAGAAGATCTCCTCTTGGTTTGTGTTCGAGATGCTTTTCAATATCCGGCACTTATGCCGTTACGTTCCTTTGTAAGGTTTACTCGTTTGTTACATGTTACTTATTCCCTTCCTCCATCAGCTCCATCCAGCTACTGAGTGTTCGTTTTCATATTACAGCATCGGTCCGCATTTCAACCGTATTTTAATTGCGGATGGGACTGTATCTATCGGTTCCAGTCGATCTTCCAATACGTTGGAAACGTTGGAAATTTCACTTTCAATGGGAGCTATATCATTCCCGTGATTTTCCAATTGGTATCGGTCAATACAATAGGTGCGAAAGATTATGTTACCATTCCTCGGGGCAAACTATGGGTCGAAGCCGCAGGGAACAAACCGATCATCAGCTTGTTGAAAGGATAGTTCGTGCTGTTTTTATTTTACGTTAAACTCTAAACAAACTGTTGTCACGCAGATCGTACTTCTGCCGGTTGATGGCCAGATGGACAATGAAGGGGGCCACCTTATTGGTACAAGATTTACCTGCCAGATCCATGTTGATAATGGTACGGGACAGACTCTCACTTCCTTAAGCTAAATGTTACGACTGTACGAGATTTGAACAGGGAACCTAAAGGGGCTAAGGGGGGAACATTTTATTAGCATAATACGTCGATCCGGTTTCCATTTTTCGGGCGTACTGTGCTTATTAGCCATTTTTTATTGCCCAATGCAAAAATCCGCATGGTACTTCCGCTCATACATCGAGGAGTAGTACCACGTGAAGACGAGCGGAAGCATCGACCGATACTTAAAGAATGGCCCATAAGGAAGAGAGGATGAATCAGTGAAAGTTTCTTGTATAGGCACCTTTTATGGAGTAACACAGTTTACATAATCGTCTGTCCGCGAATGCAAGAGGCTGGCTGGGCTGAGGCAATCATGTTTGGAAGGTTGTCCATCGGTTTGGTTTTACATACTCTCTCCCTTGAGCGTCCGACACGATCCATTCTATCCGTTCGGAGTTGTTATAAGCAAAGAAAGCCAGCGGAGAGAAACCTTGGGCATGGTACAGGGAGGCGTACCCGAAAGATCTTGAAAATGTTTTAATTAATATGCAGATTGTACACTCTCGCCACCGCGCAGGCCAGTTTCTCCGATAGCGAAAGAGCGAAAAATCGTTAGTTTAGGTGTAAAGGGAGTACAGAGTCCATACACCCATGTTTAAGCCTTGTTAACTTCCGCGAAATCCACGAGTGTACGATCGAGCTCAAGCATCATTTTTCTCCTTATTACGTGTTTGCTGTAAATCATTGATTTGTATCTACACTCAATGGGTTGAAGTCATTCAAATGCTTTCGAATGCATAATAGCCTAATTAATTGCATATCTTTAGACGAGTCGGAGACCCCCTTCGAAAAAGCGTAAACCTGATATATTCAACTGGGCCGTTCCATTCCTTTCGTTGGAATAAAATTATTTCAAATTATATACCGTCGTTTGGATAAGCCAATAAATCGAAGGCCTTTTGCATGCACAAGCCAAATTGTGTGAAAAATTCGTTAATGTGTGACAATAGCAACATATGTCAAATGCATGTTTTCGCCAGGCCACTGAATGGTTGAATTTTGAAGGAATGGAGAAAGACATCAGAGAGTAAAACGAAAGGCGCACGCTAGCGGAATACAAAGTGCGAGGAAGATTGAACGGCAATATCACGGTTTCTAGTTTTTTTTTTTCTTTTTGCACTAGATGCGAACGTGAATTGCAATGGTCCTCAGGTGCCGTTTGCCACATGTAATCGAAAAGCTCATTTTTATAAGTTTCCTCAATGTCTGACTAACCTTTCTTGGCGCTATATTTCAAACATGAAAACTGTCAAAACTGCACAGACACGGTTGTGGATGGTGACGGTAAAGTAGCAACTTTTGAAAGTTTTTTGAAAGTGCAATATTTGTTTATGTCCCGAAATTACATATTTTATGCATATGCATCTTGGATAATGTTGCAGCAGCCTGTAACTCTCTAAAATAAAATGAAAATCTTCAGACAGACGTAAAGACAGAAAGACAAAAAAACAATTTAAATCACGTGACGGTTAGAATTCAGAAAATCAAGATAAAATTAAGTCTTATACATATGAGCCTCTACGAAAGCACACATTCACTCGCCTAGTTCTACATTACCCGAAATCATGGTTTGCAATGCAAATTATGCTCAAATTATTTCATAATTCACAACACAAACAATGGCATGGCATGGCTACGATGCATCGTACAACTCATTCCACATGTACCAGCACTGGTACCATACTAGCATCTGGAGAAACTCGACATAGAATTATTCTGTTTTGTTTGTTTTTAAAGAGGACCAAATCCCAGCAGAAGAACAAAAATTAAACACAGAACGAAACTAATCAAGATCTTACCTGAAAAGAGCAAGTTTTCAGCACCGACGAAACCAACGATTAACAGCAAAATGGCCATACACATTGTTTGTACATTTTGCATGATTCTTTCCTCCGGGGGGTATTTACTCGTCGGCGACTAGCGTTTTCCGTTGCCGCGTGTTGTCACTGTACAAGAATGATGCACTTCCAAATGATGCGCACCTTATAAGCTCCCACCGTAAGATTTTGATTGATACGGGGTAAAGTCGGTGGGATGGATATTAATTATATTACAAGTTGCATGCAACGATAAGCGGAACATAATTTTCTTTGTAATTAAAATGACCGTTAAAGCTTGCAAAGGATGATGGAGATGTACGGAAGTTTCTCGTTGTTGTTGTTGTGCGCTTTCCTCGCCAACCAATGTCCGGAACTGAAATCAGCACAATAAGCGTTACGACTGGTGTTGAGGTGATATGAGACTGATTCCAATTCTGTAACCCTTAGCAGCAAAAGCTCACCACTCGTATGAGTTTTACTTTCTCCACATTTTTCTTTTGTTTGTTTTGTATTTTGTTTCACTTTTGGAACGTCTTCTCATCGCGTTTGAACCGTTGGACGAAAACACATGTTGAGTGTGGCAATGATGTTTCGTTCTCGTTGTTCTTCAGTTCATGGCTTGGCCGTAACAACAACCATTAGCTCCTCGCGGGTTGGTTTCCGGCTTTGTCGGCTCGCATGACACTTCCACTTTTCGCGTTCACGTCGTCGCGTTCGTGTCTTAAATTGTTATTGTTTTCATTTCACCTCATATTTAGTGTCGCGAATTTCACTTTACGTACGAACTTTAAGTTTTGCTATGTCTCCCTCACAGGACCGAGCAGCCAAAGGGTCGTCAGTGTTTTGCATGAATTTACATAATTTAAAAGCGATCTTTCGATAGTAGTGCAGCTAGATGTCGTGAGTTGCAGTTTTCGCAACCTTCAGGTGAGCCTGGACTGAAAATGGTAGCACAATGAAATTTGCGTGACGACACCGTTGGCTTCCAGCAGGCAATGCCAATGTGAATCTTGATGGTTCCGTGTTTTTGCTTGACTCTCGCATGTCACCTATACCGGTACGTGGGTCAGAAACATAGGTATTCGAGACACAAACGACAACCGCGATAGACGTGTTAGAAGTTTACGCTGGCCACCTCGTTGAACAATATAACGTGTGTCAAAGATGTTGAATGTACCAAATGGCGTGCGGAAGTAATGGTAAAGTTCACTTAGATTCACTTACATTCAGCACTTTATTAGCGTTATTACCATTTCGCTTCGACTATTCATTAAGATACTGGTTAACGGTAGCACGTAGAGATAATTTATTATTCCGGTAAAACGAAGCACTGGTCTGTAATTGAAAATGAATACGGTATATTAGTTGTTATTGTTCACACTTGATTTAGTCCTGTCTAGGGTTGAGCGTGTCAAATTTATCTCTGTGTTCTAATCATACCCTAAAGCTTATAATTACTAACAGACGAACAAAGCCTAGGTAATTGGCATATGTGTTGAAGGTAGCTGTTTGAGCTTTTTGTTGGAAATGACAAAGCAAATTACATAAAATTTTATTTTGTAATGAGAAAATTTGTTTTAACCGATAAACAAATAATAGTCACACAATGATTGCACCGTCATCCTCTCTTGACTGTACTATATTAATCATCCCCACGAAATTGTGGACGTGATTTGCCTTCAAAGTGTAGATAAACTCCTAAACCCAAAGAATAATTAAAAATAGAGATTATCTTAGGAAGCTTAACCCTCCGTGGCAGAGATAACGTGATGGATAACTTGTTCGTTCCGCAAAGCATTTTAATGTTCCGAACGATACTTTCATGCTCACGCAGCATAGCGTTCTGGACGTCATAATACCGTGCAGTTAACGTAGACGGTGTAGCAAGTGTTATGTTACGTCCATCCGACAGCCGTTAGCCGAAAATATGCACTCTGATATTTTTACCAACTAAAAGTCAAACCCCCATCACACAACGACGGAAATGGGACGTTTTTGTTCATCCACAGTGCAGCATCATCTCAATCGAAATTTCGTATTAGATACATGATCACGGTACGGAATAAGTTTCCCACACACCAGCAGAATTAAACTGATAGTGAAAGCGAAAGTACCGAGTTGTGGTAGCTTCAGCGAACAAAGTCGATTTATTTGAAGTACTGAGCGACCCTTCATTTCCAAGGTTACCTTAAGTAAGCGCGAAACCGTGCCGAATCATTAGACCATCTTCCAGTGGCACCGGTTAGTTACGGTTCTTTCTTTTTTTTTGTTTTTTTTTTTTTGTTTAAACTACTCACATTATACACCTGTGAGTATGTGAGGCTATCGTACATTTTTCCGCTAGTCGCTACTGCAGTCACGACCAAGCGACCAAGCAAAACATGGTGCTTTTGGACAATGTCTCTCGTATTAATTCAAATTTCCAATCACCGAACGGATTCATGTGAATTGCATGATAGCTTTTTGCCGACAGTAAGAAAAGTGTCCTAGATATCGGCAGCATCTTATTTCGGTGTACAACCGTTTCCACCACAATAGTACATAGTAAAGGTGATAACATATGACCTAACAGCTAGTTTTGTGCCCAAATTCGGCAACTTTTGTGTTAAGTCAAATTAAATCAAAACGTAGTTCATTATGCGTCTGGAATCAGAAAATGGTTAGGAATGAATCAACAATAAGCTTGTAGCTCGGTATAAGACCATAACTAACGAAACTAATTCACACATTTTTCTGATCATAAAAACAATTTACAACTTCAAGGTTAGCTTTACGCATTTGCTTGCTGTCCTTATCATGCTTGATTAGTTTCTACCATTTAGCTGTATCTTCTATATATTCTTCCTGCACCGATCGTAACGGTGCAGCAACTTCCCATGATCCCCAATGAAAGCTAATTATTTCGCGCGAACCAGAAAAACCTGATTATAAAGATAGTCACTTTCCATTTCTATCAAGCTGGACTGATGGACGATAATGAAAGAGAGATATTATTTAAAAAAAAAATAAACATGCATAACAATAATTGTCAAAATAGCAAAGCGTGTATGTACAATCCATATTAATATAATGTATTGTTAAATAGCTTTTATGAACAAGTATACCCCTAATAGGATTTTAAGAAATCCATCGACATAAAACGGCACAAATCGCACCATTACATGACTCCCAACTGCCGACAGATGATTCCCAACACATGGCGACAAGATACAAAAGCTCACAATTACGAACTAGTGGGATGGGCAAAACAGGCACGGAATGTATAAGGTGTGGGGCTGTCACATGTTATTCAATTATCGGCGAATTTTAATGATCCACTACAAAAAAAACCACAAGTTAACTCTTAAGCGGAAGTCACTCTATCAATAGTGCCAATCGCATACTCGTCCGTTGATGATGAGCTTTGTTTTCTAAATTTGCTACTTCATTCCGCACAAAATGGATGTGAAAAAACCAATTGATTAAAAATGAGCAGCAACAAAAAGGCAAAAAAAACACACTTCAGGGCTAAATGTGTAGCTGCTACCAGCCGTGTCTGGAAAAACACAGTAGGGCAGAGGGCAAACGAGAAGTTTAACAAAATTGAAAGTGAAATGATCGTTTGGAAG
Source organism: Anopheles funestus (assembly GCF_943734845.2). Taxonomy (NCBI): domain Eukaryota; kingdom Metazoa; phylum Arthropoda; class Insecta; order Diptera; family Culicidae; genus Anopheles; species Anopheles funestus. The sequence goes on from NC_064598.1 coordinate 56,089,349, forward strand.
TCAGGCACAACCAGCCATATACATTCAATAATCGATACTGGGAGGTAGATATGTGGAAGCAGTAGCACCTAACGGTCAAATGATCATCATGTGCAGGAAAGTAACGATGCTGAATACTAATAACAATAATAGTGGTGATAGTAATGATGGGCTGCACTGTTACACAATAGCCTATTGTTCGGGATTGATCCTGTCAGCAGCAAGCGTATGCAATTAACCGATGAGCTTTAATAACACCAGCTATACCTCATATTCTACACCACAGGGAGTCTTATAAGTTTTTTTATGTTTCAATAAGTATATCACTTTATTGGAAATCGAAATATTAAATAGAAAATGTTCATTAATTCGTTCACTTCTGAGACTATTTTGTTTGATTCTTTGTATAACGGCCTTTGCTTTGACCAATGGTGTAATGTCTTGTAGTGATGGTACAGAACGATTCATATGTTATAAACATAAAAACAAGGTTTTACAAAATGCACAAAGAGCAAGCAAATTTTGTTGAAAAAATATAAAAAATAATTTCCACATCTGACCATACTGCAATACGCCGTAATACTGGAGTAAAAAAAATAAAATTCCCACTTCTGTCTATACATACGTTTCATTGATAATTTATTTTCATTGATCACTCTGTGCACATCATAGGGAACCCAGGATGTAAGTGAAAACATTTACTGCATCAATCATGAGTACAACAGGAAAGCATGTGTAAGACGACTGATATGTTTATCAGTCCGTTCGCGTGGTTATTGTTTACGTTAATTGAGTTTAAACCACACAGCTTCCGTCACAAACTTAATACGTTAATTATAGACGTTGTTCACGCGATCTTCGATTCACTACACAAATGTATAAAATTCACCAAAACAGCTGACCATTTCATGTGAACTCAAAGCTCAGTATTTTAGAACATGTACATAAAACAAACACATACACACACACACTCTACACTCAAATTAGGTCCAGACGTACGACACGAACGAGCAGACTATTTAAACGCGATTGCACGAGATAAGTGGTCTACATCAGCCAACACGTGAGCGGTAACTGCTTCGCGACTGTGCATAGCTCGGTAACATATCAGAGCATATGTTTTCTGTTTGTTTTGCTGCTGACGGACGCGATCTGACTGACAGAGCGTTGGTTCGTCTTTCGATCTGCGTCGATCTCGCTGGAGTTTAGCGTACCAACAGCAAAGGTGGCGATGCGGCGTACGACACCAACACTCGTTTGCTTTTACTCTTTTACTCATACACTTTATACGTGAATACGTCGCTCGCTTTACTCTTTGCGAACTTCCAAGCGCACCGGGTAATCGTAGCGAGAGTAAGGAAGTTGCATGCAAAAGACCGGGCTTACCTTTCTACCCAGTCATTCGGTCGTTTACTGGAAGGGATTGAAGTTTAGCCGGACTTTCGATTGCGATTCGATGTGGCTAGGCACGGATCTTCGATCTATCCACAGTAGGTTCAATAATTATAAAACAGCGAAACTTTCGTGAATTCCCACTTTTGATAGTTTTCAATCCAGAGAATATCGAATTTGCTACTTAGCTGTAACATTTTATCAAATATTAATAAGCTATTCTAAGTATGTGCTGTAATTAGATTTTTTTGGAAATAGCTAACTGCTTGAAAATGTGTTTCCATTATTTTACCGATCAATGCATTTTCCAACCAATTAGAATGGGGTTTAAAAATATTTCGGTTATGGTTTTTGAACGTATTTCGTCAGTCCATCTAAGAAGATTAAATGCGAACAGTTTGATTGATACTCATTCACCGTCGAAACACTTTGGCGGGAGAAAGGTAAACGGCTTATGAAAGATATCAGTCTTCCTCCCCGACGGTCAGCCGTAATCTAGGGTATACATGCCTATTTTTTTAAGCAAAAGCTTGAATTCATACAAAAACAGAGGGGGAACACTAGATTCTTATTGTGTATTGCAAAGTGTATTACAGCATAAAATGTGTTGTATTTATGTTCTAATCAAATATTATTATTTCCGTACCGTAAACATAAATATGTTTGGTATGTAATCTCAGACTGCAAACAAAACAATAATGCTTTAAACTGTCTACAAAAAATGCTGGTTGTCTAATATCACAAATTAATGGACTAATATGCATGAATCAAAGACACGCATTTGGGTATAAAGATAAAAAAATTAATAAAAAAAACACTAATAGATGGTAAATACATTTTAAATGCCTCTGCTAACTTTGTGAAGATCTCAGTTTCGCTTTAAACACAAATAAAATAATTTCATCTTATGCTAACCAATCATCTTCATGTGGTTTTTTGCATTATGCTAAATCCGAGAAATAAAAAAAGGTAAACCGTACCATCATAATGCTAGACACTCTTACAAAAGAAAGCAACAAATTAATTGCCACAGATTTATTTCGTCACACGACAATGGTAACGGTAAAAAAAATCAGCGAAGGAAGGTTAGAAGAGTAATGAGTGACAAAAACTAATATCGTGCATTTTAATGCTCGTACTACCAAAAGCTGAAAGTTAATATATGCTCATAAGTATATGTGTACCGAATCGCAAGTAATGTAGAACCATTTGCTGGGTGATATAAGGAGAAGCGACGACGGAAGTCGGTACGAAACGTGATGTATTCAACAGAGTCTGATCCGTTTACAGGAAGATGGCAGATGGCAGAAAAGGGTATTGATGCGATGTAAATTTGTTTCCGTGCATGTTTGCCCTTGGTGGCGAGCGGTTAGTAACTGAAATTACGGAATAGGAACTGAAACGAACAAGTACTTTCTCGCTTGCGCACTTGTTTTCTCAGTCGAGAAAGTATGAGAAAAGGGTGATTGTGTGAAACTAGATCGCATTACACAAGATCTAGTTTGACCTGTCTTGATTGATATAATCAAACCATGGGCAACGAAAGTAACCGTGAAGATAGACAAGCAACTGTTTTTTCATTGTAGGATAATTAAACAAGCATCTGCGAGACGATGCCTGATAAACACAGTCACAGATAAATACAGTCGGACGTGTGGTTAAAGATAAAAGTTTCATCGTGCATATTAAGTACATCGAAGTTATGTGCGCTCACACTTGAACGATGCCGATTTAATCCAAAGCAAGTTTTAATTGAGATCATAATTTTAAAATGATAAATAAACTTATTTCATTTCACGGAACGACATAACTTCATTACATATAAGTCTTCATAATAGTGTTTCAGTGTTTCTTTTTATATATTTTATATATATTCTTTTTATTTCACAAGCCTACTATTATACTTTGGATTGTTGTAGAACGGTTTTCGTCTATTTACTGGGCTTAAACTTTAAGTTTATAAAACATTAGATCCCCTTTTTGAGTTCATTAGAGAACATTGAGAATATTAGAGCCTTTTAGAAACATTTCTAGAATCCCTCTAGAATGTCGAGAGCTCGTTGCGGCAATAAATGTCAATTTACGATTTACCGGGAATAGATATTGAAAGCCACGACCAAACCGTTGTCTCGTCGAATCTGTAAATGTTTGTCTTATTCAAAACTTTAATCTTATCAGAGCCCATATTTTACGTACTAAGCTAGTTTTCTACAAACGACAATATATAAGACTATTGGCAACGTCGACAAACAAAAGGGCTTGAAACAACCAAATGGTGAAATTTATATTCTTTGAGTCTTGGCGCGAATTGGATATGTGTAACATTAGGTTAAATCCGCTACATCACACAAAAACTGGAACAATCCATTGGAGTCCATTGGAGTACCAAGTGGATTCATAAGCGATATACATCATGTGTAAACAACGTGAAAATCTTGAACAACATACACGCGAGGGGAATTAATTTTACCAACACAAAATAATGATTCGTTTTAAGGCTTACATTAATGTAAATAAATCTTTTATTAATGTTTCATATAAAATATGTTCGCCAAATAAAATCTGTGTCAAGGTTACGACTTACCATTATCTGTCTCTTATCTCCTCGTTCCATAATCACTACTCATCACATTGTTTTTTGCAATCCTCATACATGTGCTTGATGTTAAATTAATGAGTAAAAACAACAAACGAAATCATGCCTGAGGACCGTTGAGCAAATCTTACAGACATCCAATTATTTCATTGCATTCCCCTAAGTGTGTCTCAGTAGATCTATTCATACACTGATTTTGTATGCAAATTAATAACTCTGGGGCACTTTCGACAATGATGTGTAAGTACATGTTAGATTCTGTTTTCCCGAAGGCGTTGTTCCAAATAAATAATAAGTGCAATACTGCAATCTTACTTTTCACTTTTATTGCGGTATATTAACTCAATCTTCTGTAGTTTAGGATAGTTAAAACAATTGTCTAACTTTTCAAAATTTCCCTATCTTTGCAGATCAATAGAATTCTCAAAGCTACTAATCTTTTATCCTATTCATCACAGATTCTTTTGCAGTTGAAATGGAGAATATAGTGGTAAATATCATCAGTTGAAATTGACAAATAGTCAAAATTATTAAATTGCAAAATAATGTTAATAAATTCCAGTGTATGCTATACCTACTGGATTGAAGAAATAATGTAAATAACAATGAATTTTCGGAACGTTCGTCGTAAAACACAGTATTGTACAGTGAAATCTGTCTTACCCACATCAAACACTTTTATTATTATTCACCAATTATGTTTGACAGATTTTTTGTTTTCGGCAAATCTCATAACATTCAACATTAATATATCTATAGTTGTCTTAATGTGTTTAGGTAGTGTTATTAAATTCACATCTTACTAATTCACACCGTACCTCGAGAAATAGACATACAATAGACACATTCGTTCATTTTTTCCCGAAATCTACTATCGTTAAAGGTAAATCGGTTTGGATCAAGGTTTGATATTCCAATAAATGAATTGACATTTGAATGGTGTTTTAATGGGTCATCTTTACATTTAGAAGATGTGTTCCATTAGGCAACATTTCAAACACGAACGAGATACATTTAATTGACGACCATGTTGTCTGTTTCGTACCGTAGACACTGCTGGTTTCATGGTTTTTGCTTGCCAGAATGTAGTATTTGATTCTTGCTCTTTATTTTGTCTCAACATTTGAATTTGTTGTTTGTTTCGAATTAATGATCTCAGCTAAGGCCGATTTCCCTGTTGAATCGTGTTCATTCACACATTTTGCACAAACGTATTGACGCTAGAGTGTCGTTTGTTTAAAGATTTGTAAGCTAATGTAACAGGAACAAGAAGTGCGGAACACAAATAGGAATGTTGGGTTTTGACCAAAAGTTTTAAAGCAGCAACAGTAACGCTAGAGTCTCTTCTGTCACCGAATGCACATGAAATAGAATACGAGCTGTTCTCCCCAAAAACATACACCTTGCTTCTACATTGGTTGTAGTGGTATTGTCGATTTACGGAATTATGAAGTTGAATGTTTTTTTTTTTTCGATTTCAAAGAGAAGATTAAAGAAATAGTTTAGAGAGTACAGATTTTTGTGCTTATGTTCCAAGAGAATGAAAGTTTCGACATAGTTACTTCATGTTTTTGTTTTCTTTTAGCAACAAGAAATTTTTCCTTAAAAACAGTTATAAATTTAGATTGTATCTTCTTCTTCATCTTCCCCTTTTTCAGTAGGTAGATTCTACTACACATGCACATGTAATATTTAATATCATGAAAATTCCCAGAACAATCAGATCTGAAGACATTTCGATCATTTGATTCGATTTCAGTGTTCGCTTAATCGTAATCCGTTTCACTGTGCTACACAATTTTGCTCCATAGTGTCTGTTTAACTGAGTTTTTTTCTCACAAGATCTACTAGTTTGGTTGTACATAATGACAAAATCGTTGATATTTGTCATTGTTGTGTAAATGATCGGTTTTCTTTAACATTAGTTGAGTACTTTTTCTGACTTCTGTCTATCTATCAAAAACATTTTGTGCAGTTTCCCTTTGTGGCTATCATTTTGCATAAACAAAACAAAAATAGAATTTTTTTAATGCATCAAATTATTGGTGCATCAAATCCGATGAAAGTAATGAAATGGAAATCAAAATCAAAGGCAATAAAACAAATAACAAGTCTAATAACTATGGTAACATTACACTTTGTAGACGGTTTTTTTTCAAACCGTGTTTCATGATATGAGGTTTTTTCTGTAAAGTTAAGTATTTAATTAATATTAAAATTCTCAAAGTAAACAAATGTATCGCTTTACATTGTCGTTAAAACATATTACGAACTGTATAAAAACAGATAACAAAGGGAAAGGTAAACTTCTCGCTAACACTACAGTGGAAGCAGATTTCCTTCTTCGTATAATTTCGGATATTCTGTTACCAGCATTTGACATAAACAAAGCGGTAGTTGTTGCAGTGTTCGGATTTCCTTACAACTTTTGTTTTCTTGTGTTATCTTCCGCTTTCAAGATGGGTTTGGAATATAATCCACTTATCATTTATAGTTCCTTAACCTTGCCCCAATTGTGACACCGCACCCAAGTGGAATGTGTATTGTATTATTTTTTTCTAATTTTTGCTTAACAAATAAACTCAAATTAATCTATGCTGCTTTAATCATAAAATAAAAAAAAACAATCATAACAAATTTCTTTATTTTAAACGAATGTAATATAACAAGATGAAAAGAAACAAAATAAACCAAAGGCAACAGCATTAACTAAGACAGAGTTATCTGATTTATTTCAACTAGCAATATTAGCCGATTACCATAGAGCAGGAAACCGATATTATAGCCGTGGACAGTTACTCAAACTTTTTTCGTCGAAACATATTTGAATCATTTGCCACACGCATCCAAGATGCTATGCCACTGGTGTCGTTTATTTTTATCATCATTATCAGCGTCATACTTCCTTCATTATTGGCAATTAGCGGGTCGTTTATTCCTTTCTGGACTAAGCATTAAGCCATTGGTACATTCAAGGGCTATAACTCCGTTAAAACGATGTTTTGCCAAAAATGAAGTTACCGGGTGAGGCTGGATCATCTGATGAAAAGTATTCACGCCATAGATCAGCAAACTGTTCTCGGTTCACTTCCACTTCGCCCTTAATGTTATAAATTGGAAAATAAAAATAAATGAAATAAAGAATTAGCATGAAACGTTTTAATTATATTTTTTTAACAAAAGCAGCTTAGCGTTGCATTATAACGTTTTCTTTTAGGTAGCATACATATAAACAAGCATTATTTATTGTTGAATGTAATGATAAACATTAAATGGAAACAGGAACTCGTAAGCCATATCCTCAAATCTTTTTGTGTTAAAGGATTTTTAGTTTCCAGGGTTTAAATTAAATCCACCAAATTTTGCACTACTATTAATGATTATTTTTTTCTATTCAAACGTGCCACCAGTGGGCCATAAACCTTAATGCTTGGCACGTCACAAACGGTCAAAAACACAATCGTCTTTCCGCTCTGAAATTGAAATCAATACCAAAAAATGTGGCGAGTCGATTCGTTAAAAGTTCGTGTATTGCAAGATAAACAGTAAAAAAAGAAGTCGATTATCCGTTTCAATAGAGCCGTTTGTTAAGAATTCAATGTGGAAGCGATTAAATTATCTACTTCCTCTTTTGAACGCCGCGCTAGCTACTGAACTCATACCGTAACGATGTAACAAACCTTTGACATCTTTTTGAACGCCTCCTGGCACTCGTTTTTATCAACACCGTAGCTGGAGCACACAATCGAAAATTCGTCTCCGTCGATTGTTCCGTCGTGTGAGGCATCTTCGAGGTCAAACATGAAATTCATGTACCTGGAAAAGTTTCATAACATGTTAGTAGAATATAAATTAAAAATGTTGCAAAACATTCCTGAAATGTTTGATAAGATAAGAGAATAATGGTAACAAGAAAATTGATTGAAAAAAATAGATCGGTTGTGGCTATCTGTAAAAACTTATTTATTTTTTAAATCACTGTAAACATTTTTATGGTGCAAATAAAAATCAACTCATTCCAGAAGTACAAAGCGCAAAGCTGGACTTAGAATTAACGAAACTTCTTCACTCACCACAAGTTCAAGAATAATGTAATGCAAAATTATCTTGCCTAGGCGGACCAACAACAGTGCAGGGTCAAAGTTAGTCCGTTTGTGCAACACTTCATCTTACAAATGTCATAAATTACTTTCAAGCCTGCTAGTTCTTGAGAAATCTGAAGATGCAACGAGAATTAATTTATACCCGTTTTCCGACAGCTATTATTCCACATCCGTTTCGCATGAACTAAAGTAATGTCTAACTCACAAAGTAAAGTTAGCAAACTGAAGCATTTTGATGCAAATTCTAACTATTAAAGATACTTACGAATGCAATCACAAATGCAGAACACATTTTATTTTTTAAATTATTATACCAATTGTAAAATAGTACAGTCAGAAGATCTGGAAAATATTTTGCAGAAGACGATTCTATATGGTTTATAATTGTTGTAAAATAAGATTTTAAGTATTTGTGGAACATCATCAAAATTTAAAAAACCGATGACTTAAAAACACTCTAATGCTAGTTCATGTACTGGAGTCTGAGGATGATGTCGGCCAAATTAAAATTATTAAAGCTTTAAAGATGTAAAACATATCCAAAATAGTCTTACTGTTAGAAAAGCGTTCTATGAGAAGTGCGTCCTTTCCGTTCTTGCCCAGAATAAATATAACCGATTTGACAAATTTATTATTATAGCGGGTTTTTGGCCGAGTGAGCTTGTCATTTGAAAGCAATAAAGCCTCGGCGGCCCGGTGGCGTATATGATAAACGGCACCAGGTCCATACGGCAGTACTGAGGGCAAATCCCATCCGGACCGTCCGCCGTAGCAAGGACTGACTATCCAGCTACGTGGTAAAATAAGTCTCGTAAGCCAAAAATGGCCGTTATGACCTTAGAAGTCGTAACGCCAAGAAGAAGAAGAAGAAGAAGAAGAGGAAGAAGAAAGCCTTTTATCTAAAATATCGCTTTTAATAAAATATAACTCTTAGCAGCGTATTGTATTCTTGTCATTATAGCGTAGAATATTTTTATAAATATAACTAACTAAATCTTACCTTAATTGCCAGTCCATGACAGTGCTTGGATCTTTTGCATAGGCATCCCACATGTTGCACCACTCATCAACAGACACCTGGGAAAAATATTTGTGAGATGTGCAAAATTAACTTTGTTATTCCAGATAATACTTTTATAATGCTTTTTTTAAGATTAATTTGTCTTCTTTAAGTCATACGGCATGGCCGTCCTAATATGATTAAAAACAAAATTGTTTTCTTTATTTAAAATATTTTGTAGACTCTCTTTAATATGTTCTCCTTCTTCTTTCTATGCTAGATATTATGCCATTTTCACTGTTAACTTAGTTTAGCATAGATTTAGATTAGTTATAGAAACCTTAATATTTAAGTATATCTTGCCAAGTCCAAACTCAATAAATATCTGCTGGAAGATAGATTACGTTTACGACTACGATTAGTGTATTACGTTGTGTATGTACGAGTAATGTGTTAAGAAAGCATTCAGGAACCAATCAGACTACGTGCTAATCATTAGTATTAGCATCATCATCTAACTTGGCCGACGTATTTACCAGCAGTAACTTAGTGTGTGCTTGTACGCGTTGTAGAAGCAGACTAAGAAAAAGATATTTTAGAACAGTTGACGCATCAAACAGTATCCTATCACATGAGTTTTTGATATTCGAATAATAGGCGTATGTGTAAAGTATTTGAATTCTGCGTGACTCCGTGATTATGGTAACGAAAACTGCATACACGCACACGCAATGCGCAAAATGTTTCTTCCTTTTATACGGCACATATTTGTCGCACCGCCACATTTGCACATTTTTCCAAATTGTCTCACTCTAGTTATGGTCATTTGAGTTCTAGGATTTAATTTTCTAGCAGTAAAAGCGATGCCCTGATTTATAAACAGAACACGTTCGACCGCTACGCATGGTTCTACCTTGTTTCGAAATGTGTGCTATTGGGATATCTTTGGCACGATTAATTTAATATATCTGCTGGCAATGGTCCAGTTTTGATTGTTCCGTGGTTCTTTGCGTTTATAGTATGGTTTGCACACATTTTGCCACCATGTTTTGCGCGATGCACCTAAAAAAACAATGTGGCACCAGTAGAAGCGACCACTTTAATCGCCATCAATTGACAAATAACATGCACAAACATAACTATCCTCAATATGTGTGGATATCGGTTTCAAAGATAGTCACTTTAGTTTGTACATAGTTTAGCAAAGTTCTTAAATTTCTAAAAGTGTTCTATTTTTTATCCATTGTAATTAGCAAAACAAGATAGACCTTTCGATACATTGTTTTCTAAATTGCTTACTGGTTTGAATAATTAACTGTTAATTAGAGAAACTAATTTCGGCCACATAATAAATCTTAAACTCCTAAATAAACTGTTTTTCCGAACTACTCAAATACAAAACAAACCAATGCAAATTCAAACATATTCAAGCAATCATCCGAAATATTACTTTTTTAACAACTTTCACACAACGAATGATCTTGGCATTCATGTTTCCTTAAGCTGGCATGAGTTAAATTGTGTTACGTAGCCCAATAGTCTCTATGTCGGGAGGCTTGGATTCCCAATGGGATCTGATCTCACAACGACCACGCTGCTATTCTCCCGAGTGTCGTATATGGCGACGGGGAATGAGATCAGCTCAGTTCGTTCTTACATAGGAATATTAAAAATGTACAAAAAAGATAGTGTTACCACGTAGTGTCTCGGGGGAAAATCTGTACAAAAAAGCTAAAGCTATTATTTCACGTTACATGAATATTGCGTTTAGCTCAAAACGTGTTCTGTTTCAAGAGGTTTTTGCATGGTAGGAAAGAAATTGAAAGCTTAGCGTTTGTGTACGTGTAAATAAACCACCTTGGCTATAGTAGAATCTTGGAGGCAATTTAAAACATCGAACAAAAATCGTATAGTATGAAATTTGCATTGTACCTGTTGAACACAAACTACCAGAATTTTGTTTCTAATCCATTATTCTGATGCACTTTCAAAGGTAAATATAAAATAATGTAAACTGTTAAGTTTCAGTAAAGTATAAGGAAGTAGATTGTCGAATTGATTTCAAATAAGAGAAGGTTTATTGAGCTTTTAGATTTTAGTTTTTTACAATCATATGCTAATTTTCTAATTGTATACAAATTATGTGATTCTTTTAATAGTGTATGCTTCCTTTTAAATTTCTGTAAAACCTAAAAAAATCATAAATGAACGACCAAAAATGCAAATTCTATTAGTTCATACGAAATATTTCCATTACATTACCCTTCCGGGCTTGATGTGAAATAATTTGTACCTGTGCCTAGATCTCTAATCCATTTGTTGTAAATAAAATCACTGCAGTTGCTATGAAAACAGCGCTGCAATTGCCAGCGATGCAATATAATATTTTACCCTACCTGTTTCTACGATACAGCTAGATATAAGCTAGTCGATTATACGGAGGGAAGGTAAAATTGCTGACTTTCGTTTCGCATTTTGCGAATACGCTCAACTTAAACCTGATGCAAAATTGCAAATCCTGCAAATGGAATACACAACGTTTTTCCGCATCGTGGTTTTCCTTTCAATAGGCAGCTTTGGTGCTTTTGAGAAGGTAGTATTGCACCTTTATTGCTGGGAACAGCGTCAAGAAAATAACAGTAAATAAATAGTGCCGATGATCATTGCACATATTTCACCTTCAACGGTACTACCAGGTACATTTATAAGAATTCTGCAGCATTGGAAAACAGTAAACAGTTGAAAATTTAAGTCAATGAATGAAAGTTTTGTATTTAAGTTAGGTGGCCTCTATGTACATCAAGTTGCACATATGGACGTGTGTCTGTCGACTCGTCCTTATCAATCGAATTAAGAGAAGAAGCAGTGAAGAAGAACACCTACAGCATCCTTACGGTAAATCTGCCTATCCTTCCATAGTTGTCAGTATCGAGACAGCTACGAACTCGTGGTGATGTAGCATTGGACGTGGCCTGTCGATGCTAGCTAAAAGGAATATCAGGACCATCCTGATAACATTGAAATTTCTTTACGAAATCTCATCAGAGCTTAACTTTCCTCGGAAGGTATGATGATTTAATTTTTTTTAACTATTATATCAGCAATCTACGTATGTTTATGTTTGGTAACAGATAGGGAATACAAACAAATTTGAATTATCCTAATGTTTACACAATCCTTTGGCCACAAAGTGTCCGAATTGTACTAATTTACACTGATTGTAAAATCAACTCTTCTGTTTTAGCTTCATATCATTGTTTTTTTTACCCAGATATATACAAACAAGTACATAACAGTAAGCATAAAAAACGAGCACTTCTACCAAAAGACCAAATAAACGTGGTCATGATAAGCATGTAGCGAACCATTACGCTTTGTGCAGACAGTCCACAACCTGAACCCCAAAACAAGTGTCCGAAAGAAGTAGTCATCGCATTGCACGCATTAAGTGTTATACTCCATACATTGCATTGTATAGTTGCTTTCAGCAATGCTCAAACTAATCCTCAGATCATTAATCTTCACTTGGTTCGTGATGTCGCGTTCTACAAATCAGAATGCAAAGCCGTATACATGGTAGAGCTTTACCGTCGCATACATACGGTATGATTCACAAGCGTAAAATTGTACCCATTTTGCTTTCACTACATATTTAGGGGTGAACCCCACCAATACCCTTTCTGTCGTTTACGAACAGAACGGTGGTGTTAAACCACAAAAGTGCAGAGGATCAACTAAGACTAAGTCCATGACAGATTTTTAGGCAGTCATCATTCGGTTCAATTCTCAATTGTGAGTTTCAGAAATTTGTGAAATTGTTCTGAAACTGCTCTTATGCGAAAAGAGCTATTCTTTCGGAAAAGAACTGTTAGGTAATGTGCTTGTATTTCAAATATTTTCAACCAAGCCCAAGTTTGTTCGTTTTTACTGTTTATTTCAATTGGGTATCAATGCTTTTTATAATCAAGATAATACATTTTACGATTTATGATAATATCTGCAATGACAGCAAGAGCGTAAAATTCTGTTAAGTGGTTAATACCATTTTTGAAACCATAATGAAACACACTTGAGAAAAACGCTTCTTCTGTTGGCTATTTTTGATCGGTCGTGTAAATTCTTCTACCTTTTTTCTTTAACTCACTGGGCTTTCGCAGGGCTTTCGGTTCTAGCCATACTTATGCAACACTTGTACGCGAAAGGGATGGATTAACAAAAAATGTACCCTGTTTTAAATTCAAATCAAGGCGATGAAGAAAAGTTTCGCTTACCTGACCATCGTTATCTTTATCCGCCTTGGAGCGCAAGCCTTCCCAGATCTTGAACATGCTATCGTGCGTTTCTACATTCTTCGGATTACCTGCTGGCCACCCGCGAAGTTCACAGATTTTCTAAACGCGCAAATGTGTTTATACCATCAAAGAAGAAACACATTTAGCATGGTAAAAGTTACGCTTGTGTTTAGAAAAGTACGTTACTCGTATTGCATTCAGTCATATTACTTACCTCAATTGCTAATTCGAAATCCTTACGGTCGATTTCACCGCTCTGGTTGACATCTGTTAAAAAATAGAGATATTTAATTGTTATTTGTTATTTGTTCGGTTGATGATGCTGTGATCATAAAAATGTGAATTGCTATGCTCTTGGGAAAATGTTTAATACTTTTCATATCTTTTAAAGTTGGTTTAAATTTTTTTATTATAATTACTCCGATCTGGCATGAAATGTTTACTTAAATGATAAGATGTTATATTATACTACAAGTCTATGTAGTCATTTGGCGATTAGAATAAATCCGGCTTGTGTTCTACTAATCGTATATTTTAATTTTAAGTTAGCTTAGGACACAAATAACAGACATTCATTTGGCGCTGGAAATCGTCCATTGCATTTGTTTCATATCAAATGTCAACTCACATAACTGAAGTCTGTGGTAAAGTTACTATTGCTTGACCAACAACCATAAACACTACTTGGCTCATGCTGTCTTAATCTGTCAAGAGCTATTGTTGCTAAAGAAGGAACAAACACTTAGGTTTTTCATTAAATTTTGCTGGACAGTTCGCATAAAAAACAATTTAAATGTCGCGAAACCAGTAAATGTCATCGCAGTGGTGTGCTCGCGAAAAGACTATTCCATCATTCTGCCAGAAAAAATGCTATTACCGAAAGTAGAAAGGACTTCAAAAAAATCAGATGATGCGTTTGCTGTGGTAGAGAAAAGAATTATTTCCCCTGCTTATGTTAACCTAAATATTAGATTCGGAATGATTTTTGGTTTTAAGCAACGATAATATTGTTATTTATTCATTCAAAGTTCAAATTAAAACTGATCAGCTTATAAATTGCCTTGATATTGTACTACTTCAATTTTTTTCACAAAAAGAGTGTTGCACTACACGACTGTGAGCGTCAAGGAAGATTGAATAATTATAATAAACGATTCAGCAATACAAACTCATTTTACACTTCTTATACAATAACGATGGATTCAAATTACCCCAGAACATAGTTTAGTACAACAAAAATGTGGAATCATTTAATTTTTATCGACATAATTTCAATGAATTAAATTATATCGAAATATTGTGCTGAAGAACACTTACCGAAGAATACGTTGAATACGTACAGTAGCTTCTTCTTACGGAATTCCGAGATTGGTGACATTTTTATTTTATCTCACTTGGTTTATATTTTACTAGAACGAACTATAATGAAACGTAAAAAAATTTAAAAAAAAGTTTGAACATGTTGAAATTTAAGCACAGCAAAACTGTAAAGAAAATATTACAAAGGTTTTTCCGCACCAAAGCGAGTTTTTGTCTTTTGGATTAGTATTTTTTTACACTTTAATAAACATGAAAAATTCTACCATTAAGGATCGCTGTGACTTGTATGGTTCTTTACTGCCATTTCCCAATTATGATATTACCAAAAGCTTCAAGCAGGACTTCGGCACAAAGTAGTGAATGATCACCTTGGTTACTTTACAAGGAAATGTTTTTTCAAGGTATAATCAATATTTGTACCTCGCAGAAACATTCCTACCTGTAAAACTGGAACGCTACATTTCCTCATATTGAAAACATAAACCTTCTTAGCGTACCTACTTCAAATATTTTTACCTATACCGTTTAACGCGTTTGATGGACCCAACTTAAGAAATGGCTTATTTTCCATGGTGATCACAATGAGTACAATTTAAAGAACCAACTGCACAAAAGAGTCTGTTGAAATTTGTACCTAGGTTACACTGTGAAATGGTGAGCCCTTGTCGCATGTTATTTTCTCTTCTTTACTTATTCACAACAGTCTAGAAGTATGTCTTTTAATTTCAACTCGTTTAAACCTTTTCAGTTGCAATGTTTTTTTTTACATTTTACCGTATGTCTCTACGTTTTTTCGCTTGCAGTTTCGAATTTCTTTCAGAGGAAGACATTAGGTTATAATTAATGCACACTTGAGAAGAAATAGAAACGGAAAGTTGGAAATTTTAAAGGCTTTTATTAGCCTTTGAAGTGTTAAACGGGTGTGTTTAGTCGAATTACATCGGATTGAAAAAATACGTTGAAATAAAATATTTAAATCTAGTACTTGTTCAAGCGGATTTTAAAAATTTCAATTAAAGGCAAATAATTTAATATAATTATTTAACTGTCCTGCTTGTAAAATAAAGAAAAACCAAAACATTAACTAAACGCGGCAGACAAGTACCATTTAGTTGTGTAAATTCCGTGCATCCGTGAAATTATGGCTATCGATTTGCAAAATATTGTTTTGAGATAAACGCGTTCGTACTTTGATTATTTTCAACAGATATTTGTGAATCATTCGATCGCTTCGAATATTTTGACTATATACCATTTAATCGTTAGTGTATTCATTCAAAAGTTTACGTACCACCTACAATTTTAACCTGTTTTTAGTTTCATTGTGTTCAACAAATAAGTCTTTCGCTAAATTAACGTTGAACCGTCTGTTTGCTCAATGCGGTCATTTTATTTACCTACCCAATGCAATTTGTCCGTACTTAATTGATGGCAATTCAATTTACAGTATACTTTAAACAATATACTCTGATAACAAGGTCCGTTGAGATCTCCATCATGGGATATGAATAATCATCCTTAATATAATTGATCACTCTTTGAGGGACTAGACCGGGGGAATACAGTGTGATTGCTATGAGCATTCAATATTTCAATGATTAATTGATTCATGCGTACAATTCACTCATATTCTGCATTGTTTTACACATGTTCCAGTTGGGTCCATTGTCTAAAAGGTGCATAACAAATTTGCAATAAAAATGCAGTAACAAATACAGCAAAAACATTATGCTAAATAAACGTGTACGCTATAAATCATTGGGATTCGAAATGGCATTGGCAAGGCACATACAGTAATCAAATAATATTTTTTTGTCTATCATAAAGTATAGTAAAATTTTAAAAACATATTTTTTTAAGTGGCACATTAGATTAAACTCTTTTGAAACTTAGTTATTTGATATTTATGTAAACGATTTATGTTTATGTGTTAAATAGGATAAATTAAATTAAGCAAAATAGAATATTTGTTGGTTTTTTACGTACTGCAACATATTTAATCATTTTTCTACTCTTAGATTAAAATTTGAATTCTATTACATTTCGTGAAACAGCTGCTGTTGCTAATTCAGTTAATATTTTTCATATTTATTGATTTTAGTTGAAAATTCATTATTAGAAAAATTCCCAACTGTCCACTTATTTCATACAGCCGATAAGCAAGCGGCATGCACGCAAACACTTGTAGCAAGCTTCATCATAAAAAACCAAAACTCATCTAAATTTGGGAAATCGGCATGATGATATTTTACGCTAATTTTAGCGTAGCATTTAATGATGGGTTGGTCAGTTTCAAGATAACATTTATAATTTTTTTTCTGCTTAGACAACATTTGAACGTGTGGAACATTGCTGTATTCATGGGGTAATTCTGAGTCTCGTTAATTGTTCTCTCTTTAAGCCGTCGTTAAAATGCCCAAAAATACTGGAAGAGGCTACGGAAAGTTTTAATTGCTTTCTTAATCAAAGCAATCAATTGCAAATGAACACTGGCGTTTGGCCTTCTTTTATTTATTTTTTTATATTTCGATATTTACACAATTTCTTCACTTTTTTGTGGCTTCTGTTAGTTTTGTAACTGCAAAATATGACACATTAAAAGTGCATTGTTATGTAAAGATTAAAAAAATCATTTTCTGGTTGCCAAAAACATTTTCTAATTTAAATCCCCAACATTTAAATGCAATCTTTCTATAGTCTCTCCCTTTACGAATTAAAAAAACTCACCAATACAAACTCCCAACTCGCTTGGTAGTTCTAGTGTTAAAATAAACAACACATTCATCTGTAATTTTCGCAATAATTTGATATAGCTCTAACTGCCTTAAGCGGCTTTAAAAGCTGTTGGGCAATCAGCCAAAATTCTCCAATATCGATCGAAGTGCTTCTTGCTATAAGTCTATGAGCTTTCATTCCTTATTATCCGTATTATCGTATGTAAAAACTGTGGGTAATTTTAGAAGTTTATATTGACTACCAAGGTACAAAATACCTCCCTGTGGGAACATTATAATTGTGTTTCAGTTATATTCACTATTGTTCAACTCTTCGTACCTTTCCGCAATTCATGTCCGAAAGGCAGTATGGAATCATGGCGTTGTTTTCTTAATCTTTTTTTACAAATCTCAGTAGAGACCGTGTCCTGCATTTCGATACAGTCGTGTCTTGGTGTACATTTAGCCAGACCTATTAGATGAGTTTTATTCCCGAAGGAATTAACTCTCCAGAAGGAATGGCATAGCCTTATCGGTTTTGTAGATAGAAATGCATAGATAATCAAAATAGTCCTTATGTTTAATTTATTTCCATTTTTGGGTAAGAATAGATTCAAATTATTATTTTCTTACTCTATTTGAGCAGATGCAAAAATTCTAGCAAATAAAATGTGTAGCTAACACAAATATTTTAAAAAGCCAATGGTTTTGCAATTCTTGTACTGCATTCTTACTAACACAATGTATTAAAAATTGTGTTTAATTTAAATTTCCAAAATATAAATATAACAACACACATTGCTTTCTTTAGAAGCATATTCAAACAATGGCTGTCTGGATAAAATGTGAACTCATCATTACCACCGCAATGGTAGGTCATGTTAGAGCATGTTGTTGTTCATTTAAAATTTTAAAGTTATTTTTATTTTACATGAACCGGTACATTTCAGACGTATTAAGTCTTTCAAAACGAGTGGATATTAATGTACAACTAAATGACCGCATATGCAAAGGACACCTAGATGTTTTGTACATATCTCCAACATTAGACTATAGCTTTAAAAAGGCTGTTTCATAGTGTGAAAAAGGAATCAAATATAGCTTTTCCTTTCCCTATACTGCCCTTTCCAGCCCCTGTTCTATTATTGGCCCTGATGCGAAAGGAAAGCAACTGCTAGTGATGACACCTGGCATGTAGATGAATACATTTCACGTCACCGTGAAGTGTGATCCATGAAAGCATACATAGCTCAATCCATCAGCATCGATTGACGAGTTCAAACTTGGCGCCTAAAATGTGTTAAACCATAAAGCCAGATTGACCTGATGGATAACAGTGACAGTACAAAGGAGAGATTGATGATAGTGTTTGCGTTTACCTCGATCACCTTGACCACATTCTGTATAAAAAATCTGGCTACGTACATAATCTTTTCCTCAGGTACTTTTAACGTACGAAATATGTTGTATGTGACCGCATGGTTAGCAAAATAAGTTCACTACATATTGTATTGGAACTTATTGTGGGAACTACGAAATCAGCAAACAGTAGCGTATCATTTTAATCAAGCTGTTACATTTGCATTAGCACTCTACGTGCATCATTGTACTTCGCTGTGATTTGTAAAGCAAAACCACCTGAAAAATATCGCGTTTATGAACAACGTTTTTCTATGATTTCGTGGTGCTATGTGAAATTCCTGATACATGCATTACATCTTTGACCAGACATACCTATTTTTATCGCTACACATTCTTATCATGCAGATTCTATCACAGCTACAAGCACATTGTGCTTCTCCACGCCTACTTTCGATGCGATAATTACCATCCCTTGACTGTGCTTGAAAGGATTTACAATTATCGGGTTGATAAGCTAGGACGCTTAACTCTAACTCGGAGGCGCTCCCGTGTTCTATCTTTAGTCCTTTGCATCATCATTTTCTGCCTTTCTCAAAGCGCTGCTAGTTTCGACCTGTTTATTATCTATCTAATCGACAACTGATCCGCAACGTTTCTTGAGGTGTGAGACATTCTGCGCCAGCCATGTAGAACGTCAGATTGCGGCTTTGCGTTCTTTAAACACGTTCTGTTCGCTATCGTTAGCAGAGAATGGTTGGGTGTAGTCGTTGTTTTTCGCTGAATTTTCACATCTTACACATTTTTAATCTTACTTGACTGTTTTTGGGAATTTTGTTTGCTTGTTTGGGGTGAATATAGAAAGCATGAAAACTGTGTGAAGTTACTGTGTGAATATTGCATGATATCAGCAAACCAATTTAGCAATTAATACATCGCGAAACATGCACAAATTACAGCACATTAAAACGCTTGTTTTGTGTTTTATAAGGTACTGTCTATTAGATTTCTTTATTTAATCTAGCTCATATTTTATAAGTCTATATGTTTCACCTTTCCAATTATATTCGTAATATAAATTTCAAAATAATGCAAAATAATGATAAAATACACTATAGTCAATTAATTACACCATTAAAACAAACGGCACACATGTTAATAGATCTGATTTTAATGTGTAAATCGTAATCCACTACTTTGAACAAAGTTACTCAGATCTCTATTGCTCTGTGATTTTCATGGACTAAATTGAGGTTGTTTTTTGTTGCAGAATTTTTTTTTGTTACATTAATGCAACCGTTTTCGACTTAACGAAAATTTAAATAAGGTCACATTTTCATTTATAAGACAAATCAAATTTTAATTTCTACTTAAATCTGTCCGACACACATGGTCACTGATGTTGTCCATCGAAATCTCACATAAACTCTGTTCCGTGCAATTTCATCTTTAAACACCTCATGCACGTTAATCCACTTTTATGTTTATACGCATTGACATGATCAATTCAGCCGATGCAACAAAATATTATTCTCCAGGAGACCGCAATGTGCACTTCTATTCCGAACACACCTGTTCAGTGCTACATGTACAACAATTGTTACAAGACAGAAAATAAAACAACAAGTCATTTATGCACCGATCGTTGGTGACCGTTAATATGCTTAATAATCATTAGCATAACAATGGAACATGCTTATCACAATGAATACGATAGAAGAACGCACAACCCCAAACTCACACACACACACACACACCAACACACACGCAAACACAAGCTATTCAAGGATACGATTTGAAACGCACTGCAACGTACCAGTGTGTACCCGTTGACCAACGCAGATGCACTAAGCAATGAATTCACTGTTACCTGTCCTTAGTAGAAAAGGCGAAGGTGGTATGAACCGTTAACCAGGCACACGACGAATACGGACCGTTGTCGCACTGAAGGGTCGCTTTTATAGGTGCGACTAACGCCAAAACCCGAGCGATAAGGAACAATGGATGCAACACTAGCGTATGCAAAAATGTATGATGTTGAAAGGGGTTAAATAACACTAATTTAATTATTTTTTCCATACATTGGTTAGATCTTTTAAGTGTTTCAAACTGTGAGTCTATTAAGCTTGTAAAATGTAGTTTAACAGATTTTAGATTTTATAAGCCCTTTTTAAGACTTTTGTATACTATGAAAATTGAGTAAATTGTGGATTAAATGAGTTCAAAATTAATCTGCACTTGCTTGTTCAATATTTGAAATAGCTTAGATTCAAATGTTGATAAATTTATTTTCCCACATTTATTAATTATTGCGTTTCGAACAAAGTTTTGACAACATTTTGACTCAATGGTGGACTCATTTTAAAAAATGGTTCAAAATGTATGTCAAAGTTCATAGCTTTCTATTTAAAGTTGTATTATGTACAAAAATGCTTGATTCATAGTTTTGAAATTTGGTTCTATTTTGTAAACATAAAAACTTTGTTAAAAGTCATTCGACCCCGAAACGTAGGCTTTATACCGTAGTTGTCGCTGTTAGTGTCGACAGGGCTAGCATTCCAGAAACGTGTAATACCATAGACGCATGCAAGAGAGAATCTCGTGGCGTTGATTCGGAAGAACATTTGAGAGCAAATTGGGAGCATGATTCAAACGAGTTCCAAACACCCCGGGAGTTGGCGCATAGGACAATTGTAAGGGTAAGAGTATCTGCTATCCGCATACTGGCCAAACGGTTCCGAACCAAGTTCATGC
The DNA here is from genome assembly GCF_943734845.2 of Anopheles funestus. NCBI lineage: Eukaryota > Metazoa > Arthropoda > Insecta > Diptera > Culicidae > Anopheles > Anopheles funestus. Next base: position 56,110,858 of record NC_064598.1, read on the forward strand.
TCTCCCACAAACATACAGGGCGAGTTTCCGTAGTCACTCAGACTTATCTAGGACGAAGGTTCTCTGCAGTTGTTGGTGTTTTTTACTCATTTTTATCCTGTACTTCGTGTTTCGCATTGCCCCGACCTGGCCTTATTGGGCCGCACTTCGGGTTTTTGGATACGGTTAGAATGTTTGCAGTTCGGATCCCAACATAAGAGTGTTTCAAACTATCCGCATCGTAAAAAATCCAACCTCTGCTAAGGTGTCTCAAACAATGCATTTATGAAAAACGACCAGCGATTTAACGTCAAACTAAACGAAATTGTACGATTCCACAGTCCCGCGAAGAAACGTAAACGTTTCCATTGGACCAGTTGTCGTGTGGATGACAGGATGCATATCCTGTGAAGCATTCGTTCACCTCACAAACTCAATTTCTCGTGCATTCCACGCAGCCTTGCTCACCTATATCCGGTCTGATGGAGCTAAGTGCTTGTGCGAAAATGTCGATGGCATATTCATGTTTGCTCCGCGGGAGCTCACATCATTCAACGGTTTTATACATCCAAACCACCGGATGGGTAGATGATTTTTTGTTCAATAGATTAAAACTGAAGGCTTGGAAATGTGTTTAGCGCGCTTTTTTAAACATCATCAAACACATACACACATGCGGATAGAAACATTTTTAAACACGTGGTTAACGCAGCATCTGCTGACAAATACAGTATATGAATGCAGTCATAAACCTTATCATATTAGAGAGCACCGAATATTTTTTTCGTTACTAGTATTTACTACACTATTCATAAGTTCACAGATCGGATTAGTTAAATTTTTTAACTTAAAATTTCAATTTTGACAGTATTCTAAACTATGATTATTAAATCAATACTGGATTCCTTGTTCATTCTTATTGTTATAATCGGAGTATCCGAGTATCTATAAACTATATTTATCACCATTCAATCACATGTACATACATCAAACCTTCTAAATTATTGCAGCCTCTGTATTCAATCATTATCATGCCATAAAAATTGCTTCAATTGACATTCAATTACCTACAAAAAAAAACAATTTGCACAATGCCATATAGGAATGAACAATGCAAACACTATGGAAATGCAATTTTTAGAATCAAGGCTGCACATATTTAATGGTTTCATGGATCTGCACGTGGTACACGGCAAATTGATGAAACGTATGTGTGATTTTCAGCATTAACAAATATCTAGTTATGAAACTGTGATACGTTTAAAAATATCCACTAATATACGTTGTACCTTGAAACTAATGCCAATCTACCCGAGAGAATGTTTGCCAGGGAAAAACAATTACAACCATATATACACTGCTGTAGTCTGTAATACTAGCGCTCTGCACTCTGCATAGAACGGCATAGAAAAAAGAGTGCTTTAATTTGCACATTGAAAAAACTAAAACGTAAAGATAGAAATGGGATTTGAATAACCCATGTTCAAGCACATTGGTGTACCCAATATGGCAATTATCAAGAAACTTCAGCCTCTTTCCACGTGGAAGGCTTTCCCACATCTTATGCAGTACCCCTGGCTCAAGCTTATTTTGGCAGCATTCTGTACCACATGTGAGCAAATTTTGCTGCAAATAATCGGATTTGAATCAAGGTTGGGTTATAGTGTTAATGTGCTTTTTGCATTGATTTTTTTCCCATTATCAATCACGTGTGTATGTTTGTCAATATGAAGCTTTTTGGCGGGATAAATTTATCTGTCCATGGTCACCATTTTTGTGTCTTTATGTGATCATTAAAATAGTCTATAAGAGACACACAATTTTGAACACGTTTGCTGAAACTAGAAAAAAATATTTCAAAAGTAAAAGTGTATATGTGTAATGTCACATGTGTAATTAATAAGAATTAATCAAAATCAAAAGCGCTACGGATAGGTGGACTATCCATCAAAATTAAGTCAACTAAGAAGAGAGACAGTACCATACTATTTTACTTTTTTTTATTAAAATTAAAAGATCAAGTAATACGGCAAGACTGTTTTGAACGACAAAAAAACCTAAATAAGTACGGCCTGGCCATTTCTATCGAATGTTGCTTGCACTATTTCTGCTCTCTATAGTAGTGGTAGTGTTTTCAAAGTGAACTTGACTCATATCCAACGCATTCTGACGCATCAAATAGTACATATGTCTAGGCTACAATCGTACTCTTCTTTTCAGTCTCGTAAATCTTATCACGTGCATTTATCTTTACAACCGTCATGAGGCACAGTTGTACGCATCTCGCATCTCATTCCCTCTTACACATTACGCAATTTATCTGCAGCAAATTGTTGCAATGCAATGTCGCCTTTTCGTGCACTTTATTAAGTAATGAGAAAACAATGGGGCTTATGTTTTGCTTTTCGCTAAAGAAAACATTTTCGTGCTGATGCCTTGGCGGTGATGGCAATGACCCTGCAACAATGTATTTTATATTTGGTATTGAGATTAATATTTCGTTAAAAGAATTCATTGTTACATTTTGAGTGCAGTGAACCCACGTATTTTACATAGGAGATATTCTTACTCTTACTTGCTGATTCAGTTGTTTGGAACAGATGAAGAACGATAAAAATGTGCTGCATTGTTATCGTATATGTTCAGCGAGATAAGCTCAAATAAAAAAATATTGCACACACTATAGGGAAAGCTTAGTAACACGGTACAAAAATATGCATGTTACTTATTTACTTATTTATATACAGTGATTTTGTACAGTGACATTTCCCTACGTTAAGTAGTGATCTGGTATGGTAAAGCGATCTTGCCGGGACGTATATGTTCATTCTAGAGAGTAGTGCGAATCGGCGATCCGATCCGATAGTCAAGCAGTCCTGAGACGAATGGTTTTTGCGCGTTACAATTTCGCTGTTTCAAAGACTCCAGACTAAGTAAAGCGCAGCGTCCATCATAGTCCACCTGTACACATCAGCAATGCAGTGCAAGCCATGTGAATTTATGCTGGATGAACTACCGAATCGTCAACGGGCGTGGCAATGCAGACTACGGTTAGATCGGATACAAGCTTTTTGAGGATGGAAACATACTGATGATAATACTTTTTTACGAGGAAAATTCCGATTTACAAATTTTAATTTATATGCAACAGTTCATTTTTACCATTTTTCTAGTTTGGATGATCAGTTGGATCAAGATCAATCACTTTATCAACTGAAATAAATAGGTGTGTACTTACTCACAATGTAAGCTATGGTTAAATTTGCCAATATCAATGATGCCTTGATTATAGTAGGTATGATCTGTGATTGTCTTAAACGAACTCTAAGGTCACGCCTGCCATTTCTGGGATTTGATGCCCTGTGCTGTCGTGTGGAAATGGGGCCGTTTATCACATACACCATCGTTCAGTTGCTCGGTCTTTAGGATCCATTTTCTACGATTAGAAACCATTTCTAATGAATTAAAAAAAACAATTGTAGTAAACTCACCAATATGGCTTAGAAAAGGATATAAGAATTCGAAACCTGTTTCAAATATTATTTTTCTGCAAAGTTATAATATTTTAACAAAAGAAAAACAAATGTATTATGTATAAAGTTTGAAAAAAAGTTATAACTTGATCTAGAATGTGATTTGCTAAACACTGAAATATTTGTTTGTCATTCTTTTGTCGTTATTTAAATTAGTTAGAGGGAACTCAGAAGCTCCAAAAAAATGTTTTTTTTGAATTACATAAAACTTCCTCGTATATTGCTATGTGCTATGTGCTAATTGCATTCCAACGTAAATAAAATTTAAAGTTTAAAGAATACAAATGTGATTATTGTTACAGAGCTATGGAATGTACTTGAGCTTAAAGAGAATGCAAAACATTATAAATCGATTTCTTTAAACATGCTGAATATGTATATCTCCCTTGACTAAATATTTATACGTGAACATCAACACATGTGCGACAATAGTACATTAAATACAAAATTATATAAAATACATAATTAAATATAATGCATCAAGGACCAAAACGAGACCAAAGAACAAAGTAGCCCGCCAAAATGTGACCTAGTGCAGTGCGGTAACATGATATCAAAGCGGAGAACAACTGACAGCATATTAAAAAAACTGACAGCAAACCAGTCTGAAGAGATCCTTTTTGTGCACTGATCAAATCTTTTGTCTGTTTGAAATTAACCTACCTGTAAGACCATTTGTAAATGTTTCTTTTTTAGATGTTGAATCGTTTTAAGACGGTTGATCAATGTATTCTTTTACGTGTCTTATTGTAAAATTAAGCACCTGGGTACAGCGATGCTGTTAGAAAAGCTGTCATTTCAGTTTGTGCTTTCAAAAAGCTTTTAGAGCTTTCAATCACAATCTCAATCTTGATGTGGAAGATGCTTTTCATTTGCACTGCGGTCGAATGGTCAAAACTCTAACGGCAAATTTTCTATTTTAGTTTTTAATGTTTAATGCTTTTGTTTTTTCTTTCTTAAATCTTTTTTCAACTCAATAACACTTACTTTAGGGACGGCCGGCGGGGTTCGCGATAAACTTTATCCAGCATGAGAGCCAAATGAGAGCATTTTATCCGCAATACAGATTTTAAATTTGTGTTTCAAAATACCGCACTAATAAATGTATGCATTTTGCTTCTTAATCGTTATAATCGCCATCGCTACGTGTTTTATTGTATCAAAAAATTGTCTACAGCACACTGGAAGAACCACAAAATTGGTATAACAAATCTTCATAAATAATGCACACCATTCAAACATCTCTCAGAAAAGAAGCATTGCTCAAAAAAGGTTTTTAATTATAAGTCCATTACAGCACGCACGTAAAATTATCGTTCTGACGACAGTGGTGAAATTATTTTTCACACACCATTCTTCTCCAAATCAAGTTTCAAATGCAACCATTGGCCAATTGCCGCTTACATCAATGATACCATTTTTCTTTTTTTGCTAAATTTCCTGTGTTTTTCATTTGCCAAGATGTTTTCATTTGGTTAGCCTTGAACTTTTTCACTTAAAGAAATGAAAATAATGACGGCAACCAATCCGTCTTTACACGTCCTTCTACATATGGACTTGACCTGCACGTTTCATCGACGATATGATGCAGATACTCACCCGCATATATGGATTGATTGATCCCCTTGCCACGGCAAACGCTGCCTCTGCCTTTATCCACAGCTTGGTAAGGTGCACCAAGCGCCAAGCTGGTGAGATCGCGCTGTGCAGCCAATTAATTTTCAGTCATTAAGAGCAATATTCTCACCCTATCGTGACGCCAGATTTGAAGATCATTAGGTTTCCTAACAATAAACAAACTTTTTACAACAAGCGTGAAACATAAGACACACATGCGGTACACCAAAAAATGATATATTTATGGTAAGTAAAAACAGATTAATGATATCAAAGGTATTTTCCATGATACGTTCGAATTGTAATCTAAGCGGTTAAATATTGAAATGTACCCAAAACTATTATGAGTACATTATGAGAAAAATAATAAGGTAATACATTTTTTTCTGCTTCACCCTTATTTTGTCGTTAATATTTTACAATTTGTTTTGCATACTAATGTTACCTACGCATACTGCAGTATAAACCTTCGAATGCACTTAATTACTTATCACAAAGCATTACGTTTGCAATTGAAACATTCGATGCTTTCACGCTTTTTCATGCTGCATCATCATTTCGCTTAACTGAAATCAACACATCTATTACGCATATGTTGGATATGAATCGGCAACCTGTCCTGTGGTGCCACACAGCTTATTTTCCCGTTTAGTTTTGTGCTATTATTTTTTTTGCTATGCTGCGCTTGCATGTTCCACGAAAATTGGGGCACCGATGCGGTCGAGCAGAGATATCGCGCGACGCCTACTGTTGGTGATGCTGAACAACTGTGGCGATGAAGTAACAAAGAGGCAACAATCGAACTCATCTCGGTGATCGTCATAAGCAGAAAACAAAAATGAAATGTATTGAGAAAGACGAGGAACGGGAACAACACAAATTATGAGAACTGCCCCCCTTTGACTAATAACCCATAGAATTAAATAAGCTGGCAATATTTTCTTGTTTATTTGTTTCATTTATTCCTGGCTTTAGATAGCGCCTTTTTTAACAAATAATTAACCGATAGAACCAATCAATTGGAAACTTTTATAAGTTTATTCTATTTATTTAATTCTATACATCTGTTTAAAATGTGTTCCACATTAAAGTTAATTAAGCATTATTAATATTGCACAAAGTGATGCACAGCATTCTTTTCTTAACAGAAGCTATAATTTGCTTTGTCAGTGGCTTTAGTATTTATTGTATGTTCTATATAGACGTCTATAAAAAATACGGTAACAATGTTTTTTCATCTTAGCTATACATATGCAGATAGAAACAACTGATAAAATCTGCAAACTGCACACGAGTTGAAGAACCACAAAACTTGACTGTAATTAAACGTAAACCAAACTAGTTGATTATGTACACTATGTGTTTTTAGTATTTTAATACTTCTTGAATTAATTTAACATTCGTTTTCAAATCCGGTTACAAATAAAAATATTACAAATCAGGTTTATGCTTACTCCATAGAATGCAAATTACACCACCATTTGTTCAAGCAAGTAAAAGACGTTGCGATTCTGTGGTAATAATACGGTGTTGCGACCTGTCTAGAGCGTACATAGACGCCTAGATAGTTAACATGTCATTGGTATTTTACCGATACGTAACTGATATCACATTATCGGTCAACCGCACAGCCAGTGCTTTGTCCTATACATGCAGATAGTGAAAGGTAATTCCTAAAGGCCAGGAGCATTAAGAGGATGTTTGAATGAAATCAAATTTATTTCTTTTGCACGATTGAAGGCAAATTATCAGTCGCTTAGATAATTTCATGTTCAACTAAACTTTAGTTACGAAGTTTTCTCTTAGCCGATTAATAGCCTGTATACCCTGTGCCTCCCAGTTGCGCACTCTTTTGGAAGCGAAACAAAAACACTCCTCCGCAAACAGAATCACCTTGACATTAGTAAGCAAATCCACTTCAACTACAGCAAATGCCACCACCAAAGCTTTTGGACGTAAACATTGAAAGCATACCCATTCTGGAAGTCGCACTATATATCTGCCATTAAGTAATTCAATTTCTACGTCGTGCAAGTCTGCAATTTAACCTAAATACGTGCATTTAAACGTAACAGCACAAAAGTGCTTTACCAGTAAGACATGTTTTAACAATATGATCTGGAGCAATGTTATGTAATGTGTAAAGGATGCTTTGCACAAAACAAAAAGTATTTTTTTCAAAAGCCCTAAAAAGGATTTTTTATAAAGAAAAATTATTTTAATCTTTGGAATTTAAAACAAACCAAACCACAATTGTTTCGTTGCATATATTCCGAAGATAACGTGCAGGTCTGGAAACATGCAATACATACCAATTTTATGTATTAAGCATTCCGTTAGCCACATTTTGTAATACCCAATAGCGGGAAGTAAGGTTCCCTTTCGCTTTCACCGGTTATTTATTAATGCAGGTTGTCTCCAAAAGTGTCAAAATCTTGAAACTCGTTTTGTACAGACTCTACTACTACAAGCTAATATTGTTTTTGATTCAGTTTTTGTGAAAGGCAAACGTTTACAAAGCGATTGATTTTCCTTCTATGTTTAGTATGCGCATCTAAGGAAGGTCAGATCGGCTCTGTTAACCGATGTACAGCTTTCAATTGTATTGGAAGACGATTAAGCTCCATGAAAGTACTGATGAATCGTGACCCTCTCAGGTCTTCGCTGGGGACTTTATTGAATGGAAACTGTAAACCTATATGTATTTTTTCACATAAGTCTCATACATAAGTCTTAAAATATATAGTAATTTTAAAAAATGATCAAATATTTTTGTTTTTGAAAAATGTTGTTTGAACAGTACAATAAATACGTATTTTTCTATAACTACATGCAATGTATAATTACATTACATTACAATATTGCTAAACGATCACGAAAAAAAAGAATCACAGCCACCAATTATGTTACCATCCCATCGCAGAGTTAAGTTCGCTAAAACTGAGACCAAAACGTTGGTAGGGGCACATGAGCATCTCGACCATGCGGAATGCGCCAGCTGCGAATAAGCGGCTGATACTTCGTGCACGACATTCCAGTTTCACTCGGGCACACGACCTGACGCGACGTGAAGCGCTGCAATCGCAGACAAACCGTACGATCAACATCGTAGTCTTTGTTTGAGCTTTCGTAAGTGATCCATAGCAAACGGAGGGTTAAAAACAAAATAAATATACGAAAGATTTCAATACCAGTACCAGGCGGCCGCTGGTCACTGTACAGATTTCCTCTGAAGTGACTGTGTTGTGATAGGTAGATGATAGTGGCGAACTTCCAGTATAGAAAAAGTTTTGAATAGCATTTTATTGTTGTGTTTTTTGATTTCATCAGTATAATCGTGAAGTGCAAATTGTTGGAAACAATAGTTTTGGGGTATTTCTATTATTGTTGGTTAGACAACATAAGTCTTCTTTTACAAGTGCAGCAGCAATCAATTGTGGTAGATTAGTAGTGCCGTGAATATTAAAAATAATTCTACAACGGACCATATTTAAAAAAAGAAAAGAAAAGAAAGTTTGTGTGATTAATGGATGTAACGAACTTGTCAACAGACAGTGCAGTGCGGTGCAATGCAGTGGCCACATAAACATTCATCAGTTCAGCAGTTTATTCCACCGGCTTCTCTTATTCGTTATTACGAATTTCTTGTTATTCGCAGAAAGTTTATTTTCTGTGACAAATATTTCACACAATCAAATCTCAAATTGAAGCGTCTATGCTGATTAACTGGTTGTTTTACGACACTTCAATTATAAATTCTGTCTCTTCTTATTCTGTCTACGCAACTCGCGTTGCGTTCAAAGGTGATTATGCTAATTGCAAATCATTTCGTAAGCCTTCTACCATAAACCATTATGCGAGTCGCAGTACGCAGATCTTATTATATTCAGTCAGTTTACATTCACTTGTGCCGATCAAAGAGCAAGAAAGACACTTTTCTAACCCTGAACATCGATGAGCATTAGTCAAGCATGGCAACATGTACAGCCGATATGCAATGACTGAAGTTTTACATTATTATAGTAATGACATGACACAGTGCTCACAAGCATCTTCCACTTGATGGAAGAAAGCACGCCTAATAAACGATTCATTATCTATACGTGTTTTAAATAATAAATTTGCACACAACCTTCGTGACGTAATTCATGCCTCGTACAATAATTTAATAATTGTGTCTTTGTTAATAGAATAAATAAACAAAAACAATATTTGTTTTTTTCCTTTCTAGCGTGCATCCTGATTACTTTTTCCATATTACATTTACTTCTGTAGTTGCTAGCTACAACAGCAATAATGTATGAACAAAGTAATAGATCACGAATATGGTGTTTACTGATGCTGCTACTCATGAATGAGTCACTTGCGCTACATTCATCCTATATGGAAACAGTAAAGCAATGGAACCTACTGAACTATAATTTCCCATGGGACTATCCTGTATCGAATAAAGATTTTTACAATGCTGAAAACGTTGTTGCGACTGGAATCGAGGTTGGATATGATCGAATCTTTCTTGCCACACCACGACTGTTCGCGGGAGTTCCAGCGACATTATCTTCCATTTCCCGGGACAGTTACGGTGATTCGCCGACTCTTGAAGCATACCCATCCTGGAGTCACCATCGAGCCGGCACAAATGAATACAACTGCTCGGACATTGGGCTTGTGTCCGTTTACCGCATCCGGATTGATTCGTGCAATCGTCTCTGGGCGTTAGATGCCGGTGTTTCACGATCACTAGAGGATTTCGAAATTACTTGCCCTCCAAAAATACTCGTATACGATCTGTACACCAACCAAGTGGTACGGAGAATCGATTTCCCTACGGAAGTTATCCGGGGTGAATCGCTGTTTACCAATATCATCGTGGATGAGACTACGTCCAGTAAAGAGAACCATTGTGATGATGTTTTTGTCTACATAACTGATACGGTAGCACCGGGCATTGTTGTGTTTGACAGTGGAAAAGATCTCACGTGGCGACTTTCTCATCCTGCAATGTATCCGGATCCCGATTTCGCCGAGTCAAGGATTCACGAACATCGTTTCACGCTGATGGATGGTGTGGTTGGGTTGGCGTTTGATCCGGAAGCAGCTATTCTATACTTCCAACCTCTGGCGACAGATCGGTAAGCCACAATAATAAATGTTCACAATAATAAATGATTAGTTTGACTTTCTTCATCATCATATCTTCTGCATAAAATAATGCAATGCTATATTTAGTCTCTTCTCGGTCAGCACAGCCGCACTGCGTCTCGGGCCTCTAGAATTTGGCAAAGATCTCCCCGTAAAGCTGGTTGGACGCAAATCGTCCCAAGGAATCGGTCTGGCGGCTGCACCGCGAGGTGGAACAATTTTCTACTCCCCTCTATCAGAAACAGCCGTAGCTTCGTGGAATCCACGCACCAATGAACACAGGTATTTGTTATTTTCTACTAGCATTCAATCAATTTCTAACGGCTATATTGACTACTTTGAACTTGCTACTGAGTCCAAGATAAACAATACTTGGTTTTATTTATCATAGTGTAAGTTTATGCAAACGTAACTATTTAAAAAAACTGCATCATAAAATAAGATTTTTTTAATCGAGACGAACGGTCAATCGAATTGGTTTTTAAAAATATATTTTAGACAGTTAAATATGCTATTGCATATTGTATTATAAAAAAAAAACCAGCACTTTTTGTCTAGAAGCAAACCAGAGATGATTATAGTTTTTAAATTGATCTCATTATTTATTTGCCTGTTTCAGCCTACTCGCCCAAGACAAGGAAAGAATTCAGTTTGCCGCTGATCTACGTACACCTGATCGTGATGGTACAGCTCTCTACATACTGACGTCCAAATTTCATCGTTTTTATCTAAAAAACCTCAATGCCAATGAAATTAATACTCGCATTTTGCGCATCGATGGCGTTGTTAAGCGCAGCACTACTCAACAACAGACTACACATTTTTCCAACCAGCATAGATTTGCACCAACGAGATCAAGCTATGAAACTGTTTCCAGCAACAGTTTTTACAGTTTGCCTACATCTTCTTTAAGTCCAAAACCACTGCCAGTTAGTTCCTCCCTATCGTCTAATGATGTCAAATCTTATGCAACATTTGTACAGAATTTTTATCGGAAACAGCCACAACCGTATAATTACGAACCTGTCGCAGTTATCGACAAAACAAAGCCAATCAATCCCTTTTTCATATTGAACAGTGGTGAGAAAACGTTTCCACCACCACATGTACCAAGGCCACGATTTGGACTAAATGGTGAAGTATTTATTCAGAAAGTAAATCCTCACTTCAATGACTTCAATGGGTTACGATTTCAGAAAAGCATACATTTCAACGATTCTACTGTTCTACACTAGTTCAAGTATATTAAGATAGATTGTTGTGAAAATATTCTATTTGTTTTTCAATTTCCATGCTCTTATCTGAATCCGAATTAGCTTGAAATCCCATTACCATTGTTTCCAATCGATTTTTGTGACCTGTGGGTTACTTTTCTTGTCCATAATATTGCTTTAAAAGAAACGCGAACGCGTACTACGTTAGCAAGCTTAAATTTGCGAATATTTTAACATTTACATTGTCTTGAACATCTTTTTGATTTGCCATAATTAAATGTAATTGAATGATTTGTGTAGCCATTACTTCTCGTTTACACTGCATTTCTGCTAATTCGAAACCAATTACGAAGTTGCCTTCAAATAATATATTACAAAAACTAAAGCACCGATCATCATGTTCATTAGATTTGTCCCAATCTTTATATTTATTATATTGAATAACCTTTTTTCCATATTTATCTTTAACCGGGAACAAATGCGTGATTGAAGTAAAGCTATCCATCAATTGTTAGTACTAGAGTCAGTGGCGGATTTACACTTGTGGAACGTGTGGGGTGCTAAGCGTGAAAGCAAACGGGCCTCTGCGAAATTCATGGATTGAGAAAATAGTTCTGATGTTATACACTGGTGAGCACTGAGACCTCCGCGCCTACTTAGTCCGCTTACCGTTGAACCCGTCACAAACTGGGGTCAATGTTGTTTATAATTACGATTTAGACCAAATATATCAATGAATATATCGATGGGTGCGAATGCCAATAATTTTTTTAATGGAATAAAGAACAATCATAGTTAAGCAATATAAAAAGATATACAGAAAGAGTTATCTACGCTACATATACTCATTTAGCGAGGAAGAGAAAAATGAAAAGAAATAAAGAAAAATGTGTTGGTTAAGAAAACATTGTAAATAAAAACGTATCTTAATAAACCGATTTGTTACTGTTGCTATTCGAAAAACAAATGATCGTTTTGTTTACAATACCATGAGTTATAAATAACATTGATGTACTATATTGATATGCCACGGATTGGCATATCGTATATAGTAGTAAGTAAACATTACCATAAACCATGGGTTGTAAGTTGTTTGTCTCGTGAAAATAATACATCTATGTTTACATAGCATTACCTCCTTTTAATCTCCGTTGACCTAAGCAAATTTTCGATCAAGAATAATCTCTATTACGTCTTTGGCAATGTTCTTGGTATAACACGAATGCATCTGGCCGAATACATCCGGGTTTTTTTTCCTAGGCTGAGTCTCCAATAGTTGTAAGCTATAGTCCTGGTCGTTCTTTAAGAATTAAAAGGATCATGAATGCACCCTTAAAGTAGACAGTATGTGTCAGCGTATTACTCAAATCCGATGCTTCCAAGTTATCTACTTCAGTTTAGCTTGGTTTATGTTTTCTCAAGTTTTCTTATGTACTGTTCTGGTAGAAAAGGTTTTATGAAAATATAAATTAGCTAAGATGTTTTTAAAATTAAAAACAAATTTTAAAATTATTTTAAATTAACAATTATTTTATCTTAAAATATAACAATTTTATTTTGCTTCTTAAGAACGATCAGGCCGCATTAAGACTTATTTTTACCCCGCAGCCGGATAGTCAGTCCTTCGTGTGGATGATAATTTTATTTAACAAAAAAAAAACAACTCTAAACATCGTATCTACGGTTAAGTTCGATACAGGGTAAATTGCTTACTTACTTACTTGATCCATTAATCATCTACATCCTTTAATCATCACACATGAGTATGCCATGTTCTTCATACATCGCAGTCTGCTATCGACCATAAATGCCATCAGAATAGATGACCACTACTATGCTAATCAATTCTACGATAATTAACTACAATCGTTTCACGACTGCTCATGCATGATCTGCAATCATTATATTAATGTCGATGACATGATAGTATAGCGCATGGTTTAGCATCAACATAACTGTAAATTTATCAGTGAATCAATGAATGACTAATACAAACTATTAAAGTTTCGGTAGGTGGATTCCAATAGCATTTGTATAAAACAAACAAAAAGAAATAACAAGAGGAAGAAGAAGTAGTTATCTCGCTGGCATAATTATTCATAGTGATATTTTTCTCTGCATACAATTTAAAATGAAATATAGAATTTTTTTATTTCATACCTTTTAGTATTAAACGACACGCACTACCAAACGACTGACACGGGTCAGTAATTACATATTTCTATATATTTAATTACATTACATATAGTCGTTCTTCTAACCACTACCACGTTGTTCTTCCTCATATGTGGTACCAAAAATCCTTCTGGATATTCATATACGTTTAGGAGTTTTTTTTAAGTGTTTTACTGGAACTGTATAAATATGTTATGTATTGGCAGTATTGTATAACCACAGTTCGACTGTCGTGACAGGTGTTTCCAGTGAAGAAGTTTACTCTGTTGACTGTTGACTGTTTATATCAACATCTGTTTTATTGACAGTGCTTGATGTTGATCTGCCCCATTAGCTTTCCGATAAATCATTTAACTAAATCATTAGTTAAACTTCCATAAATCCGAAAAAGATTTTCGTGGAAGAAAAAAGGCAAACGAAATGTATAATTTTAACAGTTTTATGTCTGCAGAGGCTTTTTTCGTTTTTATTTTGCATACCTTCCTTCTTTTCCGCAATTTAAACTAGACAATAAGCTAGTTGTAATGCTAGCGCTGGTAGATTTGTAATACACCATAGGTAAGTATTAAATTGATACCACCTCTAATTGGAAGTTCTACATGCTCCTGGTTGTATGGAATTCTACATAAATGGACATGATCTTCCATATCTCTGACTACTAACATAGAAGACACGATGCTTTATTCAATGTTTATAGTAAATCCCTGCTATTAAGAACTTCACCTGAATAACATGTCAAACTTTCAGGACTGCAGTTTTTGACTAAACTTTCAACCTCTCTACCATATTATCTGTTCCTAGCTTTTAGAACTACAAACAAACAAAAACTTGTAAATGCCATTCGGAACAATTCTCCATTAGCTTCCATGTTTAAAACATTACTTAATGTTAGTAGTTTGTGATGATTATAGTTATCATAATAAATTTTTATGTTCTTTTTGTTCTTTATTTTATTTTTAAAATGTTTTATTTTATTTATAATTCATGATTACGCCTTTTGCCGTGTTGTCAGTCACAGAGGGCTGAAGTAATTACAATTTTCACAAGGCATTTCCTCCTTGTACTTTGCCTTATCCCGGGCATACTCGGTTGCTTTTAAAATGTTCTATTACGTATTTAATGTAAGAGTTATAATTCTACTAGTTTGTTTATATTTTAAATTGATGCCTGTTTTTAGATAAATTACCACACTCTATCCACAAAGCGTTGCTCATAAAATAAATAAAATACTAATTTCAATTTGTTTTGTTACCATGTAAGCAATCTTTGTAATTGAAACATCACCACACTGAAATAACCGTGTTAGAAATCGTTAAATAAGCTACAAAACGACCATAAAATAAAATGAGAAAAAAAACACACTTCGAACTAAAATCTCCATCAAGCGCGGCACTCGCCTAAGCTAGCCAAATATTTACACAGAACAACAAGCGTAAAGTGAATTCGAATAGCGCTTAAATCAGACCTATCAACACTGTTTCCCAATAAAATTACCCCTACGCAGCATCATCATCCTTCGGGGTTTTTTTTAGCTTACGCCCGTATCGGAAAATGTATGTTGATTGCCATGGTTGATGGCACCTACACTTTACTAACAGTTACTCTTCCATTGAGTAACGTTCGATGCTGTTCAATTGTTGGCTTGGTTTACCCATCTACTTCCTTCCTTCCTGCAAACTGACCCTTCTTAAAATGGCATTAACGAGCCTAAATGAGCACGAAAATGGTCATTTACAATCATTTCTGATCTTGCCATCAACATCACAGGAAACAATTTGGTAAGCGAACATTTACCTCTAGGTGCACAAACCATCGTTCGAAATAAGATCCAATCGTGGCAAATACAAATTAATGAAAAACCTCATGTCAACATTTTAAAGGCAACTTTCACACCGATATCGTTGTACACAACGGTAAGGCATACTATTTTTAAGGACATTTTTCAAGTTTCATGTAGGGTATATTGAATTCAAGTTCCTATAGGTATGAATCCTTCCATAGTCGGTAGCGATGAAGAAATTGAATAGCAGTTTTTGCTGAGTCCCAGGTGTTTGCTTTACATTCAACTTTTATATCAGAGTTCATCACTGGATAAACATATTTGAATCATATTCGTTCCAAGCACTAGGAGGTAACATTATGTGTGGGGATGGAGCAATTACCTTTCGTTAGCAACAATCACGTGGTTCATATCGTATCTTTGTTGAAAAAAAAACTATTTCATTGTTATTGATCAATTTGAATAAAACCCCAAATCAATGCTTATCATGTAATACAATATAAACGTGGCAATCAATGCCTTAAACATTTTGTCAAAAAGCATTCTTCAGTCCTATATCCATTTACACAATGAAAGGAAGGTTCGTTTAAAACTAGATGCAAAACTCTTGCCATCATTTCCATACACTCACCAGGTTGCAAACAGTTTATCACAATCATAGTCAACTTCAGCTCCTCCGCTTAGAACTTCTAGCCACAGTTCTTCTCACACCGTACCCTGCAATCTCCTTAACGCTTCAACACATATCTCAATGAACCCCTTATCGGGCCTTCAACGTTAGTTATTGCACCTTCAACGCTCCCGGTGTTGTATTATTTCCCTAACGGCTCCACAGTACGGGAAAATTTATGATCTAAACTGATCATGTAATATTTTATCCGCTGTAACATAGCAGCTGTTAACCGGTAGATCATTGAAACAACAAACGCTATGAAAACCACATTCATAAAAATAATGCTATCTAATTGTTGTTATTACAAAGAAATGTGATGCAAAAAGTTCAACAGCAAGTTGCGAGTTCCAAATTTGAATGTCGGAAATAATTATTTCAATTCTCAAAAGCAACTAAATTTTTAATCAGAATTTATGATTTTGAACTAGAATTTAGATTTACCCTAATGTTAACATTGCTATTGATTTTGTAAAACTAAAACTGTCCATTTCGCACATTGTTGGAAATCAATATCGAATACTATCGAATATTTCTTGCATCATGATTAATATTGAGGGTACTTCCATAGATTGTTGCTTCCAATCTTATCGAAGCCTGTCTCGGCTACCTAAACACACACAAACGCCTATGAGACAAATTCTTGTAACCATTTTGCAAAGCCTAATGAAACTGTAATCCAGTGCCCTGTCATCATTCAGTAAGCAACAAATATGTACTTCAATTTATGTAGTAAGGAATGACCTATAGAAAAAAATGTTAAGGCAGATAGGACGATTATTATTTCAAATGTAAAATTCCTATTTTTGGCGAAAAATTATATGAAATATTGCAATGTCGTATGTATTATTGGAACAAACCGTGACGACTAAAAATTACGATAATATCATCAAAATATCCCACCAAAAAAATAATGGCTGGTAGCCATACTTCGTCATATGATAAGCCCGATACATAATAAAAATAGAAAATATACACGTAAACGAATTACTTCGTTTATTGTACAATACATTTACCATGGATTTCGGGATGGCTTATTTGTTGCTTTTTAATTTTGTTGTGTTTTTATATAAAACGAACTTGTCATAAAATCTGTAACATATATTATTCAAAAACATATTATTATGTAAGATATTGTTTTTGTAAAAAATCCAACACATTTTTATGATCTTTTGAAGAGCAATTTTTGTTTGCTTTATATAAATGTTGAAAATGTTGAGTCCATAACTTAGTAAAAAAAAACGTTTCACAGCTTGGCTCTTTGATGCAACATCTGCGCATGTTGTAGATTTTCAAACCGCGTGCACCTTGTTATCAATGAGGAGAACGAGATGGATCATACTACGGGTCGATAGGGTTGTAAATTTTCGGTTTTTCCTATATATACCAAGGCTGATGTCGCGAGAAGCTCGCAGTAGCTCCCGGTACATTACCACGATTACTCGCTTTTGCCAGGGATATTTCACCCTTTGTCTGGTGATATGTGCAGTGCTTTAAACGGTCAAAATTGGTTTGTTTTGTGTTCAAGTGTTAAAACATTCAGGTATAGCTCAAGTGAACAGTGATTTATTTAGTCCATTTTATACCAGTGAATCAAAATACGTAGTGGGAATTTAAAAATAACTGCCCATGATTATGTTGCTTAATTTTCTTAAATTGAGTTATTGTTGTCTAAAAATTGTTCCACGATCGGATTAAGATTAACTGTACGAAAGTTTATTGTGGTTTTATTTCTGTACGCGAACTCGGTAAAAAGTATCATGGCTCACAATTGCCGCCTTGGGTCAAGACTTCGTGCATCAGTAGCAATAATTGTACTCATATCTATATGTTTAAAACAAGTGCAAGGTAATAATCATTTTAAGTGATCAGTTAATATTTACATATAATCATACCATTTTATCGTTGACCAAAAGTTAAAAGAAGGTTTAAAACTAATTTTGTACGTCAGCTATCTACAGTTTTGACATATTTTAGGTATATGGTGTACGGTTTACAAGAGAAACTTTTAAGCTAAAGTTTAGCTTAACACCAAATGTGTGCACAAACTTCTTTAAGTTATACCAATAACTTGAAAGCATTAAACATATGGAAAAAAATTGTGGGTTATTTAGTAGTTTATGATGCTGTTCAAATTACGCAAAATCATACTAAATTAGAAAAACATAAACTAAAGAATTATTACGAATTAAAAAATATATAAAAATCATGTTACAAATATTGCAAACAACGTTCTACGACTAGAAGAAGAAAGATTGCAAGAAAGATCATATGAGATAATAAAACTAATATCGATTTCGAGTACAAACCAACATTGTGTTGGTTGTTTGTAAATGTTTGCCATAGGAATAAACTTTTCCGTCATTATTAAGTATTTAATTTCTCATAATTATACTGTAATTTAGGTGATGCATGAATGTTAGACGAATAATAGCAATTTTATAAATAGATTATTGTAAATGTGTTCTCATTAGGTAATGTATCCAATTTCTTTAAGAAATAGTCCATAAATTATTATTATGATATTAATTATTTTTTTGACAATAACTATTTGAGTCCTGTAGCACAAAAAAACAAACATTTTGTAACATAAAAACACACATTTCTAATTGAAATGTGCGGCTTAACATCCAACATATTGTAGGTTCAAATCATTACATGAATATGCAGTTTTATCTGCTGGACATGCTGCACGCAGATTAATTACACAGTAGTAGTAGTAGTAGTAGTATTTTATTATTTCAGCTTATTGTATATTTATAAATTTCATTGATTCTGGTTTTCTATACTTAAAACCTTAACACAATATTGATAAACCTAACTATACGCGGACATTTTTGAGATTTTTTTCATTAATAAATTTGTAAACTATGCCGTTGGGAAAAATTTGCAAAAAAACCCAGGAGTTGCTTTTCTTAATTTTGTTCCTTATATCTAGCTTATGATTATTAAGTAATAAACCTATCATAATTGCTATTCTAACCACTATCTTATCCTAATTTCAAGTTCTAAGATATGTACATTTTTCATTATATCTATGTAAGGCATTTGATAGAAATAGTTCAATTTTAGGTAGTTTAGTTCGATCATGTATATCCTTGGTACTGTGCCAAGGAGGCAAGTTCAAAATTCTTTTTATGTATTTATTTTGGTAAACTTGCAGTTTTTTGATATGCATTTCCGCGCAATTTGACCAGATTGGTGATGCATAAAGAATAATTGGTCTTATAATAGTTTTAAACAGTAGTATCTTGTTATTTGTGTTTAATTTCGATTTCCTATTTACGAAGCAGTATAGCGAATTTAAGACTTTTTGACCAGAGCACAATTTCTCTTCAATGTGTTTTTTAAAAGTTAACCGTTTATCTAACGTGACACCTAAGTATTTGACATCATTCCCCCAAGCAATATCCGTGTTATTTATTTTTAAGGGTCGATTTGGAATTTTCTTATTACTAGTACATCTAGTGAAATAAATAGCCTCAGATTTTATATCGTTAATTTTTAATTTCCACTCATTGCAATATGAAACATATTTCTCTATACCCTTGTTCAGATGTCGTATGATGGTAGCGGGGCTCCTAGCCGAGGAACTGATAGCAAAATCATCCGCAAAGGCATACCGTTTGGAAGATTTCATTTTGGGGATATCAGCTATGAAAATGTTAAACAATGTTGGGGACAGTACACTTCCTTGTGGCACTCCAGCTAATGGAGTGAAGGTATTCGAACAGGAAGAATTTAAGTGTACTGAGCATTGACGGTTAGTTAGGAATGAATGGATAATCAAAATATCTTTAGGTGGAAAATTGAAACAGATTAGTTTGTAAATTAGACCATAATGCCAAACTGTGTCGAATGCCTTTTCTAGATCAAGAAGTATTAACCCTGTAGATTTTTTCTTGCAGCGATTAGATTTGATTGTGTTAGTGAGTCTTTGCAGTTGATTCACAGTTGAAAGTCCTTGCCGGAAACCAAATTGGTAATGCGGGATAATGCTATTGGTTTTTAGATGTTGTGTAATTTGTTTTCCAATTAATTTTTCTAATATCTTACCAAGACAACTTAATAAGCTGATAGGCCTGTAATTTTCTGGATTTTTGTTGTCTTTTTTTGGTTTTGAAACAGGGATTATTTTGGCTTTTTTCCAAGCAATCGGAAAGTAATTTAATTTGATACAGCAGTTGAATATGAACGTTAGATAAATAATTGCTTTTTTAGGTAGTTTCTTCAGCGAACGATTGTTTACTAGATCTAGTCCCGTTGATTTTTTTGCTTTAAGTTTTGATACAATAGATTTAATTTGCTTTGGTTTGTAAGTGAGTAAGGAATTCACATTGGTGTTAGATTCGTGATATTCTAGAAATTTGTTCACTATTTCTTGTACTTTAATAGCGGACGGGCTAGCGTTATTTAGAGTAGCATTGTTGGCTTTTTCAAAATGAAATTTAAGTGCTTCGCATTTTTCATTTTCAGTAGTTAAGAGGTTATTGTTATGTTTAAGAGGGGGTATGGAATGAACATTTCCTTTCATTATTTTAACAAACTTCCAGATTCTGTCATTGTTAGGTCCTGTATTCATTACCATGAGGTTTTGGGTCCACGCTTCGTTACGAGCCTGTTTGATTTCAGATTTTATTTCGTTAGTCAATCTATTGTAGTATGTCCTAAGTGCTAGGTTCCGCCTGTCTCTTTGCCAACGACGCCTGAATATATTTCGTTTTTTAATTTTGGATAGTATTTCATTTGGGAGAATTAATTGATATTTATCCGGAATAGTATAAGGAACGCTTTTTGAGTGAGCAGTGTTGATTAGATTTGTTAAATGATTGATCATTTGATCTATTTGCGATGTATTGTTAATGTTATTTAAATTAAGATCGATTAAGTTAAGTGCATTGTTTATGTAAGTTTGATATGCGGACCAATTTGCCTTGGAATAATTAGGTATGCCTTTCGATGATCTGCTATTTACGTTACATGTTTTTAGTTTAAACTGAACTGGTAGGTGGTCGGAATCGAAGTTAGTGCTAGTCTTGGGTTCAGATATTACATGCAGACCATTGGTCATCACTAAATCTAAAGTAGAGTGAGAACGATTTGGATCTTTTGGATAATAGGTTGGGTCGTTCGGGTGCATGATTGAAAAACTACCTCTTTGAATTTCATCATAGAGGATCTTTCCCATCCGATTTGACCGAACACAATTCCATAACTGGTGTCTAGCATTAAAATCGCCACAAATTAAATAACTTCCACGGATACTACTTAGGGATCGGATGTCACGACGGAAACTTTTAGAGTCAGTATTACTACCTGGGTTATATATCGATATGATATTGATGCTTCCTAGTTTTGTGGATATGGAAATCCCTATTGCTTCGATAACTTTTAGCCTAGGGAGCTTCAGGTCAAGATACTTTATATTCCTTGCAATAACGATTGCTACTCCTCCTTTGTCTCCAGGTGTTCTGTCTAGCCTAAGTATTTTAAAGTCTGGGTGCGAAAATCGCATGTTTGGCTTTAAAAAAGTTTCGTTTAATGCTGCTATGTCAATTTTTGTTGAAACTAGAAAATTGAAAAATTCTTCTTTCTTATTAAGAACGCCATTTGCATTCCAATATAATATTTTAAGATGTTTCTTATTTTCCATTTGAAAAACAGTACTTAGCGGTGATTTGTACAATCACAGTTATAAGGTCTTTTTTGGAGTTACATTGGCTTAAATGGACGAACACATCTTCGACGATCTGACCTATCTCGCTGAGGTCAATCTCATTGTTGATTTGCGTATTTGATTTGAACGCATCGGCATAGCTTCTAGTCTTGGTTGTGTTAGTATTATTTCCAATGATATGACTAACCTTTGGAAGCGGAGGGAAGCTGCGATGGTCTACTTCGAATTTTGTAGGCGTAGTTTTTTTCTCCTGCACTTTGACTGTCTTTATAGCTGGGCAACCGAAGTAGTTGGCAGTGTGGTGGTCACCACAGTTTGCGCATCGCAGCTTAGCTGGAGCAATTTTACCATCTGGGCTCGTTGTCGATTTACTCAGCGGACACATGTTGGATTTGTGTGATTCTGCACACTTTACGCACACAGGGGCGCGATAGCAGTTTGCTTCACCATGACCATATTTCTGGCAATTGTGACACTGGATGGGTCCTCGTTTGTGAGAGTAATATTCGAAGTATACTCTGTGGTGGTTTACCACCGGTACTTGTTTTAGTTCCGCAAGCGTTATTGAAGCTTTGGCGAAATGTAATAGGTACATTGCCTGGTCATCGTACTTCTTTTTCCGAATATTTAACGTTTTAACTGCACATGGTTTGATGTTACATTCCGCTAATGCGGCTGTTACTTCTTCTATCGGCATTTCGGGGAGACCGAATAAGACAACTTTCGTTGTGCGATCTTCAGGCAGTTGATGTGTATAAAATTGAATCTTTTGTGCCTTAAATAAATCGACGACTGTTTTAAAGTCGTCCGCATTTGTGACCTTCACAGTTATGCCATTTGCAGTAGTATTGGTGGTGTACTTAACGACGCCCGAGGAAACGATTTTTTGGTGAACTACACCGACGGATGTACCTGTTACCATTATGGGAGGTATGTGAAGATCCTTCTTCCTCATAGGAGTATTATTTGATAAGGAAGGACCTTCCTCATCGTCACTTAGAAGCTCAAACGAATTGCTCACCGTCACAGCATTCGTTGGTGTAGGCTTTTTTGGCTGGCCCGTTCGGTGGTATTGAGCCAGCGACAATGTAGTGGTGCCACGTTTCGACATGCTTCTTTTGCTTCGGCCCATCTCTGTGGGCCGATCACAGCTTCTCTTACGAACACGAACGGTACTTATTTTTTTTTTTTTTATCCTTCACTTGTATTTCTCTCGTAGATGAGTTGATCTCGATAGAGTGCGTCCGATCAGCTCGGAGGTTGACAGTGAACGAGATTAATTACACAAGTTTGCTGCGTATTGTACCTTTTGTAATGCATAATTTTATTTTCATGCATTCCAAGATTTTCGATTCCGACAACCGTAGAATGCATACTTGCCAGAATTTCGCGATTTCATATCAACATTACACACTTGTATATTTTGCATTTGCTTTTCTGCATGAAGGGTATACCGTTAGGATACTATACACCAGCAACAAATTTCTACAATGTTTTGTGTATTACCTAGGGATAGTGCAGGTCTACTCTCATTTTTCAATTCGAACACTACGTACTCCCAGCAAAAAAACAAAATCCTTTGATTAACCAACCAGTCTTTCTAAAGTGAAAGAATTCCATTTTCCGTAACCCTTTTGTTGTGAGCCGCCTCATACTTGTTGGTTCTCATATGTAGCGCCAACCTGCGGGGTTGTGATGATAAGTCGCGCATCGTTGACATTGCATCAAGTAGACAAAGTGCCAAAGCCTCCGTAAAACAATCGCTCAAAGGCATATTCTTTTCCATTTTTCCCTTGCAGCCAGAAACACAACCCACAAAACCATACTCGTTGGCACACAGTTGCGTCATTTCTGATGTTCTAGGTTGCAATTCTTTCTACTGTTCGGTGAAATCGACTGATGACGTCACGTTGCGTGCTGTATATGTAAGAATTTGAAACATTCCTCGACTGCCAAAATAGACAATAAAAAGCTTAAGGGATACAGAAAGGACACAATCAATGCAAACAATTTATTGAAGGGAAAGGCAAACAAGTACGGGCGTGTAAGGTCCGTCAAAACGCATTTATTCGGTACTTCATTTGATATAGCAAAATAAACGACAAAATGACAAAAGTATTTGAATTTTTCCTCCCTTCCTCCATACAAGATCTTCGTGCCACAGCTTTTTATTCAACTTCCAGTGTTTGTTTGACTAAAACTGTAAGCAACCTTTTCTTTCTCTATCGGAATCCATCAGGAGCTGTTGTGATATCCGTGGGGAGAAGATAAAACGGGTACCATCTATCGCCTTAAGGATTGTTTGTTTTCAAACGGGCACCCAAAAACCCACAACCCATGAGCCACGGGGTGAAAGTACATAGCATTTGTACTACACATGTGCTATGCGTTTTGTTTTATACTTTCAGAAAGTGCACGAAACAAAAGTGCTGTAAAATATTAGACAGTAAACAGATAATGGTGTGTTTTTACTATTAGATAGTTTGGTTCTCTGTATGAAGTAAGGTTTCTCCACAACTTGCTTAATTTGACCTAGTTCCTCCATGAGAACCAAAATATCAACGAAACCATTGAAGAGAATTGAAAATTGCCAAAACAATCAATATTTCCATAACAGAATACGAAACCAAAAGAAGAATGATAAATGGAACGGAAAATGTTCTCAACTTTAAACAATTCAAGTTTTTATGTTCTTTTTTCATAATGAATTTCTACATTTTGTACCATATTTCACACAAAAATAAAGACAACCTTTTCGTGTGAAAATTGATACCAGCTCAAACAGCCCAACACTCCGTCACACAATACTGAAAAGATTGCGACGACGTTGTTTGTCAATTGGTGACGAGTTTACCATCCGACAGTCCATTATACCATTATACAACATGGACAACACGTGCGTCATCTTTGCAAAGAAACTATAGACCTGATAAAGTTCAAAAGTTTCCATATCGCATAGTTCGGCCAATCTATTCCTATTGTGATTAAGAACAGTATGCAGCGAAGCCTTAATTGTTCGATCAAAAGAAATATGTATCTTAATTGTTCGATCAAAAGATATATTTGACCGGGACACAACGAATTATTCGATCGCATACGATAAAGGAGTAGTCCGTATCCTCCGTACCATGATGTGGTATTGCTAACCTTTTCAATATTTTGGATTGATAGGGCAATTTTGATCTATCAGATTGCTTTTATTTGTGCATAAGCATCAAAAGAAATAGGTTTTGTGCAGTTAGATTGATGTGCAACTCACCGAGTTCACCCGGGATAAGGTGCAACTATAGAATAAGGGAAGGAAATGTCCCTTATTCACATAACTATAAGTCTTGTCTAAGTTACGGACATTTATGTTGTTAGATAATAAGGATAGTCCGTAAGATATACGGCCTGGCCGTCCCTACGCTAATAAATAATTGATTTGCAATTGATCTGACCTTCTTCTTCTTCTTCTTGGCTGAACGACCTCTAAAGTCACGCCGGCTATTTCTGGCTTACTAAACTTATATATAGCATGTAGTCGGATGGTCAGTCCTTGCTACGGGGGGACGGTCCGGATGGGATTTGATAGAAGGTCCTGCCGTGTGGACCGAGGCCGTTTATCACATACACCACCAGGTTGCCCTTCATTTGAACTATCTAATGTTATTTCCACAGTTATATTTTAAATAAATCTTTCTAGAAATACTACAATCGTTTGTCAGTTCAGTATTTTCCTTAATAGAATGACGATTTGTTTTTAATATTCTTATTAATTTTTGTTTTTTGTTTGTATTTGTTTATATTTTTTGTTTAAATGAACAATATTAATTTGATAAGATGCATATACATTTCCAGAGCAATTTTTAATGTCTTGCTGGTTTAGAAAACAATCAAAAGCCGTTCCCAGGTGGTCAGACAACGTGTAACAATTTGATTTAATGTTTCTTGTGTGCGTGACTACGGGCACAGTTGGAAACCGTATACACGTGGGAAATATTGCTGTGCACCCACACATTCATCGATATGTTTGCACAATCTAACGGTCAAAAACGAAACCAATTAACCAGTGTTGCTCTTTTTCTACCTCTTTTCCGACATTCTTCGTGTCCTGAAGGATCTTGTCTAAGTTACGGACATTCATGTTGGGGAGGTAAGTGTTTGACGCAACGTGAAGGCGCTGGCGTATGCTGACGAACACGCTAATATGAACGTTTCTTGCAGCACACGGTAAACGGGCGGGTCCACCGGGACGTACGGCTTCTGGTGATGCTGTACAGTTTCAACCACAGCCGCTGCTGGACCAATCCAACTCACTCCCTGCTGCTTTAACTGGCGCGGAACGGTGGGCTTTGGTCAAAGTTCTCCCAGAAAAGGTACGCGCGTAACCAACCACATACAGACATGCCATGCTCAGGAATTCATTTCGTAATGTGACGTTGTAACGTTATTTTTCTCTCGCAAAGAACGCGTATTATCCATTTAGCAAACTGATATATTCACCACCGGTTGCGGCAGCGGGTTCGTTTTTATTCAACGACGGTTTAGGCTCATCTGGACCAGATTCTTTGAGAGTTGGAATGGAGTCAAGCAACAGTGCCGAAGGAAGATTGCCTGAAATCAGCAATGAGTATGTATACTACCGTACTACAGGGCTTTCGAATTTAAATGGCAAACTTGGAGTCATTTTTAGATTCTTGTTAAATTGAACTAGAATAAGTAGAGATGGATCTGAAACGCTTTCGACTCTTTTGCGAAAGGGACTATTGAAAGATACCAAATCTACTTCGGAACACGTTAACTAAACTTCAACAGAATCCGAAAATGGTTTCAAATTCTTATACTCGAAGCTCCTGTAAAAATCACTATAACAATGGAATTCGCAGTATTCTGCGCATCGTAGTTTCTTTAAACAACACATTTTCTATTAATACTCACACCCTGTTATCAACAATTTTTAGTTTGGTTGAACTTTTCAATACGTTTGAGCTTTGTTGTAAATAAAAATCCTTAAGAATCCAGCGTAAACCTAATACTTGGCACATTTCTTTTACTTTAGCTCCAAAACGCTATCATCAACAGAACAGGATGTAGTACTTGGAGATGATCGATTAATATCGGCAGTTACCTCTCCGAACATGCGTCGCAGGGATCATCGGCATAAGAAAAAACCGCAACCAATGGCTATACATCCTCGATATGGTGGACACGACGATGCATTTGACGAGAACATGAGTGTTGCCCGAATCCTTGCGCCAAACGATGACGATGTAAGTCAAATGTTGCTGCTTAATGCAGCCGTGGCCGCTGCAGAGACTATGTCCGACAATGACGTTTCCGCTGCAAATGCACGGTTCAATCGAAAGCTGTTCAACGGAAACACGAAAAACCCGATCCTACTAAACGCATAATTTATCGAAATGTTATCGAATTAATTACATTCAAACAGACGCAACACCATGCAGTGTCTGGGATTCAAGAGCAATGAGCTAAAGTTCAGTTTCGGTTACGACATTTGAACAGTACATTCTGCTAATTATTAATAGTTTCAACAACATAATTATTTGGCATTACTTCCCGGTTAATCGTCATACCAGGCTGTTTGTGCGATGCAAACTCTTAAACTACGAAGTACTGTACTGTGTCACACGCAATTCAAAGCGTATACTTTTATGCCCTTGGATTAGACGTAAGCCCTTAATCGGGTGCTATCGTTGAACTTTATCGCCTGTTTTACCATCCCTCGCATCGCTTCACGTGCTCATATTTTACGCACATGAGTCACTGGGAAGACGCCAGTATTACAGTGGAAATGACGATCTCATCACCAGTGGATAGATATTGCCAAACTTTACTTCTGTTTGCGCTGGGGCTGGGAATTTGGCAATGTTCATCAATGGCTGGATTGGTGATAGATATTCATTTTACTTGCATAATGTATTACAGAGACAATTATGAAATAATTCGAAAATGTGAAGCACCAGAGCCCGATAACAGAGGCCACCTATAACCTCTATGTTTGTGTCGTTCATGGGGATGGTTTACGAAGGAACCGTGTTTTCCCGTGCATAATTCGGGAGCTGTTAATCCAACATAAATCCTCACAAACATACACTCAATTTGTATATACACATCTTAGTCAATAAGCAGGGATTATAGAGAGTCAGATATAAATGTAAAAAAATATACTTCAAGTTTAAAATTACCTTGGTTAGTTATTCATTTGAGAAAGAAATTGAGTTTTCGTGAAATGTATAAACTATTCATTTTAAAATACGTTAGCGACTACCACGATATCTGGACAGTTTGGTCTCTCCTGTTTGCTTTTTTGAAACAAAATCCCCCATAAATTGTCCATTCTTCATAGGAGTTGAATTAGGAAGAAATCCGATTCTTTACGCTTGTGTCCGAACCACGTGGATAAGATTAGTTTCCTTGTCTTTACACTCTTCACGGTTCATATTGGTAATTGATGTCAGTTAGACTATCCGCAAACCAGGTTTAGTTGATCTAAGTTGAGTCTATTTGAATAAAATATTTATCTCATAAACAGGTATTTTTAACGCATTGAGAAAATTCTATGATGTATCCTCCAGTAATGGTATAGTAAATGATGCTGATATCTGCTAGATTTATTTTTATCGCGTAGCCGGAAAGTCAGTCCTTGCTACGGGGGTACGGTCCGGTTGGGATTTGAGCCACGGTCTTGTCGTGTGGACCGGCGCCGTTTATCACATACACCATCGGGCCGCTCTTAACCAATTAAGTACACATATTTTCTCTTTGTTACAAAGATAGTGGGTAACCAAAGCTTGGGACTGGTTTTGAGGGTGTGTTCAGCGAGTGGGACAAATAAAAGTAGGAAATGGAATACCACCTTAGGAATACAATATCTAAATACTTATTTTTGTGTGAAGGTAAAATAAATTAAATAAATTAAAATAAAAAATAAATTAGACTTCACTAAGAAAGTACTCTGAACAATTAAGCTTAGTTAATGCTAAGGATACATTTTTCTTCTTTAGACTTCATAGCCTCTAATGAATTGGACGTTTCGTACTGCACTGAGTACAAACGATTTTAACCCTATGATTTATAAAATAATACATACATACTTACTTTCTTTTGCTTCGCCATGATTCCAAAACAATTCACTGCGTGATATAATTTTACAATGGAGCAATACGGCCAGGCCGTTCTTTATGAATAAAAAAAAATAATAATTTTACAATGGCTTTGTTATCGTTACTAGGTGGCAGCAGTTTGAGTTTTCTGCTAGTGAACTTAGTCTAATGATAATAAGCAAAAAACGAGTAAGTGGTGGCGTCAATATGCATTTTGAAGATTCCCCTGTGTGATTCACAATTCCAAGACGCTTCCAACCTAATTCCACCGAGGAAAAAACGGGCCTCACTTCACCACAATGGTATTCCTAGGCATCCTTTACATGGCGCTCCAGAACCAATGAATGGAACTGTTTCACCATATTTCAGGACACGGCTCCAACTTGCATATGGCCAGTTCCGCTAATACCAACTGGTGGTTTTAGCGCACTACCTTCCGAAGCAGGGAAATCCAATGCTTTTGAAATCACCCACGTTTAATGATCAATGTATGAATCTTGTCGTGACTTCTTAGATTGTGCACACCGTGAACTCTTCACTATGAAATCAACTGGCCACTTTTCGCGCGGGTGTCTCAAATTTGCGTTGCCTCATTCTATTTTTTTAGTCATTCTTTTAAAATGCAAAAATCTTATCATCATCACTAGATCATGACGACAACTGCAGTTATACCAAACATAGTGACATGGGACATCTACACATATATCACATTACACAGTTTGTCCAACATACACGGTAAACCCACGCTTGAATTCTTGCAAGCTTCTCGCGTTCTTAATTTCTCTTGGCAATTTGTTGTATTCTGGAATCCTCGAACTATTCTCTCTCCCAGATACTCCGGTAATAAGCCATTCAATAATCGAAATATAAAAGTCATGGTCTGATACACAATCCCCTGTTCTATGTGGTTTCTAGCGTGGAACTTCAACTAGTCGTCTAAAATAACCCCCAAGTATTTAACCTGGCGGGTTCTCTCGATTCGGCGGGTTCGTATTGATAACGATAGACGGTGGGTTTTACAATCCACCGACAGACATGACCATGTAGCATTTTGATGTTCAATGCCAGTATTTGGACTTTAACCACCCATCGAGAGCGTTTAAATCGAGATTAAGGAAATACTCTGCTTGTTTGATGTCTTTATGCGCGATATATGCACATAACAGTATCGTCAGCAAAAAGATTGATCTCGCGAGTATTCAAAACCTGTTTCATGTCATTGATATACATGATAAACAACATTGGTCCAAGAACACTTCCCTGCGGAACTCCAAGGGTGTTTTCTATAACCTCTGATTTTGGGTTTCCAACAATCGTTCTCTGAGTTCTGTCTTTTAAATAACTTTCGAACCAATTGAGCTCCCTCCCCACAATACCAAAACGCTTTAGTGTTGCTAACAATATCGGCCTTGATATTGTCTCAAATGCTCGTTTTTGATCCAAAAAAACAGCAATTATTGTTTCCTTCTGTTCCATCAACCCTTTCCACCTCGTTAGAACAAGATTCAAAGCAGTTTCACAAGAGTTACCCTGCCGATATCCGGACTGCTCGCGAATTAATAACTAGTGTCCATTCAGAAATTGTACCAATTGCTCTTTGACTACAATTTCAAGAATTTTTTCGAGTATATGTAGCACGTTGATGGAACGAAAGTCCTCCGCATTGACAGCTTCGTTCACTTTAGGAATAGGTATTACCAATGACTCTTTCCATGCTTTAGGAAAATTTCCTTAGGTAGATACTTAGGTAGATTGTAACTTTATGTGTCTACCGGCTTTATCGGCACGCTAACTCTTGTAGATGTCGTGACTGCTGCTGATATTCTTGTGCTGCAATCCTCTCTAAGGTCAATATGTTTCTTGCATTTCTAGATCCGTGTGGATGCTGGACGAAATCCATTGCGATCAGTAAGATTCAAATAGTATCGATTGAGGCATTTTATTCGATGCTATTTTTTTCTGTCGGCAGAGACATCACTTTGGTGCATTTAGTTAAAACATTATGTTTTCGTTCTGTTGTCATACTAAAATTTGATTCCTTATTGTAGCTCAATTATCCATAAAGTACGCCGTTTTTAGTGTTAAACTTGCATTGTCGGTACAAATTCTATTTACATGAATCATTTCATTACTGTTACAGCTTGTCTATAATTGTACGCGGTAACGAACAGTGAATTGATACCACATGCTTCTTGTGCTGGCACAAGTCCTATCCATAACCATTCCTATCCCGGTATGTTATCTATGGAGTTCGAGTAATATTTCACTTCGTTTTAGTACTTTCACATAAATCAATCACCAGAAAGCAAATCAATCAACGAACATGAATTACTACCAGATCTATGGCGCATTACACAAACATACGGATCCAATTTGGATTTTATCACAAGCACTACTCTTTCATGCAACATTCCTATCCCTCAAAAGTATCAATCGATCTAACCAACAACCTAATATCGAACGTGGGAATCCGATTGACGAACTTGTACCAGAGACATTTGGAATCTCACTCACGCTTTCACTCAAAAATATACATTAATGTTTTTAAATATACACTTCGTCAGTAGACCCAAATTAAACTACCCAAATTATTGAGCATCATACGTATTGATTCGATATCCGTAACAATCCTTGACGCATATTATTGGTAGTTCTGCCCAGACTGACCGAACGCAAATGGTGACGGTGGAGTTGAAGACATTTGCTGTTGGTTAGGATCACCAAGCACTGAAGGATCATCGGTCGGTGGAGTAGGGTTACGGAACTGTTCAGCAGATATACGTGTAAACATGATGCCCACGCCTTCAATCAAAGCGAGTAACACACCACCTATCACCGCACTGCCGATCATAGCAGGCACACCGTTTCGCGCTGCCAAAATTCCACCCGTAGCCGCACCACTTATAATAGAGTTCCAAGGATCTTCTTTCTTCCGAAAATGTACCAATGTGCAATCAATAGTGCTAAACATTCCACCCCATACGGCAAAGTTTCCAGCGATAATAGGCGACCGGCTTTTGATCGCTGTTAAGCTTCCCAGCTGAAAATGCATACTAAGCATTAGTAAAAAAGAATCTTATTTGTCTGTTACTCAAATGAACGCTGCTTACCAAACGACGGTTAAACCCGGATGGAGCATTGCGGAATCCTTTTATAGCTTGAAACACGCCACCCCCGATGCAACCCATCGCAAATGCTCCTCCGCAATCATCCACGATGCGATACGGACACGGTTCACGAGCATACTCTTCCATTGTGGGATTACGTTTTGTTTATGGATCTAAAACACGAGAATTGATCAGAATTAGCATTTTACAAATGATTTTTTTCTTTCAAATGAACTATTGATCGCACGTAAATACATTCTACACTTTGTTGTTTTTTCTTTGAGCACCTATTACGCAAATTGGCACCTCATGGGCTCATCTTACTAGGAAACATTTGTAGGCTCAGATTCGTTGCCAAAAAACATTTTCTCGACCATCCGAGAAACTATTTGAAACCGCACCGTTTTACCGAAAAGCTTTTCGAACAATAGTTCAGTAAACTTCCAGAATAACTCACGTTTTATTGGAAAATCTTTCCGATATTTTCCTGCCTTTTTGTTCGATCTTGTCGTTCGTTCGTTTGATGACATGTGTCACATTGACAACATTCCCAACGCAAATTGATTCACAGATTCTATAAGCACGGGTTCATTACTCTAATTTTAAAATCGCTCGCAGGCACAGCGTTGTTTTTCGATGAAAATTCAAAATAATAAGCCGCCACTCAAACTGTATCCTGCATCAGAATATGTATTTAGCATGGTCAGAATTTTGTACAAAACTTTATAAACCCATTTGCCATTTGTTTTCAAAGTATTATGTCTCAAATAAGCACGAGTAGTACTATAAATATCATAATTTAATTTAGCTTGAGAATAGCGGGCGAAGTTAAGCTTATGCAAACAAAGAATCACGCACAGTAGCTAAACAGCACACGTTTACGCGGTTGAAACAAGAACTGGAGAAAAGATATGAACAAACACAGAAATATTATTGGCTAGTGTGAAGATGGGCAACCATGCAGCTGTTTCGTCACCACACCATTGGCCGTTATCAGTCCTCAATAGGCAATTAAAGCGTTATCTGATTTACACTCGTGTGCGCACATCCTACGAGTGGCATCAATATTTGACTGGAACAAATGACTCAGTTTTAACGATACCACGGATGAGACAACATCTTTGTAAGGCACACATTAACGTTACAGTATTAAAAATGCAAACAGGATACAACGGCTGATTTGAACTGGATAATTTAAGAACTTCGACCCCCAGAAATGGCTAAAACGAAATGGAATTTGCTTTTTGCCACGTTCATTTTATCGTGTGTTTCATTAACCGCTCTGATAGTCTCACTATGTACACCGTATTGGGTAATTTATATCAGCTTTCACAGTTTCAACCAAAGACGTTCTGATTCACTCTGCTACCTTTTCGTTTCAGGTTACTTCGGAAGCGTACGAAGCAAGTGCATTTAAAAACAGTGAAATAAACTATGGACTTTTTTCTGGTTCGTTGACGCAAAACTTTCTACCTAATCCCCGGTATTACGACCTAACACGTAAGATCGATTCCCATTTCCGGTGCAAAGCAATATTATTTCAATTATAGCTGATGCACTACTTTCTTTTGCCTACAGTTACCTGCCTATATCAGGAGTACGTTTGTGCGTTCAGTTGCCAACAAGATGAGGAAAGCCGAACTGACGAAATATTCAATCTTTTAAAAGGATTACGTCCAGCTGATTGCCCCGTTCGCTCATCAAAGATGCTACGAATGGTGCATCAAGCGGATTCTCAAACAGTTTTTCAGGATCGACAGACATCAGTTAATTTCGACCGAAGCAACTTTATCAACACTGGGCTTTGGGTTTCGACAGTAGTGTTTATCGGTATAGCTATAAGTTTTGCAGCAGTTTCCACCAGCTTCTCTATAATTAACGTGCTGTTCAATCCCATCGAACCAGTATTCAATGTTTTTGGGTTGTTCATTTGGAACGGAGTTGCGATTGGAGCCACTGCTCTTTGCATGATAATGTGGGGCGCACTGTTTGCTGGGACGCTTATCGACAATATCGCCATTACAGATACGCTGACGATACAGATTCCCTATCGGTCTTCCGGTTTAGCCGCACTGGGAGTATCCTATTGGATTTTATTTTTACCTATTGTACTGCACGGGCTTAACGTGGGGCTCCTGTTATGGCGTAGGTACATCATCAATAAGGAGCCTCCTCCTACAACGATAGATGTTGATCGGTCGGATTTAACCATTATTATGTTTTGAATAAATTATACCTAGTAACTCATCTGAAGAGTGGAAGAAAGTAGTCGTGATCAAATGAAAGTAATGGTACATTTATATATAACTGCGAAACGGGGTTTGCCGGAACGAAAACAAAACAATCAAAACCAAACACTAGATTACACCATAACGAGTTAGCTCGTGGATTTCATTGGATGAGTTGTAACCAAACAAAACGGAGGTTTAATTTGTGAATTTCAACGATATGATTAGCACGATATTTTAGAAGTGCATTGGAATATTTGCCTGTGTTTTCCAATATTTTTGCCATAAAAATAGCCGGTTATGCAATCCAACTGTCAACAATGGCAGTTAAAGCAAATGTCAAAAGAACCAAAATGACATGGACTTGTGTTTGATGCCGCGGCTGTCAAAAAGCGTCTAAAAGTGAAGCAAAATAGAAGGTAACACGAAGCGTCACGCGCGCTAAAACAGAGCATTTTATTTTCTGTATTTAAGTTGCGTTTAGTTTGTGTTTTTTTTTTTCCATTTTTTGGACCAGCGGTGGTATTTCTGTGTTTTCGATGTACTTCCGTGTTAACAATTTCAATGTGTAACTAAATATCGGCACAAGGTTTTTGTGATCCGTACGTCGCTTGTGCAAATTCCGCTACATTCACGCAACAGAAAGAACGCCAGAAGATGCCAAGTAAAACGCGTCCTCGCGAAAGGTTAGTAGCTGGAATAGGGTGTAGATTGAGATTTCTGCGAATCTGAAGCTTTGAACAAAGCAACAGGTAGATGCGCAAAAGTTTCATATTTCCTTGAATGTAAATCTGTCAAACTAAGGGCATCGATTGCTCGAATGTTAGTTTTGGCGGGCCTTTTGCACCTTGCAAGAGCATTCTCTGCTAACCATTTCAATAGGAATCAGGCAGAGTCTATGTATGATGATAATCGAATGTTGTTAAGTATAGGAAGAAAATTGATTATATATGTCACTGATATTGTTGTACACTATAATACTATACTTTTAGATCCTCTCAGGTGCAAAAGGCTAAACCAAAAAGAATAATGAGAAAACTAAAACGGAACACTGACGAAGCACCACCACCGAGTGATCTGGAGACAATACAGTTAAAAGGTTAGTTGTACGATATGAATAGTCCAGCTTTCGATTTTTCAAAACACTAATTTCATCCGTTTTTTATTTTGCTGTAGAGGGTACTTCCAACTTTCCAGAAAATTTTCCAGAAAAGGAAAACGTACTGTCTGGAGATATGCGACAAGAATCTACCGATGAAAACAGTAATAACGTTCCACGATCTCGAGGTCGATATTTGCTGAAACAGCTGTCTAGTTCATTGAGTCCAAAAATGACTGAAATCAACACGGATACCGAACGTCGCGTTAGCCGGTACGGACGGCATCAGAAACAGAAAGACAATTCAGATTACGTACCTGTAGATCTGATGAGATATGTTGGCAATTCGCCACTTAAACTTAAACAGAAGACGGAGATCGCTGAACAAGATATCCCACTGTTCGTAAACGTAGAACAAAGACCGGCGACTGAAGATGCCCCAGTCTTAGAGCTGCCCAAGGAACAAGCTGAAGATAAAAAATTGCTCACCATTGAAGAAATTAAGATTGTTAGCACGGATGAGAGCAATGTGGATATAAGCACTGGCAATAACACATTTACACATGATTTGATTATTCGTAAGCATTCGTCGGATGCCGACAGTGCCAAGGGATCTTCAATAGATTTAGGTAATGGTTATTGTGCGGGAACCATTTATTGGGGCGCTCAGTCAAAGAAGACTATTCACTGGCCCTGCATTGTACGGATTGATCCAGAGTCCGGCCGGATAACTCGTATGCAGGGTGAAAAAATGATGGAAGTTCATGTGTCTTTTTTTGGCGATAAAGGACGCCGTGGCTGGATTAAGGAAATTTGTATGGTGCCATTCGAAGGTGTGGATAGTTACTGCACCGAGGCAAAAAATCTACGTTACGGAAAACACGTGAAGCAAGCGTTAAGGACAAACATGCTGAGAAGATGGAAAATAGCCTGTGATTTAGCGGAACAATACTTTGCACTACCCGTTGAAGAGCGAATTACTAAGCATGATGCTGAAGTGAAGTTGGAATTAATAAGCTTAAAAATATCGCGATATCGTATGGCGACGCATTCAGATAGAATCACTCAGCAGGCTATTTCACAGCTGCCAGCAACAGTGCAATCAGATAATCAGACAGCGTTGGATAGTCGCATAACATCTTTCAAGCGAGAGCGTTCTATGTCACCTGAAAGTCCTGCATACGAAGCGTTACCAGGCCTTTCCTCACCGGAAAATCAAAATCCTATGAAGAAAATGAAATGCTCTACACCTTCGAAGTCCTCCACACACTACGGTAGCAGGATCGATCGTTTCCTGCAATCATTAGACAACGAGCAATCAACTTCAGTCGATGCCGAAATCTCAGACAATAGGCTGGCGGAAACGACATCTGCATTGAGTGAATCGAACGTCGAATATGAAGATGTCCTGAAATTCATCCGGTACTACATGTTCGATGGTCGCACGAATCCCGAAATAGAAGAAAGTCTCCAGTTTCATGTTAGACGAATATGTTACCTTAAAAAAGCTTCCAACCGTGGTACAGAGCGTACGGCAAGCCGGCATCGGATACAAGCGCTACGTAAAACGTATGAAAAGTTAGGCCTCGAATCGATGGTACCTGCTAGCAGCAACGGTGAGATTGCCATAATGAAAAAGCAAAGGCTTGCATCACAAAGCACTAAAAAGGATCCGCAAACTTTAGAGGAAAAGTTCATTTTCCAACTCGATAAAAATTTCCTCATGAAAGGCATTCCGAAAGGGTTTGTGTGCTATGTATGCAACCGCCCTAATAACGTTACCAAATGTAGCAAGTGTTCCCAGCATGTTCATTTGTACTGCGTGACCGATGATCCAATGCAGGTGGCAGAGCTGCAAGAGCAAATAGACGAGAAACGGTTCATGTGTGCCATATGTTCTTCGACGCCTAAAGATGATCAGACAAAATGTTTCATATGCAACGATGGGAATGAAGAAACGCAAACGGAACAAAAATTCCGCTGCACGGATAGCAAATGTGCGCGCAAGTATCATCTTTCCTGCTTGCGGTTGTTTCCACATTATCGCACAATCAGTGCGAATACAATTATATGTCCTTACCATGTTTGTCACACATGCGTGTCGAATGATCCACGCGGTAAAGCGTCATCGGTGAAAACAGCCCTGACAAGCTGTATGAAGTGTCCCGCTTCGTATCATCCGGATGGTAGATGCATACCTGCCGGGTCTGAAATATTTACTACCAAACAGCTGGTCTGTCCTAAGCATAGTCTGGAACAGATACCCCTGAACGTGAACTGGTGCTTCATGTGCTGCAAGGGAGGCGATTTAATTTGCTGTGAAACGTGTCCGTTTGCTTGTCATCCGAACTGCCTTCCGTTCACACCGCCGGACGGTAAATACTTCTGCGAGGAATGTGAATCGGGTCGACTGCCACTGTACAACGAGATCGTTATTGCAAAGCTGGGGACTTTTCGTTGGTGGCCAGCATTAACGGTACCACCGTCAGAAATACCACCGAATGTACTGCAATTACGACAGAAGCCGTCGGATATTTGTGTGAAATTTTTCAACAGCCATGATATGGCTTGGCTCAATCGAAAGAGAATGTACCTGTACCAGGATGAGGACTCGGAAAACTTGGGCGTAGGAAAAAGTGGCTCGTCAATGGATAGAAAGTACCGTTCGGCCATGATCGAAGCGAGCATCATTTTCAAAGTATTACAATCAACTAAACTGCCCAGCCCCTCAGCCGGCTTAGGCAGCTCCAAAGCTACCCCAATGTACACGAAGATAAAAATGAACAGATATATTGCACCTTTAAAACCACCATCAGTCAATCGCCAGCTGGACGGTGTCGAAGATTCGGTGTGTCGTTGCCAACCTGACGATGACGATCCTTGCGGGCCAACGTCGGCGTGTCTAAATCGTGCGATCTTTATGGAGTGCAGCTCAAAAACATGTCCGGCCAAAGAACGTTGC
This sequence comes from Anopheles funestus, assembly GCF_943734845.2. Taxonomy (NCBI): domain Eukaryota; kingdom Metazoa; phylum Arthropoda; class Insecta; order Diptera; family Culicidae; genus Anopheles; species Anopheles funestus. The sequence goes on from NC_064598.1 coordinate 56,149,147, forward strand.
TCGAATCAACGATTCACTAAGCGGATATATCCAATACTAGAGGTGCGCCATTTTGCAAACAAAGGTTTCGGTCTAGTTGCGTTACAGGATTTGCAAAGTGGACAGTTCGTAATCGAGTATGTTGGTGAAGTCATCAACAATGAGGAGTTTGAACGAAGAGTGAAAACAATGCAGACAGCGAAGGAAGAGAACTATTACTTTCTTACCGTCGATCCTGATTTAACAATTGATGCCGGAGCGAAAGGAAATGTTTCGCGATTCATAAATCATTCGTGCGAACCAAATTGCGAAACCCAAAAGTGGACGATCGGCGAAACGCGTGTCATAGGATTGTTCGCTATTAAAGATATCAAAGCGGTAAGTTAGTCTTTGACTGATGTGGTTTTTATCATCGTATCGATAGATAATACATTGCTTATGTTTAACATTTTTCAGGGTGAAGAGCTGACGTTTAATTACAATTTGGAAAGCTTGGGCAACAGCAAACGCGTATGCTTGTGCGGTGCAGAAAAATGTTCCGGATATATTGGTGAGAAATATCGCCCAACGAAGGACCAAGACCAAGAAAAAGAAAAGAGAAAAATTAGAAAAGGCAAAGTCACTAAGAAAATGGCAAAGGCTCGTAAAACGAAAAAAGGAATAGTTTCTAAACTTGACGCTGGGGAAACTGTGGGGAATACTGAAGTGCATCCCTTAGATAACGATGTAGTTCTAGTACCTGGGCCAGCATCTACAATAGTAGATTTACTGGATGTGAGCGTTCCTAACCCTGTCGCCCTCGATCCTACGGTGGTTGTTAAGTCGGAAAGATTGGAAGAAAGTTTTTAGTTCTGTTTTATTTTAACATTTTATTTAGTGACTGATGTACCACACACAAAGAAGACTGCATTTTTAAGTCGACACGCAGAAGTGAGCTTCAAATGTTTGTTCTATTTATATTGAAGAGCGTTTATGAACTGCCGGTCATTAAGTCATGTTTCATTGTTTTTGTGGATGTTGATTGTGCGAATAACGCCATCATATACGAATGAATGCTGGCTATTATGTAGATAGGACTATTTGACAACAGTCGTAATAACAGCAGAATATCAGGAAAAAATTCTCTAGCACTAAATCGAACGAGCGAAGTGTTGAATGCAATCGCACAGACGAAAGAACCATTACCTTTTCTACCCTTTAACTGTTTGCAAGTGTTAAAATTATTTTTAACTATATTTATATTTGTTTCCTATCGTTTCATCACATGGTTTGACTGTTGAATAAAGAATAAAAAATCATTCTCGTTAAATGAACTTTTATTGGTTGTAGCAATGTTGTTTTTTTTTGTAGTTAATCTAAATAGTATAGATTTCCTTCAGAATTGTTTATACGCGATTCTAGAGAGTTCGTATAGTTTGTATTGTAGATCCTAATACCACGTTTAGTTCAAGCTGCAGAAGAATCTCATCCTGAGTGAAGTATTTAAAAGCAACACAAACAACAACCCCCAAGAGACTTATTTTAAAAATTATTAAAATTCTGAAATCTTATCACATGGTGAAGTGAATTTTTAGCAGTGAAATTTAGGACATACTCAGGAATGAACGACTGACACGTGGTCAGTCAATATCTGTTGTTTAATACGAAAGGCGATATAAGTATGCAGTCCCAAATATAAAAAAATATTACAATCCTTTAAGCAGATTATTAGCAAATCAACCGATCGTATGCATCGCATTTATTCTGTTGCAGTATTGCAACCGTTTCTGGTTGAAGCATCCCCGTTCTAGAGTGTTCGTTGGCGCCCACAAGAAGGTTATTCCAAATATGGTGTGTTCAAGCTATTGGCATAGTAGGGTTTAAATGTGAAACGTGCAGTTCTTATGATTTTGTTAGTAACTGAAGATTCGATGGCATACAAAAGGCGTTTTTTGAATTCGCTTTGCGCAATTTGCAGTTTAGAAGGTAATTTATCGTCAGCACAAAAATATAGTTTACTCAAATGTTTATAAAACAACATTCACCAACACAAAGTAAATTATATAAAAAGTAGGTATTTACCAGATTTTTTTTCCATATGGACGAATTGCCATTGAATACAGTTTTGGGTAGCATCAACAGACCGAGCGCACAATATCCGCTCTGGGACATTTTTGACAGGTGTTGAATTTGACAAAACAATAGCGACTTTGAAACAAATAAATCCCTTGGGAAATTTTGAAGCATATGACCGTAGGTAAATTGATTGTTTCACTTGTACGCTACGTTATTTTACGCGAACAGCTCTCCTGGACCGCTAAACGACCTGCTCAAAGTGTGTAGCAGCAAAACAATCCATCGCGAAAAGAAAAAAAATACCAGAGATAGCTACACATTTCTAATTGTGAGATGAATCAAGCGGAGTGTGATAATAAATTGATCCTTTCGGGAGATCCGGAGCCGGTTAACATTGCCGAAGGATGTGGCTCATTAGGAATGTTCTTGATGAAACGTTTGTTACGCCACGGTGATAACGTAGCGGTGGTAAGTTAGTAACCTTTAACCTTGCAACGGTACTCCTTTGCATGATTGACACCGTATGTTGACCCTTTCAGATCGATGGTGTGTACTCCAGTGAGCTGCGGTACATGGAATTACTGGAAACCGGTGTGCGGTTAGCCGACGGCCTTCGAAATCAGGCGAATTTGCGAACGGGTGATGTGGTGGGAATCATAAGCGAAAATCGGCTCGAATTTCCTGTTGCCTTGTACGCATCGTTTTTCGCTAATGCCGCAGTTGCGCCGATTAATTTGACGTACACCGAGCGTAAGTTGTCTTGAGAAGATGGGTAGATAAGTCCCTTATCACCGCTAACTCTGTAATTGGTTGTCCAGTGTCTGTTTAGATAGCGCCAATCCCGTCCGAATGGTTGCTATCATAACGGATTTGTTATGTGGTCATCATACAATAGATAAACGATTGCAAGGCAATTAGAGATATCAGACAACAGGCCGGCTTGTGCGTTGTGCTGTTATCTCTATTACACCGTTGTATGACTGTACCGAACGTTGATGGGTTTCATTTGTGTTATTTTGATTTCAGGCGAATTCGACCACGCGCTTAATTTGTCGAAACCAAAAATACTGTTCGTTTCGCCATATTCTGCGGAACGGGTGATTGCGGTAGCACGCAAAAATCGGCATTATATTGAGCATATTTTCCTGTTCGGCGACGAGAATCCGTTCGGACCGGACGTGACTCTTTACGATGATTTCCTCTCACGGACAAGTGCCATCAATCCGTACTGCTTCCACAGCGAACCAACGAACCTCGAAGAGCAAGTAGCACTGATTATGTGTTCTTCTGGAACCACCGGCTTGCCGAAAGGTGTGCAGCTAACGCATCGAAACATCATGGCCAGCGTTTCGTTGCTAACCATGATGGAAGCTTCGATCGAAGGGCCGGTCGTTGTGCTGAGTGTCATACCATGGTTCCATGCGTTCGGCTGTCTCACGCTAATCAATGTTATTTGCAACAAGCTAAAGTTAGTATTTTTACCAAAGTTTGAGGAAGGATTGTTCCTAAGCTGCATTGAAAATTATCGCTGTTCCTTTGTGTTTGTCGTGCCCCCGTTGATGGTATTTTTGGCTAAACATCCACTAGTGGATAATTACGACCTCAGCAGCGTCGACACGCTGCTATGTGGGGCTGCCCCACTCAGCAAGGAAACTGAGGTTTTGGTGAAGAAACGTATCGGTGTGAAGCATATTCTGCAAGGGTACGGGATGAGTGAAACTACGTTAGCAATGTTGGTACAGTCGAACGATTGCAGAAAACCTGGTAGCGTCGGGAAACTGCAGGTTGGTACAATGGCGAAAGTAGTGGACATAACATCCGGGAAATTGCTCGGCCCCAACGAACCAGGCGAACTGTACTTCAAAGGCACACAGATTATGAAAGGATACATTGGAAATGAAAAGGAAACAAAACAAACAATCGATCAGAACGGTTGGCTTCGTACCGGCGACATTGGTTACTACGATGAGGACGGAGAATTTTTCATTATCGATCGATTGAAAGAGCTTATCAAGTACAAAGGGTTTCAGGTACCACCGGCCGAAATCGAAGCTATTTTGCTGACAAATCCAAAAATTAAAGACGCCGGTGTTGTTGGACTACCGGACGAACAAACCGGAGAGCTACCGTTGGCGTTTGTGGTCAAACAGCCCGGAGCAAGTCTTACGGAAGAGGAGGTGCAAGGATATGTGGCTGCACGTGCATCACCGGCAAAGCGTTTGCATGGTGGGGTACGTTTTGTTTCGGAAATACCAAAGAATGCTAGTGGAAAAATTTTAAGGCGTGAACTTCGGGCTATGTTACAGCGACCACTTTCGAAGCTGTAAATTACAGCGATTTGGTGCTTAAGGGGAGATACATACAGTCAGCATGTTCGTATATCTTTTAAAGCATTTTCCGATTACTTCAGGGTTCCGATATCCTCCTGTCGTATGGACTGGCGCCGTTTATCACATACACCCCCGGACCGTCCCAAAAACCGTTTTCATGTGGTTTGAAAATAATTTGTCCAAATCTAAATTATATACTAGCTTTATATATCTTCCTACAAGATATTTTTAAATTTCTGAGTTATAATGCTTTGTGACGAAATGCCAATGGACATCAGCCAACGGATAACGGTCCGAAGGTATGTAAAAACTTCGTTTTTGTGTTAAATAAAAATATACTCCTAATTTAATCCTAAAAAAACATCTATGCAATGACCTTATGTCGAAGATCTGAGTGTATATCTCCCCTTAGCACATTTAACAGCGCGGGATCGTCCGAATTTGGGTGATCTATATGAAACTGCACGGAAGTATCATCGGGTGACGGGGTTTTTCAAGTCGCATTATCAGAGTCTCGAAGATAATTTTCTATACTTTTAACACGGCATAAAGCAACAATTCCAGTCCGGTTTATGATGCTCGATGTGTGTGTGTGTCTCACATGGTAAAGGATCTACAATAAGCCTAGGTTTAATTACATTTTAATACTACTGCAAGGGGAGGGATAATCTTTCACAGTAAAAAGGACGAACAAATTGTTTTAATAGGTTTGAAGTTTTGTATGTTTTGCTAACAAATAAAACTATGTGCATATCAACATAATCAGTGAACAAGTCTAAGCTTGATCCATAGCCTGCTTTACGGTAGCGGGAATTTTAGAAAGAATGTCGTCATGCGACACTCCGGAAACGGTTCCCAAAACACCACTGCTGTTAGGAAAACTTACATCCTTACCATACCGGTAGTGACGCCCCAGCATATCTGTAAGTGTGCCACCGTTCGCTTCCAGCACAGCTTCTGGCGCACAGGTGTCCCATTTCTTACAGCCCGCACTCGCGAATACGTATGCATGAGCCTTGCCTTCGAGCAGCTGCAGTACCTTATAACCGGCTCCGCCAACGCGCAATACTTCATCAGGTGCTAGTGCATCCAATGCGGATTGGACGATACCAGTGGAATGTGAACGAGTGGTTGTCACCAAAAAGCGATCCGATGGAGGTTTCACCGGTAGAATGCCGCCCGTGCCGCATCCTTTCAAACCCCAAATGGTGCGACCAACATCACCTGATTCGGCCTTGTAATAAGGTTGATGTATCACACCACCGACCGCTCTATCGTTGATCGCGATGCCAATCAGCACGGTAACACGTTCTAGAAATCCCTGTGTGTACTCGCTGGTTCCATCTAATGGATCGACCCAAATCACCACGTCCGATTCCTTCAGATCAGCGAAAGTTTCTGGACATTTATGTTTTTCCAAAAATTCAGTATTGCTTTCAGTGATCAACCAATCATCGGGCACCTAGAAGAAACGAACAAGCAGTTATGAGTATGGGGATAAAGTTAAGAGGGAAGCAAGTACTTTTACATTTAGATCACTCGCTCCTTCTTCGCCTATGATGGTAACATTCGGGAAGAGTTTGGACAGCGATGCTACAATACAGCGCTGCGCCGAACGGTCAGCTTCGGTCTGAAGATCATCTTTTCCTTTCTCGACAATCCCCAGATCACCACGACACATCACATCACGAATAATGTTACCGGCTCGATGTGCAATCTTAATCGAGCTACCGACCAAACGCATTACCAGTGGTGCAGTGTTGGCCATCGCAACACTTTCCCTTTGCGACGCGACGTAGAACCGATGTGTTTGTGTGTCGATCGACGGTCGGATTGTGGACGATTGATGTTTGTATGAAGTGCTAATCGCAACAACTATTGCACATGATGTACTTGTGTGTACTCAAAACTTTGCTTTCTGATTTTCGTACGTCCTGATGATTTGCGTCCGAATATTATTGTGCTTATGGTGAAGGTGTATAGATGATCCACTGTCACTGAGCTGTCTTGTCAGTTGACAGTTGAATGTGTAGCAGAAGTTACACGTGTGTAATTTGAAAGCGAGACAATACCCTCCGGAGAAGTTTTTAGTTCTTATCGATTTCGCTGTACGAAAAATGTTATCAACATTCTGTGTCCTTTTTATGATTTTTTACTCGTCTACATAACCCAAGATCGCAGCTTAGAAATGGATTTACGAGCAATGACAATCAGTTTAACGAAAGTACAATAATAATTTGGGGATGACAAATTTTTTTGTTTCTCACTGCTCACTAGTCATAAGCAGGAGAAGCCATCACGTAGGACAAAAAAACGGCTAAAGTCTGAAACACGACCCCCCCCACTCACGGTCACTCATCTGCGTGTAAATTTTTCGTACAGGGTGGTTCGGAGACTATGCAATGTGGCCTGAATTTCATTTTTTTACAATTACTATTAAATTCCATACGCTGTTTGTGAAACCGTAAAATTTTCCTCATTTTTGGCCCAACTTTGCCCCATAGCTCCACCGGTATCCAAGATATCGCCAAACTTTCTTCTGGCCATGGCTAGATGGCACTTGTGGCTACATTTCGTCCATGCACCACTAATCGCTACCATGTCTGTGGCCGGAGCTATTCGCGAAAGCTCCAACGGATCGCCAATCTTTGACCTGTGGTCGATAGATGGCACCAATTGCTACATTTTCTTCTTCGACGGCCATGCCCTCAGGTGTCTGTGTCTCGAAACATAATTAAAAAAACACGCAACCGATTTCGAACCACCCTGCACGAAAAAAGTCACTCAAATGAGTGCCCGTGAGTGGGGGGGGGGGGGGGTCGTGTTTCAGACTTTAGCCCAAAAAACTCGACAAGAATATATTCCTCAACTCACTTAACATTTAACACCAAAAAGTGCAGCAGTGTCTCACGTTGAGCCTACACTTCAGCACGTGTAGTCACTACTTGAGCAGCGTATATCACAACATCTCTTCACCTTGGCGAAATAGACTTTGATCCTTCAATTTGCCAACATTGAACATACTTTGGATCGCATTTAAAATTGACGCCAATTAGTCCGTGCGGAAATTTACAGCAAGCGGAGCAGAATTCCACCATGTCTCGAGTTTTGGTTGGAGTTAAGCGTGTAATCGACTATGCTGTAAAGGTAGGCCAAGTTCTAAAACCTCCCGTTCGATAGGTGCTAAGCGCACCGGTCATGAGGAGATAACACGAATCGGCATCCAAGACAACCAGTTGCTCCAGGAAGATGGTCACTGATAAGCCTGATTCACTAGCCTTAGGCTGTTTTGCATTGCCCGTTACACAACATGATCTAGAAGCAATCAGCTGCATGGCAATAATTCGAAATGTTACGTATGTTTTTAATGCGTACCGATTGTTTCATTCCCAGATTCGCGTGAAACCGGACAAGTCCGGGGTGGTCACTGAGGGTGTGAAACACTCGATGAACCCTTTCGATGAAATTGCCGTAGAAGAAGCGGTAAAATTGAAGGAGAAAAAGATCGCATCCGAGGTGGTGGCCGTCTCCGTTGGTCCTGCTCAATCGCAGGAAGTACTCCGCACCGCGCTGGCCATGGGTGCAGATCGTGGAATTCACGTCGAAGTGGCAGGCAAGGAGTTCGATCTATTGCAACCGATTCATGTGTCGAAAATATTAGCCAAGCTGGCGCAGGACGAGAAGGCGGATTTGGTAATACTCGGTAAGCAGGCCATCGATGATGATTGCAATCAGACCGCGCAGATGACTGCCGCCGTTTTGGACTGGCCGCAAGCTACCTTCGCCTCGAAGGTCGACAAGGACGGTGATATGTTGACGGTTGTGCGCGAGGTTGATGGTGGATTGGAAACGATTAAGGCCAAAATGCCGGCAGTGGTTAGCGCGGATCTGCGCCTTAACACGCCGCGCTATGCGACCCTTCCCAACATCATGAAAGCGAAGAAAAAGCCGATCAAAAAAGTGGCACCCAAAGATTTGGGTGTCGACACCACGCCTCGTATCGAAGTTGTTTCCGTTGAAGATCCACCCGTTAGACAGGCGGGATCCGTATTGCCCGATGTGGATACCTTGCTCGGTAAGCTACGTGACGGAGGTCATATCAAGTAAGGTTCGTCCACATGCATGCACAAGGAAATGCGAATATTTAAATATTTACACCGGAGTAGAAAATATGATTGAAGATTGTTAGATTGTCGATAAGATCGAAAGTAATAAAGCTGATACTAATGCAACATTTGTCTCATGTTGCCCAACACACATTCGCAATTGTAAGATGGAATATATGCCGACATTTCTTTCACTCGTCAATCACTTCCACACGTGCATCGTTGTTTAGTTGGGGTATATGTTTCTAGAATATCATCTCATATAAAATAAAACTGTTCATAATAAATACAAACGCACGAGCGTCGTTCCCGGGATTGTGCTGTTTCGAAACGTAGCACACGCCCCGTAACACATATATACGCCACTTTTTCGAAGCTTGGCCAAGGAAATCAGGGAACGGAAGATAAAAGAAATTGCACATCACGATCTAACAATGATGATCAGACCATATTGCATCGGCTTCCTTTTGTTGCTGCCAGCCACGGAAGTTAAGCTAAGGTTACACTTTACGAGTATTTGATCTTGTGTTACGTTACTTGAATGATTGAACAGCTTGTTTTTTTTTGGATTACTAAGGAGATCAGGGTCCCTGTTCGGCTAACATAAAGCACACTAACTATTCGACAAGCCGATCAGTGCATATCATCAGCTGGACGAACTGATCGCCACACTAGCGATACTGGGAATAGGCAATTGGCCGTACTAGTTTTGCTCGGAAAGTATTTGCCCATAATGGAACTGCTGTTCCTGCAACGGAACGCCGGCATTGTTCAAATGCTCCTGCTCGTCATCCTCTTCTTCCTGCTCCTCCTCCTCCTCCTCCTCGTCCTCTTCCATGTCGTCCTCATTATCATTTTCTTCGTCTTCATCGTCATTATCACGATGCTCATCATCCATCTCTTCGTCATCATCGTAATCTTCATCATCTTCGTGAGTTCCATCCTCGTCCTCTTCCTCCTCTTCCTCATCCTCATCGCCAGACCGTTGCTGGCCCGGATCCCTGCCTGAACGATTATTGCAAATACTGGTGTTGGCTGATGTTAAATTATGTTGCTTACGTCCAGTTGCTGCTACACTATGCTCCTCAAACGTAACGGCTTTACCGCCTCGGTCACTATCGTCGGACGCATCCACACTCATAAACTTACCATCGATGTCCTCCTCATCGTGCACATCTCTTTGGTGTACCTGTTTCATGTGATTGTGATAGCGGCCGCGTATCGTGAAACCTTTCCCGCACTGACTGCATTCGAACTTTTTCTTGCGCCTTTTTCGCCCACGTCCCACGTCGACTGCTACCGGTGGATCCGGTCGCAATTCCGGTGGCAGATGCAGTATTTCATGTGTTCGCAACGATGACCGTTGCGAGAAACATTTACCACATGTTGGACATGGGTATGGCTTTTCACCAGAATGGACACGCTGGTGTATGCGCAGATTGGTAGCAGTGGTGAACGTTTTGCTGCATTCCTGACACGGATGAGGCTTCACGTCTGCGTGGCTTAACATGTGCTGCCGGAGTCTCGTTTCCTGTGCGTACGATTTATTGCACTTGGTGCATGCGTACGGTCGCTCGGTGCAGTGCATATTTCTCCGGTGCGTATTCAACATGGCCTGCGTGTTGAACGACTTCGTGCACTCCTCGCAAGGGAAGGGCCGTTCGGTGTTGTGCGAAAGGGCGTGAGTTTTAAGCGAAGACTTCTGCGTAAATCGCTTCCCGCACTCCTCGCAACCGAACGGTTTCTCCTCCAGGTGCGTATGTTTGTGATTGTTTAAATTCGACAGCGTTGCGTACGACTTCGGGCAACGATCACACTGAAATGGCCGTACGTCCGTGTGGGCTGAGATGTAGTGCGTCTTGAGCGTTTGCGACTGGGCGAAACTTTTATCGCATTTGTCGCACTTGTACGGCTTCAAACCCTGATGGATGCGCATATGCACCGTGAGGTTACTCACGTTACTGAACGCTTTCAAACACACCTGGCAAGGGTACGGCTTTTCCTGACTGTGTACACGTTCGTGCATCTTCTTGCTCGAATGTTGGCTAAACCGTTTGTCACAGTAACTGCAAGCGTACGGTTTTTCCTGCGTGTGCGTGCGCAGATGTACTTTATAGTTTCCGGCACTTGTATATTGCTGGTTGCAAATTTCACACACAAACGGTTTTACGTTGAAATGCAGCCGTTTATGCGTGTTCAAGCTAGACGCCTGCGTGAAGCTCTTGAAGCAAATGTCGCACGCGTACGGTTTTTCTCCCGTATGCGTACGTGTGTGCACCTTCAGATAGATTGCCTTCGAGAATCGTTTTTGGCATACGAGGCACACGTAGTTTTTCGTTTGCACCGTCGAGCCATTGTTTCGTTTCTTGCGCTTTCGTGACTTTTTCGGAGCTTCTTCACTTTCGCCTGATCCATCGTGTGTTTGTTGCTGCTGTTGTTCGTCTTGCTGTAGTGCTTGGTCTTGCTGCTGCTGTTGCTGCTGCTGCTGCTGTTGCTGCTGCTGCTGCTGCTGCTGCTGCTGCTGCTGCTGCTGCTGATCTTGTGCCTGTGGATCGTGCTCTTGCAGCTGTTGCTTGTGATGTTCCTCACACTGTAACTGTTTTGTTAATTCGGCACTCTCTTCGATTTTCGCCAACGGTTCGTCCAGCTGCAGCGGTTCCAACACATCGTTCATCAGTGATTTGTCTGGAAAGATTCGAACCCCTTCGGCAACAACGTCATCATCCCCAACCCCCTGCAACAGACTGCCTTCGGGAAGATTTTGCATCATGGGTGCGTCCATGTATGCGCTGTACAAAACGGCAGACTCCTCCGAACCTCGGTCGATGTGATCTTCCAGCCGCAGACTGGCCCCCGTTTCGGACGAACTTTCGCCGGTACTGCTCGTACTGCTGCAGCTAGAGCTAGAATCATCCGTGTCATCGCTGCAACAGTCATCGTCATCGTCTTCGTCGTCCTCGCTAGAATCTTCGGAGCTCTCGTCCTCATCGGCTATGCTGCTTTTCCCATCGGAACTGTCCTCATCAGAGGATTCCTGTGTATCGCCCATTGTTATACGATAGACCGTTGCTGCCTCGCCGCTAAGGTTCAGTGTCATGCCATTTTGGCTTCCGTTCGTTTTATCCGACACCTGTCCCGTAAACATAAGTTCCTTACTTTCATCATCCATCAGGTATGGATGTTGTTCTAACGATCGACTTTGTGAGCTCGAGAGCGATGCCGGCTGATCGGTATTGGAGAACTGAAACAGTGACTCCGCATCTCCATTGTGAAGTTTGTTATGTTCGATGAACGTTTGACGCGAAACCGGGAAACCTCCGTTGGATTTTTTGAGATCCTTCATAACTTTGTTGTACTTGCGAATGCATTTCCGGCAGATTGGTTCGACTCGTCCATCGAGCGGCGTTATCTAAAAATACACAATAAAGCATGTGAACCGCACACCCACACCTTTCGCTCAATGTTTTCGCTCATACCTTAACCGAAAACACTGTTTCTAGCAGCCAAACATTGGAATCATCACACTGGATAAAGTCCATGTTTTTGTGCAGCAGCTGGCACAGTTTGCAGAAATGCACCATTTTCGAGCCGTAGTACGACGCCTATGTCTCGCGAGAGATGATCAATTATCAGTGCACAATTTGTACGGTTTAAAAATCGATAAGCTTGCACCGATATACAGATGTGTCTGATAAACACTCACTGTTTACCCCATTTGGAGAACGAATTATTGTATTATGTGGAACGACAAACAAGGATATATAATTTAGGAAACAAATTACAAGTGCACAGGAAACACACGCACAATTTTTTGTTTCATCTTTTTGTGTATTTTTTTTTTTTTGTTTATTTCGGCTGTCAATTCATTTCAACGACCAAGGTGCATGGATAACATGGTGTGCTTTTTTGACAGTGTGAATTACATATTCGTGTGCTGGTACAGGTGTATGCAATAAAATCCCACTGTGCGTTGTACTTGCATACAGCGTCGGAGCGAAATTGGAAAGGTGATTTTTTGAACTCGCGAAATTTCGTGGAACTTCTGTGTTCACGCTTGATTTGATAAACCTGAGAGATGTGTATTGTAATAATGTACTGTATGTTGCAATTTTCTGGCAACATCTCGTTGGGATAAGATTATTGCGCTTACAGTGCATTGTTTGGTGCCCCTACCAAAATCTAGAGTTAGTGTAGTAAATGTATAGTTTCGGTATACAAGGCTATGCGGTTTGCTAACGGGGTCTCATTACAGTCACTGGCAATAAGTCGTTCGACTCCTCAAAACCTATTCATGGCTGGATTAATTAGCAATGAAATCGATGTTTTGATTATCCGTTTGTTCATCGCTCAGGAATCTTAGGCCTCTCAAAATATACTGACCAGTTGATCATCGTACTAGTTTTAGGCAGTATGAACTGTGAAATGTTCGCCGTCAGCTGAACATATCTAGTTCATGTCCTCATAAAGAGTTTTCGTTGGTTATTCGTCGAAGTTTGAAACATTGAATACACTTTAGTCTATTACGGAATGTTCGGAAGTGTCTCAGATTAATGCCACCAGAAAATCAACTACTAATGAGCGTTCTGCTGAGCTTTACACTATCCTTCAAGAATCAGCTCGAACACGTTGTCGTCAGAGGAAATCTTGTGGACAAGAACAAAACAATAAACCATGGAATGAAATTAGTTACAGCGACCAAGAATTATTTAAGAGAATATATTTTTTAATATTTTTAATTTCATCAGATTGATAAACAAGCTATATGCACTGTGTACGTACATTATTTTGGTGTGGAACGTTTATTTCAATTTCCAAATAAATGATAGTATAAATGAATGATGTTGAGCCTAATAAGTACGTGTAATTATCGATTAGTAGTGACTTCTAACACCGATATCACAGCTTGTTTCGTAATGAAATCCCTTTGGAAAGGTAGTGATAAATATGAACGGTATAAATGTACAGTGGAATGCCGATTAGCCGTGTTGATCGGGGCACAGCCCCGGTAAAAGACACTAATCTTTCTAAGCATTTGACGGAGCTGTATAATCGGCTCAAATGAGGGAATTAGGAGCTGAACGAGCTCGTCTAATTGAACGAATATTTTTTTGTATTTTTTCAATGGTATAGACGTCGCCTACAAGAATGGAAAGAATTCAATTGCAATGTTTGATGAAAGACGTGCAATTGTCTGAAAAGAACTTGAATTTGATCTACAAGTGAAGAAGCAAGATGAAGAAGAGCTGGCTATTGATACGGAAAGAGGGCTTGAGCAAGTCGTATGCAATTCGATACATGATCTACTCTCACCTCGGGGATCCCATGGAAGTGGCTACGCCGGAGATAGGAAGACGATGTTGTACGATTTTAGTGAATACACAGAGTACAGAGAGAGTTACAGGTCGACTCCAACAAATGGGTGTTTTTTTCGATATGGCAGATTGAAATGTTGTGCAGATGGCAAAGAAAGCTATTCCGGATCGAGTATCGGAGATTTGACGAGGTGAAATTGGAGTGATCCAGAAAATGATAGTTATGTATCCACCTCTGAAGAACGGGAAAGTTCACTGGAAGAACAGGTATGTCGTGAAGATGGTGAAGTAAATGCTCTCTGAATTTGGTTTTGGTCAGGAGTAATGGGACGAGGCGAAAAAATATGCAAACTATTTACAAGATCGTCAACAATTAATGTAACAAGAGCCTATCATAGCCAACAAGAGCCTCATGAGCCTACCATGAGATATGTGAAAGAGAAGCGCCTGGAACTCGCCTAGACAAGTAAGCGAAGTAAATGGCCTTCGTGAGTTACGCTGAGCGGCGGAAGGACTACAGTTCTAGTACATTTAACCAATACAAAATAGCAGATGTGTCAAATTCATTGAATTGAAACGTATCAAGCAGTTACCTCCTCCGGTCTACAAGCGAAAGCGAAACGCAGGAGCTGTAGAGATGGTGAACTACAAAGCACGAGTACGATGAGGGGTCTCGGAGACCTACAATAATTTCAACCAAGTTTAGTGTCTCACTGAAGGGATATTTTGGCACGTATCGTAAGTGTCACAAAGAAAGATTCAAATAAGTGCAGGAATTTCATCGTAATATTTTTGTATTTCGTGTTGTAGGCAAGATCGGATGTGGCGGTGAGTAACCCCATCAACCGAGGCCAACCGATTCACCAAGTGCCTGGTGGGCTGGTGTCGTCTTCAGCATGATACCGAACGAGCCAATCCTTAAAGGTATTTTAAGGCCATTCACATGGATAGAGGAGATGAGATTTAAAATTATAATAGAATGCTGCCGTGATGTGTCTATCAGAAAGACCAGGAAAATCCATTTAACGAGGAGTGCGATTGATCGGGAGTTTGATGTAAGAAAGTATGTTGGAAAATACGACCATTATAGATATAATTACGATAGGCAAGGACATTCGCTTCGAAGATTATGATAAATTTGAAATGCATATAAACAGTTACGAAGCTGTTGAAATTCTTTTAGCTTATACATACATCACGCTTGCAGAATGGTTTAGGGATATCTGCGCTAAAATTCAAGTGACAGGACAGGAAAGACGCTGCAGCTGTCATCGCGAGAAGCTGGTCATCTCGAGAAGCAGAAACTAATCCAAGAAGTACACTGTCCTGACTGTACATACAATCAGGTAAATACTAGAACACATTTCGTTTGCTTGCCCATGCCTTACCGATTTCCGCAGTCGGTACTGAAGTGACCGTGGACAGTATCGTGGCCTAGATGTGTTCAAATCGCCGAAGCTGTGATAGCTTTGCAGGGATTGTACGAAACATTCTGTCTGGTTTCAGCAACGATCCCTTTGCAGCAATCCGTATCGAAAGAAAACCGACGTTTCGGTGAAGATTTGAACTTGTCTGTGCTTGATGCCTTTGATGCCGTCTCAAAAGCGGTAACTCTACGAGTGATTTAACCAGTAAAAAAGTTATAGGACCTAGAGGATGGTCCACGCCGAAAGTCTCGTTAGTCTCTATATGGAAATTTACTCCATGAAATAAAAATAAAAGATAGTTCTCCTTATCCTTACGATAAGCTAGGATGTCTATAAATCTGTTTCTAACAACAAATTACATATTAATTCGATTGAAATTGCATTAATAGTGTGAGTTGTTACCTTACTTATTTACCCGGAACACCCGACCCCCTGGAGGCTGACGAATGATGTGTGATATAACAGGAAAACAAAAACTAGCTGTTGGTTTGAATTTTACTAAAATATATTTTATATTCAAAGGGGTTTGATTATCTTAAAATGTATCTTTGTATTCGATAGGAATTTTCTTAAACTAGGCGTCGTCTAGTGATTTCACATAAGTTGTGTTTCCGTATGTTTAACATTATCCATGTAACCAGTGCAAAAAAACTGAATATGAACAATTTTATAAATTTATAATTTTCAGTTTATACATTAACAAATGCATTGCTAGACTGCTGCAAAAAATGAAACATTGTGAAAGTGTTTCCGCTCTTATCGAAATGCATCTGCGCGCCAACTTTGGAAATAGCATTCATAGGACAAAAACGTACTTGGTAAATTACGCTAGTTTACTACCTTTTCGATGGTTACAGATGCATGTGCATGGGGTTCGCTTTAATAAGTCTATTATCAAATAGGAAACATTTGGTTCGTTTTAATATCTAGCAAAGAGGAACATTGGAATCGTTTGAGCTATCCTTTTTTCGTTTGTTTTGCCTGCCTTCCGCTATATATCTCCCACCTTCCCTTTCATTCTCAGGTGAAAGGAATATGTAGATAAATCGAGTAAACGTTTTTTAGTTACTTAAGAATCTTATGTTTCAAAAGACTAGCATACGGTATACGGAACAAAACAATGCAATTATATTGTACTCTATTAATGTTCACAATACCTCGTAGTTGATATACTTGCCAGAATGCGAATCGAACAGTGGTAAAATAATGTGATCCTTAAAGAAAAAAACAAATACAACGCACCTCTTCGAGCTCGGTGCTGAAGAAAGAATCGCTTTTCGATAGTGATAAGAATGTAAACGGATCGAACACAGATAGGGCAAGTTTAGTGTGAAAGTGATTGATCGTGGTTGATCATTTCAAATTGACAGACTTTGCTCATCTCGTATGTGAATAACGTTCTAATCAACGAAAAGTGTTAAAACCGATGAAATGGATTTCTCCCGTAGCCTGTATAGTGTTAAGATTATCTATATGCAATAGAAAGGAAAAAGAGAGGCTGTTTATGTTTTGGAATTGGTTGTTGTTCTAAATAGTAGTGGATTCACGACTGTTTTCATTGCTTTCATTTAAGGTTGAAGTGTTGGAGGTACCGGAAGCAGTTGCCACCGCCGTAGTCGATGCTGTCGTCGAGCTGGCCGATGAGGAATCGTTGGTGTTAATCATGGAAGAGGAGTGTTTAGGAGATTGGCTCTGTACTTCCGGCGGCACCAGACCTTCCTTTACGCGCTTCTTTTGCTTCATCCGTCGGTTCTGGAACCAGATTTTCACCTAAACGACACGATAAAAGCGATAGTGGTAAGGTATGTCGATTAGAATGATAGTGGAATAAAAAAAAGGCCATGCCACAGTATACAACCAATGATCTTACTTGTGTTTCGTTCAGATGTAAAGCATTTGCAATTTCTATTCGTCTTGCCCGCGTCAGATATTTGTTGAAGTGAAATTCCTTTTCCAGCTCCGTTAACTGCTTGTTGGTGAAATTCGTGCGGCCTGTACTGTTATTGTTCATCAAAAAACTAGTCTGATGCGGTGAAACAGTACTGGGAGCTACCGGAAAGGATAAAGGTTAACGTAAAATATAGCCATACCGTGGGTTTTTGAAGAAACGGAAAGGGTTGGGAATGAGAATGAGTGCTATTTGATCGAAGTTTGAACATGCATTTCGGATTAACGTTTCAGCATGCCTTCAAATACATACCAACAGTCGTATGGTTAGGAACTCGTAGTGGATCGAGCACATGGGCAGGAATATGATATTCCGGTGAAGTTGCTAATTGTACAGGCTTGGTCACTGTTGAAGAAAGGAAAGAGCAACAATACATTCATTTTAAAACAATTTTTCATATATTCAGCATAGTTCGTCCGGCTGACGTATATAGCAGGATTGTTTTACTATTTTTAAGTCATGAGGTAAGATTAGGAACTGGAAATAAAAAAAATGAAACAGACGCTTTGAGAAACATACATACAACATTTGCCACATAGGGTAGTTCCCCACCTAATTTCTAAAGAATCAGTTCATCTAATTAGTGTTGAAAATTATCTACAAACGCATCGATATCCCATGAGTGATTATTTTCCAGTTTATCTAAAAGCGTTTGCGCGAGTACTTGAATGTAGCTGCGGACTAAGCATGGCTTTGCGATACAATTTTATCGTGCTTGCCCGCGCTTGAGTTGGAGATTGAGGAGCGTTTTGCTGAATGCTAGGCACCATACACGATCGATTATACCAAACAACGCGCACAGGAAGCTTCACGTGCGTTATCTTGACACGATGTCAATCCGATACACGAAACATCGATACTCTACTTACAGTCGCGTTTGGAGTTCACTATCAGAACAAATACCAGGGGCTAGAAGAACGCAAACCTGAACATTTGTAGGATTTTTGTTGTCAGTGCTCTAGAGTCTAGCCTCTAGCGCATTGTGTTTATCTATCGGAAGCAAATCAAATATTTGGTACACTTTATTATGTCCTACTGCATGGGGTGACGCGGTGCTGTAACTCTCGTGCTGTACCCGCAGCACCCGTAGGTACCAGGTTTGCGATTACGAGAATCTGATGTGTGTTTTTATTTTTTTTTATTTTTTTAATAGCAAGCCTTAACCCTTCTTCCCCAAAACCCTACTACAAACTGCTGCTGGCCATGTGTGTGGTGCTGCTGCAGTTGTTGCGATAAACATTTACTCATTGATAAGCTACGCAGCTACTGTTTCCTTCAGGATGGACTGTTTCTCAACGCTCGTGTCAGTTGAGTTGGCTTTTTTTTGTTCTCCTTCCATAGCACGATAGCCCCATATCGGGCGTCCGAAAAGTGATCGTACAAAATGTATTAGATACGTGTGGAATTAAAAAGAAGCAACAATCCTGAAAAACACGACTGGGGTGGGTTGTGGGTTTGTGGTTGGGTAGGAACGCATTGAGTGGGCTTTTGAAAGTGCTGCAGTGAAGAATGGACGCATAGAGCAAACGGTACAGGCGTTGAGTTAATCGTTTCGATTTCATTGGGGCTTATCACTGATTTTTCACTGAAGATGCTAAGCCATTTCATAATAGGTAACGATAACGGTAACGAAACTTCGTAATCATAGACTGACTGGTTGAAATGATCGAGCATGTATGTGTCTAGAGCAACGTTCACGACTTGCGAATATCTGCATTATGGGGTTCGCGTAACATTTACACATCCTGACAAAATCTAATCTGAATGATCTTGCGAAGAAAACTAGAACCCTAATGATGTTTTACACGTACAAGTGAGCAAACAACTCGGTGGAAGAGTGTGAGCAAATACAATCTGATGTGTATGGTGTAACATATCAGATAGGAAAATGGCTTTCCCCGCTAGTAACTTTGGCCGGCATCGTGCCCGTATGCAAACACTTTCCGCTTGTTGAAAAAAAAAAAAAGCCCGACGCGACTCGACCGAAGGACAACTTTTGGCCAATCCAGTAGGTAAACAAAAGCTAAACGCCTAAAAAGGGTCAGTGGATGGAGGTGTGAACTTGTTGAAGTTTGAAAACAAGCGCTAATTTATCAGCCGACAGTCAGACAGTAGTGCCGCGATCCAACCAACCATCCCGCGGCGACCCAAGTGCGGTAACTGACAGGCTTAATTAATAGATTATGCTACACAATAAGGATGTCTGGCGAAAGTCAGGATTATGTCGAAGTCGAACTGTTTACGGTGGATTACTCCCACGGAAACGGGGCGTTATGGTTTTGGGCGAGAAAGCGGGAAGGAAGTTTTGCATGGATGGGCTAGGGGCTAGGGAGTGGCAGTTAAGGGGAGGAGGGAAGAATTTTACAGCTTACTCAGTTCAAACATAGAGGTTTAACTTTTGCCCATTTCGATATCCATCACTTGAGCAGGCCTCACAATGTACGTGGATTGGTTGCGCTGAAACGCGTTTGTGGCCCTGCTTTTTCAGTGTATCATCGAGGCGTTTTCGGTTGCGCAAAAGTACGGACGAAGGATGGGGACGAAAAATGGTTCATCTCGTATCAAGGGGAAAAAGAAAAGTTTAGCTACAGTATATGTACAGCATGCGCAAACAATACGCGCGTCGGTTCGTTGAGTAACGGACTGTAAAAGCGTTTCTTTATTTGAACAGTAATCAATAGCCTTCTCGACCATGCAACCGGCTAAATCTATGTACACGGGACCACAAAAGCAGTAGCTGGTAAAGAGTGTCAAGGATGGGAACAACAGCCAGTTCTATTGATGGGGGCATACTAGAAGAAAATGTGTGCACGGCATCCATCGGAAAGGATTGCGGCAATCGATTTTAGGATACGCGCGTCCTGAGATCGTCTGTGGTCCACCGAAGCATTCGCAAAATTGCCTAGCCACAGAGGCCGAGGGTTTCGCGTAACCGCGTCACTTGACTTGCTTGATGTCGGAGGGGGCAGTGATATTGAATGACGATCTATGATAAACAATAAACTCGTTCGTGTCGCGTGTCCCCTGTACTTGTACACGACAGCGGTGTGAGGGGAATGAACTTTGCTCAAGCCATTCTATAGCGTTTCTGGTTACGTGATGCGCGATCGTAAGATTTTCTTCGGCATCATCGAGAAAACGCGCTGGTGACGGCATTTTAACGCCGTGCACTAGTGCCCGGAGCTCATAAAACTATGTCATATGACCATCAAGCTATCGGGGAAAAAAATATAACACCGTGCGCGGTGTAGAGTTACCGTGCCTCTGTGGCCGCAGTGAAATTTTTCGTCTTCTTGCCAATGAAACGTTTACCCGCAAATGATACGTCTGTGAGGGTTTGCAGCGATGGGCGGAAAAAGGTTGTGAAATAAACAAAAGTTTGTCATGTAAATATTGAATCCATTCTGTCTCTGTTATGTAGGAAGGCTATTGTAATTATTGGAACATGGGATCCCATTCTTTTAAGAACATTATTTAAGAAATACTTGCATTATGCAATACGGGTAAAAGCAGTAATAATTAAATATAAATAAATAAAATAAAAAATACTTGCATTAGTGGAACATAGCAGAACAACATATTAAAATAGTTATCTAACTTCACTTTACACAAACTAAAAGTGTTTGGTAAAATTGAACTTTTAAATAGTACCCAACAGTTTAATTCAAATTTTAGAAAACCATTTTGTAACCCGATAACAACAACAGAATGTTGCTCTACTGTGGCTACGAGCTGCACTGTAGTGTCAGTGTGTCCATGGTCCATTTGATCAAATACATTAATTCGCCATATGACAGGCAACACGGACCAGCACTTTTCATACAGATCTTAAGTAACACCAAATTATGATGATACGGCTAGACACCATTCAACAGAATGGTTTGGTATTTGGGTTTTTGGAAAATATTTTATATGTTCGCTTCCCGTTGTGTTGCCATACTCCTTGTGGTTGTTGTAGCGGAGAAGAGTGGTTCGGGCTTTGGGTTCGTTCTGTATTTCAAATTCCACAGAGAACGCCAGATGAACTTTGGTACAACACGTTTCCATGTTTGAATATTAGCGGTTTATCAACGAGAAATATTGATGGTCCTTCATACTATCCGGATGGTCTATTCTTCGTGAACTTCATATAAAAAAAGATCTTCCTCATTATTAAGCAATGAGGAAGAATTTTGTTGAAGTTTACTTACACTTACAGCTAGTTAGTTAGTTATATGAAAAATAAGCAGCAAACATAGGTGAACTAAATAATATATTTTTTGCATGTTTTATGTCTTGACATTATTCATTTGCGTTTATTTTCAAGAAACATTTAAGATTTACTCAAAATTGTAAACATGGTTTTTTATTAATTTGTTTTAGTGAACACTCATAGTAAAACTTTCGACTTATGGTTATTGTTTTTAAAGGATTACTGAAGCTTTACTCACAGTTGTTGAATTATTTACCATTGCTTTGGTTGATTGTGAAAGTGACTTCTGCAACAGCATACATTCATCCATTTATTCTTGCTAATCAAGTTTTTTGCTTTTAGCATTCATGGTAAGGCGAAAATTGCAAAAAGCAAACCACATGACGCCTAGTTTCGGTGGAATTCTTGCGTCCGATGAAATGACTCAAACCAAAGGAAGCAAACTTGTTTGGTCAGCCGATTAGATAAATAGATTTCCTGTGTCAGTGACGCGTTGTAGTTTAGTGATAGATCATTAATTATAGGTATAATGAAAGTGAAACTAAGCTACACCCAAAAGCAACCGTTGTTTGTTTGTATTGGTATTTGAAAATGTTGATTGCGATATCAACATTAGTTACAAACTTGATACCTACATGGGATAAATACATTTCGACGATCAGAATGTGATCGGCATGCCATGGTTGTAGTACGCAAGCGAAAGAGCTACGATCGGGAGTAATTTTGTTATAAAAAATGTTATATTTTCGATTTGAATGCCCTAACAATATTAGCAATATTCGTAGTGGCTTCGGCACAAACCACTAAACTTGTTCCACCATGCTAGTAGGCAAGGGTCAAGAACATTATAAAGATGAAAAACAGCATAACACGCATTCCTTGCATTATTTTCTTGGTAAGCTAGCTCATTTCGGCCATAGGTTGGCACGGTTCGCCGCAGTTGTTGGTCAAAAATTTAGGGAAAACACGAAACTCCCTAAAAATGAAGAAAAGGTTTTTATGTACGACAAAACCTCAAACGGTTCTTCAGACGCGACGTCATGTGATGGGAATATCCATCGCCACGGGTTCACCTTTCATGCATTCGCTTTTTCACTTAGTTCTTAGCACTTTACACCGTTCTTCGATAGTGACGAACCAGACGCACAGAAACGAAAACGGAATGTAATTCAGATTTGGTTGATAACTGCATTGAAGGAGTAGTGGTACGGCTGGTATGGAAAATGAAACAAAAGCCAAAAATTCACCACCATTGCTCCTAATTATTTTATGGATCAACTCACCTGGCCGAATATTGAGGAACCCGCAATCGCTACCGCACCGTCAGCACGGTCAACTACTTTACAACACGTCTTTTGCGGAGGGTGAAACAATTGTGAAACTATAAAAAAACCCCAACAAAAAAAATCGCTTCGCGTTTGTTGCCCAGCCGGTGGGGGCGAGGTGTCACCGATTCGTTGCGTGTCACTTGATGTGAAAATATTATAATTATGTTGCCGTGATAAAATCTTCTATTTATACGTTGGTCCCCGACTGTTTGGTAAAGTGTTGGCGACTAGACGAACGAAAGGACATGCCACAGATTGGTGGCAAAGTAATGCCTGCCGATGTGTTTGCCGATCCTTACCGTAGTTAGGTCAATGCATTTGGAAAAATTCAATTGAAAACTCAAACAAGTCGTCAATACATCGAAACCTGCTTTCCTGCTTTTGAATAGACGGTTTCCAGTTTGGCACCTACAATCATTTCGGTATTACAATATCATGTTACTCTCAATCGTAGAACTAACCGAGGGTTGAGGGGAGGTATGCCGAAAGAAGATCGAATTCGAAATCAACCCAAAATCGTTGGTGTGGTTTTTCATTCTGTTCGAATTGTGAACGCTGCTTTCACGCAAGTGTTGGTGTCCTTACGACCATTGATTGGTATTGATGAGTTACGAATGCTTGCAGGCTGGATACCTTGGATATCTATAGTGAAACAACGTTTCTCGCACTTCCAGACATGTGTATTTTTCTGGAGTATCGTAAAACAAAACCCGTGCAAACTCTATCGCGGGATAAAAGCGAACAACAAGAAGAAGCTAGTGTGGGGACAAAATATGAAATTAATATTTGTTTTTATTTTCAATGACATTCAAATTGCTGCCTCACGTTTTTGCTGTCCGCTACCAATTGGGTGAGCGCTTGTTGGCAAGTGCGCCGCGCGGTTGGTGACATTTTTGACAGTGGACAGTGTGTGCCCAATTGAAAGTAAATTGAGACCCGCGCTGGAACCCGCGAGCCTGTGCTTATGGTCAGCACAGCCAGCTTGACCGTCGTTATAATATCGATCGTGGGCGATTTTGTACATGTGGCTTGTTCTGGAAGGATTTATTTCATTTATACCCCAAGAATGTTACCGAAAATGAGAACGGACTCTGATGGTTGTTGTTGTTGTTGTTGTATGCCAGTTAAATTCACTTTCGGTTTTCAGCCAACAACCAACCAACCAGACCCTAGAAAACATTTTTCGTCAGTGACCTTGACGGGCATCGAAGTAAAAGACTTCTGTCCTCGACACGTTTCCACATTGGGGTCCACTTACTGTGCTGGACGATAATGGCAATTTCATTCAAATGGGAACGACCCAAGTCACGCACCGTGTGTACGGGGGGAAAAAAGGCTGTTAAATTCAGGATCACGTTTGTACCAAGAACAGAAACCAAGTGCTTTAGGAGTGTTGGCGCTGGCGCTGAAAGTTAGTGGAGTTTGTTCACCTTTCCAGCTATAGGGAGTTTTTAATTAACACAGCCGTACTCATTATGCGTCTTTCTTTAAGACAGTATGCGGTCCAGGTGTTGGTTTTAATGTTTGTGTGTGCATTATGAAGAAATGATTGGAATGATTTTTTTTCTTTTCTTCAAACAAGTTATGATTCGTGTCCTGTCGAAGTGTTTCGGTTTTCGGTTAGAACGGTTAGAAACAATGTAGCACAGTTTTTTCGGTCTGGCCCCCCCTGATAGCCCCACATTCCTATATGTAAGCTTTAACACTTCTGGATAGTTTAATCTTTCGCAGCGTACCAGGAGCAAACCTTATCAGGAAAACGTCATCAGCGGTCCCAAAAAGGAAAATGACACTTTAGTGCAGATCAATGGTAATGTGTGACGTCAGCTGAAAATCACATTTTATGTTTGTTGTGCGTTTGCTCACTTTACAACTGGGTTCCTGTGCATTATCAACATGCAAACGATAACAATCGCGCGCCCCGCGCGAAGGTAAGATGTTTATGGAAAGTTTTGAATTATGGCTCTCTTTTATCATATGGCTGCCGTTCTACCGCGGCATTGATGTTTTTTCACGGGGCTGTAATTTATGGCTTTGGCTTCGGTTCGGTTTGTTATATTTTTATAGTTCGTCACGCGGTCCCATATATACGGGGACGTGAAGGATTTCTGGGCAGCGCCTGATAAAGACACTGAACCCAGAGAGACACAGGAAAGCAAAACAAAAAACAAGAAAAAAGGTGTGTTTTGATATTTGTACCGGTGGGCATCGGAGAGCTTTCTGGTTGATGTACGTGATTGTTCGATTGGAAATATAAAAACCAAAACAAAACCAGCCCAAAACACAAAAAAGCACACCCCTAAAATGAAGGAGGCTAATCCACTGGGATTCAAAGTCCCTGGGGGAAGTTGTATCGCTTTACGGTGCTTCACGCCAGAGGCGGTTGTTGGGGGGGCAAGTGCTCAGTGGGACGTAAACTACCAAACCGGGGTTTTCCGGTAATCCGGATATATGCTGTCGACTCTATCTAACACTAACAATGTAAAGGGTCTTGACGGGAATGGTACTTACTTGGAGGCTTTGGCACGTTTCGTTTAACTTGCATCCACTTGTAAGTGGGTGCGTTCTGTTGGTTTTGTTGCTGGTGAGCGTGTTGTTGCTGTTGCAGCTGCTGATGCTGTTGCGATTGCTGATTCGCCGGATGCTGTTGCTGCTGTTGAGTATGCATATTCTGCTGCATTGCTGCAGCATGATGATGGTGATGATGATGAGGATGAGGGTGATGATGATGATGGTGCTGCTGCTGCTGCTGGTGGTGGTGATGGTGGGAAAAATTGTTACCTACAGCACCATTACTGTCACCATCGTCGGATGTACTCGCGTTTAGCAGTACCTGCGGCGAGTCAATCATTGTTGCGGATGTAGCAACATTCGGGCTGCACTGTGCTACCGAGTGCTGGCTGTGGGACTGTTGGAGATGTTGATGCGGCTGGGCAATCGTGTCGGCGTATAATTGCCCCCAACCGGTACCACCACCACCACCACCACCACCGTTCACACCACTAGGCGAGGTGGGGTTGTGCGGATGCGACATATGCGGATGTTGGTGAAGATGGTTATGGTGATTGTGATCACCGGCAACCGTAGCAGCATCGTCCGCTATAGCTCCAGCAAAGGCTCCATAGCGATGGAGATGCAATTTGGAATCGTGATGATGCGCCAAATAATTAGGATCGGCGCAATCCTGCGTTTGGTGATACATCGCATAATCTAGGTTAGTGTAGCTTAAACCATTATCCGCGCTAATGATACGATTTTCCGGAAACGGTGCCGTCGGGGTCGGTTGTCCCGGGCCGTAATAAATAGCGCCCTGACTATCGCCTTCAAAGTATAAATCGGTCGTCGGAGAGCTAGAGGTAGTGATGCCGTATTCGATCGCGGACGGACTGTATAGGTGAGATGTGTGAGCATAGGTGGAAGTCTGATGGACATTGGCCGTGGGCGGATTAGAACTGTTGCTGGTGCTGCTGTTGGAGGTCACTGCGGTGTTACTGGTGGCATTGTTCACAGGTGTCGTATTGCCCACATTAGCAGCGTTGGTGTGCTGATGCGGTTGGACATTGGGTTGCCTTTGGTGTTGATGATAATGGTGATGATGATGGTGACCCGCTGTAAAGTAAGGGTACCCTCCAGCCCCAAGATCACTGTTCTGAAAACCACTGGTGTGCGATGAATGATTTCCGTACATACTTATGTCTATCATATTGGCGGTTAACTTTTCGAAACTTTAAACTGCTTATTTTTTTTTTGTTTTGCTTGCACGCCTTACAATTCAAACCATATTTCACACCACAACACAACTTGCGCTCTCTTAGCACGACACAAACCACACAAACAATTTGCCCTGTAAGGAACTTTATTTCAACTCATCATCACGCTCACTGCACCGCGGTTAGAAGAAGCACAAACGAACGCACACCGTGTACACAACACCGATTTAATCCGTTTGAAAGTTAGCAGAAATCGTTGTTGGTGGCAAAAGACCAGTCGTTTTAATCCATACTTTGCTCGAAAACTGAGATTATGCGGCTTATCGCTTAATTATTCACCGTAAACTGTATGCCCCGTGGAAAGGTAATCTATTGCCATCAAGTTCTAATTTCAAATTGACCACGAAATTCAAGCTACGGTGCCAATTTTGTTCAGTGTGTAGTGAATTGTGTTCACGAATGAACGCGGGTCATCGGATGGTCCCTTTCTTCTGCCGCTCTGCCCCTTTTTTATCCATAAACCGGCCTACACTACGCTTCGCTCCTCCCACTTTTTCCCATACGCTGGGGATGAATGCACTATGCGCACAATGTGGACAGAGCGCGTATACGGTCGTTTTAGAATCAGCAGGAACGAAATGCGCAAGCGCTTAGTGCAAGTCCACCAGCATTGTGGTGGATGCTTTGGATGCAATTGGCAAACTGCCGTTCAAACCGTTTGCTTCTATCGTTTGCTATTTTAATATTTATGCTATACTTTTTCCAAAAGGACCCCTTAAACCTTCTTATAGTTATAAAGGAAAAGACACCATTGACCTTGATAATTACGTCTACTAAAGGTGTATTAATAACATCGCTTGAGAATCCTTCACGAATCCAAACTGGTATGAATGAATGAGAAAAGTTAGCAATATAGCAGTAAAACATGTAAAATATATAATCTATTAGAATCTTTTTGTTAGACAGCTTAAAAAGCATTAAAAAGTAAGCGGTTTGTGTGTTCAGAATTTACCATGAAAGGTCAGTTCTGCCTAAGAAATGCTCAGTTCAAAAGCGCTTTAAACTCAAATCATGCATTTCATTGAGATGCTTCTTACCGATTTAACTATCTGACCAGAAGGATGCATTTGTGTTTAGTAGCTGCCAAATTTTGGGTTAGAAACAGATGAACCATGTTTGCTAATTATCTACAACAGGATTGTTTTCTAGTGCTATTCAAATTTACAAACGTACTGCATATGTCGTACTAAGATCATTATGTGATCATTAAATATGTTTAAAAAATTAAACTTAATGATGTTTTAAATCCTTAAGAAAATGTCAAATTATTTTCACTTGCTTTGAAAGTTGTAATTCCATTAAGATTGTACCGTCTAGTTCAAGAGAAAAAATGCACTGAAAGATACAGATACAGGTTGAATGACACACAGGCCGTTTTTACGAGTGGTGCACTAACCATCACAGTATTTACTTTGTTGTTTTGCAGAAAATTAACTGAAAAGAAATACCGTTGAACCACCACCACCGTTGCATTCATCAGCATAGTTAAGTTCTGTGTCTGTTGCATATACCTTCCGTTAGTTATCTCATTGCATCATGACCATACGCCCAGCATGATAGATTGAGCTACTAACATTTCGATGCACATGGAAATGGGCTTTTGTGTGAAAATATTTTGCGAATGTACCTTGACGGATAAGGCCGATAAGACGGATGCAATCGTGAAAATGCGAACATTTTCCGTTATTCTTCCAGGCAACTGCATCAACGATTGTGATCAGAAGTAGCAATTAAAATGAAGAAAGATAATTGGTGTTATCGGAAGCAGCGCGTTTCACAAGTATAGTTCACTTGATTCTACCACAACAATCCAACCGGTGTAGTGATGATCAGGATCGAGAATGGAAATAAATAGAAAAGATCTCGTAATTGATCTCGAAAACAGATGTGTGAGTAATTTTATGTGTGCATTTATTTAATATGCTTATTGCTGTAGAACATTGATCCTGTGTGTTTGTTGCAATTTGGTCTTGGTGAAACGAATAGTAAACAGAACACACGGTACGATTCACGTGACGAGCGGAAACGGTTTTTATGTAATAACAGAAGAAACAAAAAAAAAACATCATTATTCGTCGGATTTCATTTGGGGAGGTTTAGCAGGGAGATGAATCCAACAACCAGTCCCACGTTGTTGTTATCTGCTGCAAGAAAACGGTCCATGTTGGAATAGTACCGGAATAAAGTTGGCAGCATAAGGCAGCGATGAGCTGAATTGGAAGTGTTCGTGAGCAGTGAACATGTGAACGTGCGAAATATTGCAACTAGCCGAACACTCACACACGGTTAGGCAGTGGATCGAGTGGATACGGGATACGAGTGACAGATTGGGATAGAGCCAAAGCCGATCTGCTGCCGTTGGTTCCGTAGAAAGGAAGCCCAGAGAAGAAGGGACGGACAGAAAATAGGAACCAACCTTAACAGCAACATGAATATGTACGCATTTTGAATATGAAGGTGACATGACAGCGAAAGATGGATTGGTGTTTTTCCTCCATCGTTGTTGTTTTTTTTTGTTTGGTTTCGTCCAACGCTCGCTGAAAATGTCCGTTTCGGTCCTGCTAGTTGCCGGTAGAAAGAAGTCGTTGTGTACAGCAGCATCAGAAGCAGAAGCACTAACAGAAACACACCAACCAGTATGTGAGTAAAGCTAATACAGACGGCCGAGAGGCAATGAGAGTGGGGCGCACGGTTGGTAAAAGCAAAGGAATGGGACCCCGAGGAGCAAATAGAATATGGTATTTACGGTGGACGAATGTGCCGTATCCAATCTTATAATCTGGCCTCTCTACGAACTCTCACTGTGACAATCAACATAAGGATTCTAGTAGCCGAGGCTGGCAAAAGTGGGAAAATAGCAATGGATGCGTGGCGTGTACTGTAGCTCTCCGACTCTGTACCGCTTATGATTGTCAGCAGCAGCAGCAGCAGCAGCATTATGGCACTAGCCATACCTTGTAGAGGAAAGAGAGAACCACACACATGAGAACACGTTCTTTTCAGGGAAACCCGGGACTGGAACCATTGCACTGCTCATGGCTCGTGGAGAATCGGGAATTCAGAAGAAGAATATAGTTGTTACTTAGACGACAGCATATTTTGCTACTATTATTATTGTTAGTTCTGTCAATGGTTACGCAGCAGCACGTTTCCTGATGGTGTTCCTTTCGCTGACAGCTCTGACATTCGGTCGAATAAATTTGCACATCGATGTGCTTACTACAGCTTTGGAAGGTAGCCGATGAGTGGTAGAAGAAATGATTTGTAGGTAAGGTGTAATGAACGAAACTGAAAATAGATTACAATTCTAGGTGGTTTACTGAACTTATAGGATATGGATCATAGAAAGAAATATAAAATATGAACAAATGAAGGATTAGTGATAAAAAGTATTGAGTAATACCGAGATGAATAGTTAATCATGTTAAAAATAAGGTTCATTTTTTCAAAACTTATTGCAAACATATAGCAAACAAATATCGAAAACAGTAACTGTAAAATGAAAAATACAGAGATGCTGTAGAGTTTGCAATGTATGGTAAAACATATTTCGTTTGTTTAGTTTAGAACTATTCGTTTCTTAAATATTTGATGAAACACATTAGTTTTATCGTGCTTGTATTGTTAGTGCTGTACTGTAAAGGATGCTATCGTCGTTCTTATCAACGACTAAATTAATATTGTGAAATATACAGCTTACAACTACTAAGTTATAGTAGCTGAAATACATGAAAATTTAATAGATCTAACATATAATTGGTAAACAGCAATATGAATTTCTCGCAGAGAGAAAGAAGGAGATAAAAAGAGAGAAATGGAAGATAGATAGAGAGAGCGAACTTGCTTCAAATAAACATTTGGTGGAAAAGTATCGTTACAACCACAGAAGCGTGCTCGGTTAAAAACGTGTTAAAAAATTCCGTTTCTTTTTAGTGCTGTGTTAGTACGGCCTGGCCGTATCAAGACAAATTCATTTTCTTTGACATATTAATTTTTAATATGAATTTATTGTAGTTTATATTGGGAAAATTTAAATCAGCCGTTCAGAAGCTTCACATCTTTCACATCAAGAAGATTCACATCTTTTGCATAAAATATGATGGTCTCGTTATTCAACACCAATATATTTCGGTTCGTCTGTAAATTATGTACACTAATTGCCCAGCTCATAATGCTTTAATACCAGATTAAAGAATAAAACGAATGCATCTTAGGCAACTTTATATTTACACAGCGAAGCAACGTGAATCAAAAGAAAGACATAAAATTGACTGGAAAATAATTTTTAAATTTTATAACACATAGAATTGGCCTGTTAACATTGTGATTTACAATTGACAATTGTGATTTACGTTGATCGTTGGGATATTTATGCGCATTTTTTACTGTTAGTAGATCAGCGTCACGACAATGCTTAAACGGGAAATGCTACAATTAAGCAAAATCAAATCTAAATATGTGAAATTCATTCCAGTTTGCTTGTTAGTATTTGTTTAGTTATGATGTTGTTTTTCTTCTATGTGGCACTACACAACCTTGAAGTTCAGGGCGAGTCATTTCTTGCTTTCCTTGACTTTTAATCAATTCATAGAATAGTCATTCTTATGTAAGAAGAATTGGTATGAACGAGACTTAGTACCGATACTGTCTCGTGAAATACCACTGGCATGTTCGTGTAGATATGTTATGCTACATTCAATTTTGTTAGTGTCAGAAGGTATCAGATTCATGGTTCAAATAATTCATTGAACGGGGAGATCCGCAGTCGCGTGCGAACCAAATCAATTCCGAACCGATGATGGAGTTGGTACGAGTCAATCAGGAAGTTCAAGTAGATCCAGTAGGTTTAATGATTCTGATTGTTTTAATAAAGCTTAAATTTGTTTTAAAATACACTCTATTTTTTCTTAAGAAAAAATAAATCTCAAGCAACTCCAACTCGTAGGTGAAATAATTTCGAGTTGAACTTACTGAAACTATTTGGGTTTCTTTCCACCCGCAACTTCTGGTCGGAGTTAATTATGATCCTTAGTACCAAACGAGGGCGGGCTGGTGGGGTCTGTGATAAACAGCGCCGGATCTACACGACAAGACTGGGCATCAAATCCCATCCTGGCTGTCCCCCGTTGCCGGACTGGCAATCCGGCTGCGTGGTAAAAATAGGTCTAGTAAGCCAGACATAGCCGGCGTCAGCTTAGAGGCCGCTAAGCCAATAGAGAGAGAGAGTGAGAGAGAGAGAGAGAGAGAGAGAAAGAGAGACAGAGAGTACCAAATGATTTCAAATGATTTGAGTGCGTTCCAGTCCTGGTGATGTACGAATAGTTCGACGACATGCGCCAAGAAGTGCGTTGTCGTTTCATTCACAAGGAAGCGCAATCATCAATTTTGCAAAAACAAAATATAAACAAAAAAAAAGAAAACGCTTCAAGGGGACATAAATGTGGTCCGTTTAATTAAAAAAAAATACAACATAAACATGGAATTGTTCTACCTATTGAAAAGCTTCTGGTCGCTTTCGGATGGCTGCGATCCGGATGATACGGGTACTAATCCATCCATTGGTCAACCAATGAGGTTTACGGTTTATCGCTATTCTAAACGTAAGCCGGACGTTTTGCTTAATCATTCATTACCAGCCATACTGATTGGTTGACGTGACCATACATATTTACCTATTACACTGTGTCTATTTATAGTTGCACATAACGAAACTTTTGATATCATACCATGTACATTTTAACAAACTAGATATCTTTATTTTCTTATAAAGACATTGAATAGTCCGGATATTGGTATCAATATTTGATGACAGTTACGAAGATCCTTGATTGACGGTTCAGTGTCTGTCTGCTGTACCTCTATCGGAATTGTGGGTGACATGTTTGCTTGAAACCATGATCCCAAATTCCCAAAGGAAAACACAGCTTCGTTTTTCTTTGAAGGTGATCGTTTTTTTTTTCTTACCTGAGATGTGATTGACTTTTCCGTGAACGACTGACAATGTGAAGAAAATGATGATTTTATACATGTTACCATGCTATCCTGTAACAGCAAATGCAATATAATGGGATGAGCTGTTCCTTTGTGCCAAGTGTACATTAATGTTTGTCCATGTTTTCGCTATACAAGACCAACTCATCGGCTAATCCGTGTTTAGGGTATCCACAGGAGGGCAGAACAAACAACCCACAGCTTGGACATTGCAATCGATATGGCACAGAAAAGAGAAAAAAATGGTCAGGTGTCTATGTGTGTGAAAGTTGGTGTCAATCCTTTCGTCTTTCATTTACTCTTTAAAGGGGCAATAGCAACGCGTGCGTTTTGCGAATCGGCAGCAATTAGAGTCGTGTTCAGCTGGTACAGCAACCACAGGCAAGTCTAGAACGAAGCGCAATAATGCAGATCATGTAGCAGCCGCAATTCTCAAGAAAACCGGAGAACACACAGGGGAACAAAAACCAAAGATGTAGTAGGAGGACAAAACAGGAAAGAGTGGAGTAAAAAGTAGTAAAAGATTGACGAAGATAATCTCTTAAACATATAAACACGTCAAGCTGTCGTACAACTGTCGAGACGATTGGCTTAACATTAACAGCAGTAAGCAGTAAAAGGCAAAAGGCAAGAGAAACCAGAAAGATGGTTCGGTGCATTCAACGTATGACAGCACGCCAGATAACTCACTGCCGGTGATATTCTGAAACTGAAAGGATGAATGAAGGAAGGTGAAAACGGCCAGATAGTATGAGAGCGGACGATGGTTACAATTGATGTCCACCAAAAAGGTCTTTTTTTGAAAGTCATGTTGAAGTAATGAAAAAGTTTCTGTTTGCACAGTGAAGCAGCAAACCAAATCAACTACAAGAATGAATGGTATCTAATTTAATTAAAATAAAATCCTTTCGAACGCTTCAGTTTTAGTTTTGATGATATTTTGGCCGGTATCTTTAGACCTTTGTGTGTGCGGTTGTACAGTAGCAAAAGTCACACACTGTTCCTGTTGAAATCGTTTTAACCTAATCGGATTATACATGCAATGAGCCCAGTAATTTATACGTTCGGCGTGTTTCTATTCTCTTGTACTAATGTGTTAGGTGGACACTGTGACAAACGGTGCTACAGTCGATTTTTTCTTGCCCATAAAACTGAGAACAAGCGTATCAATGTACATAGATGGAGGCGGAAGACGGAAAACGGTTTCGCTCCTCATTGGTGGTGAACGCCACTAAACTGTATAACTAATTAACAGTGTAAGTGGTACGTCATCTGTTCGGTGTGAGATGAAAACAGACAAAATTCAATTAAGAAGATATGAAGGATAGAAATGATAAACTGTTCATCGGTCATTTGACGACAGCAAAAGACTTGAAGCATTGAAGAAGAACAGAAACAAGGAGCGGCTGGGACTGGTCCTGTCGGTTACCAGCAGAGGATAAAATAAGTCCAAAACAAATAAGCGCTCTCTCAAACGTGGCCACAAATACATTTCTTCTCAGACACAGCTAGCTCATCGTACTCATCTTGCTCTCAGGATAACTGGATTTTTGTTGTTGTTGTCGCTGGAAACGGTCAATTAGCGAAACTACAGGGACCATCATATCCATTTGTGCTGCGGGGAAGAAACCAGGCGTCAACTCCGAAGAAACCGGTATCCACGTAACACCATTGAGAAGCAAAGTTTCCTTGATTCTTGGACACGATATTGGAAGCAGTAGTAAAAAAAAGAGGAACAAACTGGTTACCCGCTGAGTTTTGATTGCGTGTGATTAGCCGATTCTCACTCGTTTGTATACCGTAACAGGTCGATGCAATAGCAATTGGGTACATCACGTCATTCTCACTAAAGTCCCGCCAGCGGACAAGATATCCAAAGTGACAAGTTGGAATATATGCGCGCATCCATCCTCAGCTTACACATTCGACACATTTAATTTGGATGCGTTGGCCTCCACATTCTTGGTACGTCGAATGTTACGAACAGAACGCTGAAAAAAGAATATGTAACTTCCTTCCTCAATCATAAGCCATTGGACGATGTTCGGTTCCTCTGACATGTTTGTTCGATTCTGATGTGTGTTATGTTTCTTGTGGTTGATTTGAGCACTATGCGAGATCGGTCGTGAGCTGGCTAAAATTAGAATAGTGTATTCATTTTCATTTGGCAACTACATAGCATAATACAGCGTTACGTTAGTGCATTTGTCTATCTACGTTTGCCAACAGACGAATACAGCAAATAGACTTTAAATGCTAGCTGCTTGTTAGGCAAGATGGTTGCAATAATATCACCTCCAGAATTAGTTTTGTCCATTCCTTTTCCCATAATGTTAACGTTGCTTGTAGTATAGTGGCGTTAGATGGTATCGGATCACTTTAAGAGCAAAAGCGAAAAGAAGATTAAAAAATGATATTCATTTATCTTTATTCGAGAATTAACTCGATACCCAGTAAGCTGAAAGTGATGTCGAGACTATCGTCGACTGTCGATCTTTTTCCTGATTTAAGAGTGCGTAGAAGTCTCTCAGAATCAATGACAAGAGCAATGACATGACCATGGCATCCAGGGCAGGTGTCAACGGTGTAGAATATTTGAGAGACAATGGGAATACGTTCACATGGTCAATATGATGAATTTATCTTTATTGAATATTTTCTTTTTTTTCGGAAAGAGCCACACATGTGCCATGTTTTTGATAAGTTTTCTTTGTACATCGCTTCAGTTAGAGGAATATTGATGAAGTAGTTTTTAAAATGTAGATTTATTTCCTGTTGTTTTCAAAGCTAAAAAGTAAGAATGTTTTTATTTTAAGCTATTGCGTGAGCTTACATACAATTAATAGAATATTCCAAATAATGTTTAAATAAACTTTAACTAAAACATTGAAACGAAATGATGAGCTTATGGATGTCTTCATTGCTAATTAGTAAAGAATAGTTTAAGCTTAACAATCACCTTTTGTTCGGGTGTAAAAATAATAGTCAGATCGGGTGTGAAACCTAAACCAGAGTACATGTAATCTGTTGCGTTGAGCAATATTTGTTAGCGGGAAAGAATTAGACTTCGATCGACCGACAATCAAAAGCAAAACATCTTCGAACGCACCGAAAACATTGTCCTTATCCATTACAAATCAGGCCATTCCGAACAGTCCAACAGGGATAAGATATAGCAGGTTACTAGGAAAAGGAAAAAAGGTAAAATTTCTATACAGGGTTTTCTATGTCGCGTCTTCTTCTTTTTTTAGATTTCAATCGATTGTGCTGACTGCACTGGTTTGTGGAAAAAGTTGAAAAAATGTAATGTAAACCCCGACGTGATGGCAAACACACGTCCATCGGCCGGCGAAGGCCTGGGTTGACACAGGGGGGAGGAAGGTAAGTGAAACAAATGAAGATGCATTTGACAAACTGATTGATTAGTCCACGCAAATCGACACGTCCTGTCAAGGTGAAAAAGTAGAAAAAAACGAATAAGTCATTGCGGAAACCTGTAGCATACAACACCCGACGATGGTCAAAGTATGGATAATGATAAGAAATTGAGGGAGCGTACTTTAGGCACACTAGCATGCGGTGCGGTTTGAAAAGCAAAAATGATCGGTTCCAGTTGCCAGCAAAAAAAAAGTCGAAGCTAAATCGCGTAAGCCACATGCCGATGGAAGGGCGTGTAGCAAGTGTGGAAATCTAAGTGTGTGTCTAAAAGAGGATAGTAGCTTGATCAAATATGCTTGATCATCTATTTGGTAGTTTGTACTGATAAGCAAACGTGCTGTATGTAAAGACAGCAAGTCAGTATACTTCCATGGTCTAGCAGAAGGTGAGTACTACGAGAGTGCAGAGCCGTAAACGAGGGCATACACAGGACGGAAGAAGATAAGAAGGAAAATCGATCCTTCGATTTGTCAATCGATCGAATCTTTCACCTAAATCCGACAGCTCCGTATGTGGCGTATCTCCAAGTAGGCACAGAATTAGGCTTTTACAAAGGCTCTTAGCGTGATTGGTTTCGTGGGGTTTGGCTAGAAAAACTTTGCTCACGTCATCGTGCTACAAACGCGCTGTGTTTGTATTTCCATCCTTTTTCGAGACTCGAAAACGCGAGTCGGCAGAAGCTGAAGCACACACTAAAATGTCGAACGGACCTAGACAGTGAGGGTTCGACATGGAGTCTGCCAGATCTGTTTGTCGTCTTTGCATGATTTCTATCTTGCTGCCTACTTTATCTCACCTGAAAATGAATGACGATGTCGCGCCGTAACGGTTCATGAGGTTGACGGTGGCAATAGTAGTAAAAGGAAAGCAAAAATACAGATTGTTTTTATCATCGACACAATCGAACGAAACTAACCGTTATCGATCCTCTCACGTGTTTATTTGCGTTCACGCAGGTCTCTCTTGACTTTAGCCCCGCTATCGCGGTTAAGATCCATCCTTAAGCTCCATTGTTCTTGCATGAATGATGGTAAGGAAGCTCTTGTTGTGGGCTGGGTACATAGACGACCGTTTCGTTACTGTTGCCTTACTGTCTCGTGCGCCTTTACCATGGTCTATCGTCGATCCCATGTGGATGCTGCTACTGCTGCATGCCTATATGTAGCTGTGTTATCTCCGCTGGCTGTTTGCTTGTATAAGCGCAAAGTGCGAGAGCTTCGTGCTGCTGCTGTTTCGGTTACTTGATGAATCTTTTCCTTCTCTGTTGTTCGAGGGGTATTGCGAGGCCGTACTTGCCATTTTTCCTAACGTCTACATTTATGGAAGCAGACTCGCACAATGGTGGTGAAGAATAATCAATCTTCGATTTTCATCGCTGTTGTCAAAATCAATAATTTTGGGTTATATGTGTAATGTTCGTAAACTCTTGTGTGCGGCACATGTGGCTTTTCGTGTTGTATTCTTTAGCTGTTTTTGTGTTAGATTTTTTCGAAAGCTTTCATTCGCTTTCTCGTATTCTGATGTATTCTGTAGTTAATTTTTTTTTCAGATGGTGACCTCAAACAAGTCTTGAATACTTTGAATTTGCTTATTTTCACTAAAGGTTTTTGAAAGAAATGAAAGTGAGGTAATTATGTTTTTTTGATCGAAATGTCTCAATTTGGAATATAAATGTATTTAAATTATGTTTGTACTGTAGGAGAATAATGTATTTAAAAATTAATGTAGTGTATGAAACAAACTGTGTGATGCATTTTTTTCCAAAAAAAGTAGTCTGAACAAGCACAATACTAAAACAGAACTAAAACATGCACAATATCGCTATCGATATAGTTTTACATTGTTATCACATTCGTTGATTCGAATTTGCTGAAGTTCACTCGAATCAGTATTACGATTTTTTGTATCGTTCCTTGATCCACAATTTGTGTAATACGATGTTTTGTGAACCTAGTCCTTATACCGTCTCTTTATGACAGAATGATTTAATGAGCCTATGATGGACATTTAGACAAGTTGTACTTTCATATGTTATCAACCTAGGGTAGAACATGTTATGTTATAGCTAACGTAAGAGCAGGTCGTAAATTTAAAAGGTAGATTTGCTTTGAAATTAATTAAACTCTGAATTAATCAAACTCAGTGTTTGTTTTCCTTGTGAATAATGATCAAAGTTCTATTATTTCTAATTGATGTTACAAATTATGACAATACTACAGTGTAGTATAACATTGCTGATAATGTAAGGGAGATAATAAAATAGCAAATTATAAAAAGTTTGGTTAGTAGCATTGTTTTGTATAATGTTGTCTTAATCGTTATGTTGACCTATTTGCAGAAGGCAGATACGTTTTTGGTATAACTTCGTATGTATTATGCTAATACACATGTTGGGAAGCATGTGAAAACGTTGGGTTTCCCTCTTTTTCGCCATTATCTGTAACCAGGGTCAGCGTTTGGCAAGCTACCATAGTACCAATTTGTAAGCGTACGTCATTTTGCTATTACAAAAAAAGTTAAATTATTTCAAATTGTTGCGTTTAAGCTCTTATCAACGATAAGAGGTAAGTCACAAGCAATGCAGTACAGTAAATACCATTAGAAGTATGGGTTGAAGTCAATATTCATAATCAGTGCATTCGGACTTTCTGGTCTCCATAGAAGACATGTTACTACAGATTAGGCTCGCTTAAGGGAAGATATAGATAAACATAATTGAGTGATATGATGTTCCCACCTTCCAGTGTTCAATGGCCGTGAAATTTAGTTTGTTTACCGTTAGCGTTTTATCAGTCAAGTAATTTTTGTTGCTCGTTTTTGTAAGAATTAGTAGCCGGAATAGCTTCGTACGTCAGGATTAAGCAGGTTTAGTGAATTTTAAACGATTACTCGATTTACTTGGAATCTATCGCGGCTATTTATTTCCACAAACCACTCTTTGTATATATGTTTTGCACAAAGAAGGTGCCTAAACAAAAGTAAAGCTACATTTTAAAAAATATATGTGGATGTATTTTGAATAATTGGATATAAGATTTCACACTTTGGGGTTCATGCATAACCTAGAGAAC
Source organism: Anopheles funestus (assembly GCF_943734845.2). Lineage (NCBI taxonomy): Eukaryota > Metazoa > Arthropoda > Insecta > Diptera > Culicidae > Anopheles > Anopheles funestus. The sequence continues at coordinate 56,188,094 of NC_064598.1, forward strand.
AATATTTACTTCCTCTTCTTAGCTTAACGACCTCTAAGGTCATGCCTATTTCTAGCTTACAAAACTTATTTTTTAGCACATAGCCGAACAGTCCTTGTTACAGGGGGACGGCCTGGATGGGTTTTGATGGGCATAATACTTTCAAGAAATATATTGTTACAAAATTCGTAATCCGTAAGATACATGAAATATAAATCTATTCCTTTGGATATGAAAGAATTAATTTACGGCGCGACATCGTCATTCATTATGTACATGAATCCAGAAGTATGTATATGTGTAAGATATTTTATATAAGTTTGGAAAGAAAAAAAAATATAAGTATCATGCTTATATTCTTGCGTGTTATAAATGAGCGAAAGTTTAGCATTTCCAAAATCGCATGGATCACCGTCATATGTGTATCGATCCTCTGTAGTAGATCCTCTGTAAAATTGACTCGATCACTATGCTGTAGGCAATATCTTGTAGCAGATTTGAAATAATATAAAAATGCTATAGTTTATGATGCTTTATGTGTTCCATGAATTGGTTTGTAATTTAAAGTTTTATGCGGAACTAATATTGAACTATTGAATAAGAATCATGGTTCCTCCCATGACGAAAACCCACTATTCTGCTAGGTGGTAAAAATATGTAAACATAGTATTCCAGTAATGAGTGAAGTAGAAAAATGTGATCTAGATGGGTACGGTTTCATACAATTTTGTCCGGAACAGTCTTCCATAGCCATATGCGGCTATGCGACTGACTATGCGACTACGTGGAAAATGTATGTTGTTACGCAAAGAGGAAGATGTTCTTCATGGGCAACTAGAGGAAAAATCTTAAAATTTTATCAAAAACTATAACAACAAATCGTAATGACTACTTATGACTTTAAACGGTTTAGTGTTGAATGAATTAAACACATGTAATGATGCATAAAACATTAATAGATTTGCATGTTAGTGTTTTTGAATTTTCGTTGCGTTTCTATTGCGGGTGGCTTGCAAGGTCTCTCGCTCAACTCCCTGGCCATGACCCTTTCGCATCTTCGCCATATCTTCACGAGGTGCTCAACCATGGGCAAGCCAAGAAAGAAGTTAGTGCTTTTAGCTGCAGAAATATATGGAATAGAAGTCATTATATTATGCATCTTACGTCAAGTGCAGAAATAAATTTGTTCACGAAATTTCTCACAAGGATATCGCAAAGCATTTCCAAAAGCATTCCTTAACGCGTAAAGCTATGACGAAGCTTAAAGTGTTTTTCTTGCACAATATCGTTGAATGCAAGAGCAAGCTCTATGTTTGTGATGCTTTTCTGTAAAAGCGACGTATGACAAATAAATAACTGAAGGGCTTGGTTTTTATTTAATTCTAAGCCTAATTTTCCCGTGGTTATCTGTTACCCTTTCTCTCGCGAATGATTATTGTGTTTCAATGAATTTAATACTTATCAATTTTCAATCCTCTGCTTATGACGAACAAGGTCGTAATAGGATTCATTAATAAGAGTATTAATAAGAGTAATAAGATTCATACATTCATGTTATCAATTATTTACTTATGATAGTCATCTAATTAGCTTAGTTGTTAATTTTCCTAAGAGAAATAATTTTTAAAAATTGCTCAGAAAAATGAGTTGGAATTGTCCAAACTAAAAATGGCGGCAGAATCAGTTCGAATAGAATTGCTTGTGCTGCCAGCTGGTGGACAATATGTGATGAATGGAACATTGTTCGCCTGTGGTATATGCATGATAATTTATACTGTGGGTTGTTGTCTTGGCTACAACCGTTTGCACCGACACTTACTGCAGGGATCAGCAGAGTTGCGTTGTTGATATTTTAATGACGGTGTTACAATTTGTTTTTCCTTTGTCAATAGGAAATGATCCATATATACAATATAGACGCACTTTTCCTTGTGCGCAGCGAGCGAAATCTTGTAGATGCAATCCTTCACATTCTGCGATATAATGAATCAATATTACCGACCCCGCTATAACAAATATAATTACATTATGATTAAACAAACCTGATTAAAACAAACCTGTAAGCCAACAGTAAGTTTTTAAAGACTCAAGGTTTATATCACTGTACGATTAGGGCGGCTAAGTTATGGGTGGGTTAGTGGTAACGGCCCTAGTTTTTTAGACGACATAACCGGTACCAAAACCACCGTCGCGATCGTTCCTTCCTAGCAAGAACTGTCTATAGTTCTACATTTGATAATGAGCATAGTAAGGCAGCTACTCAAGGAGTCAAGGAGTCAAGCAGGCGGATGGTGGATATTATTGCTATCAATGTTAATATTTAATATTTTTCACCGCCTTCCTCTGTAACGGAGCTTACAACACTTTTAACCGAAGATGTCCGAGTCTTCTTTTCGTTACTTCGTTTTCGTTTCGTTCGTTTCTTTAGTTAACAACATAAGACCTCTAAAATAAGCAAAACTAGGATTAAATATTAATTTTCAAAACAAGGATTAAAAAGGGTCTAGGTATAAGTAGCACCAGATTTGTGAGTTGTGCGTCGGTTAATATTTATGGAAGATACTCATATAAATAAATCTTCTTCTTCTTGGCCTGCTCGGGTTGACCGCGTCACGAAGACATGGTCGGGCCTCCAATCCGTTTTCAGCAAACTCGGTCTAGGGTCTTCTGGATCGCAGCAGTTTGTGGAACTCGTAGTAGGTAGGCTTTCGGATTTCGATGCTAACACCTCGAGATCGTCGCCATCAACTGATACTCTGCTTCCGAGTCGGGTTCTATCACGGGCAAGGCCTCCGGCAAGCCGGTACTTTGTCTTCGTTGCATTGATCCTCAATCCAGTTCTATCGGTCTCGCTTTTCAGTCGGGTGTACACGTCGCACACCGCCGCAGATGTCCGTCCGATAATATCGATGTCATCCGCGAAGTCGAGCAATCGGAGAAAACGGGTGAAAATCGTGCCCCGTATATAATTAAATAAACGATGTACATAAATGAAGAGAACAAAACCCAAATGCTTTGGTGATGCATTACAATGTTGAAAAACAATTTTCATTTGTACTGTCGCTTGATTTTCTTTAAATATTTGAATAATTATTCAAGAAACGTTTTGAACCAGACTTGACGCGCTCTGTGCACTTTAATTGTATATGTGTAGTGCGGTCTATTGCTTGGTGAACACCATATTTAGTCCGTTGAATATAACCAATAAAACAGTGAGATAAATAATAGAATGGAAAAAAGTAAGCTAACTAGAAAAAATGAGTTATGACATGATTCACGTATAGTTTAATTATCATTGATCCTTTATTTTACATGTTGAAATGCATGATCATCATGAATTTTTCGCTATAACTGTTGGTTATAATTTGTACATAAAGAAGTATCATTAATATACCGACGACGATTTGTGAACATACCTGTACTCTAACGATTATTATGTTTTGTATGCCTTGACCATCCCTTTTTGATACACCGATCATAATTGCACAGCGATTTGCTGGGCCTGCCATTGTATTGTGCGTCCTGTACCAGGAATAATCTACGATTGTTATGTGATATAAAAGTTCGCTTGAGCTGGGTTTGGATTCCCAGACGCTTGGTTCCCACCTTATTTACAGTGATTAAAATCCTGACGCTAATCTAGTTGGATGAAAACAAACATACATACACCGAACAAAAACGTCTGTTAAGTACAGCAAGGCAATAGGTAACAATTTAATAACAACAGGATTGCTTTTTGTGAAACAAAATGCACGAAAACAAAATCGGGTGGAATAGAATACGCCTTAGTTAATGTGCGCCTTAGTTTCATAAATAGTTTCCACGTAGTCATACGATTTTCAATAGCATTCTCGATTAATGGGATGCAATTATGAAGCGTAAAGCGTTTTCTTCTTTGCGTAATTTCCTCAAGTACAAGAATGCTCTTCGTTTGCGCTTACATAAAATCAAGACATTGACGGAAGCAACTAAATGTAGAATTAGCTAAGCTGATAATATTCTGGAGCGAAATCGTTCGCCAAATTGCTAAGAAAATTGAAGTCGGACGAATTGGAATTGTCCAGACTAACCATGGCGGCTGGTTTGGTTTGGCCTGCGCTGCTGCTGCCGCTACCAACTGGTGGACAACCGTTAAACGAGCAGAGTTCGCCTGTGGTAATGTCGTGATGGTTTCCGACCTGGGTTGTTGTCCTGACTACAGTACTGCTGTTTATGCCGACACCAACCGCTGCAGGGTTCGGCAGCGTTTGTTGTTGATGATGGAACGAATGCAGTTGCTGGCTGTTTTGCTGTTGGAAAGGATGCTGATGGTGATGTTGCTGTGGATGGTGCTGCTGTTGATGTTGTTGTTGATGAAGATGTTGTTGTTCGTAATATGCACTAGCTACGGGGGATGCTTGATGGAAGGCAAACGTTTCACAAGATTCAGTTCCCATTGCCGCTGGTACTGCGGTACCGAGACCAGTGTATGGGCCATTGCCTTGGTAGTCCATATTGTTGTTAGCCGCTAATGCACCGTGATGAAACGTTCCCATACTATCGTAGTAGTGGCTCTGTCCTACAGCACCCGGTTTCGTTGACTCGTAGTAACCGGTTCCACCACCAAACTCGTGCTGTGGATCGTAATCATTTGGATAGTATTGTTGTCCGCTAGGACCATACTGTCCGACGTTGTTAAGGCCTGTGTCACAACTGTTGTAATAGGGTTGGGACTGCGGGTGGAACGTTGAATCGCCGAGCTGATGCTGGGCTTGCTGTAGCTTCGCTTGCGGAGAATCTTGTACTAAAGTCTTATTACCGAAACTCTTCAATCCCAACGAGGCATTAAAATCCGTTTTCTGTGCATTGGGATAGCCTTCGTTTAGTGTATGCTGGGGACCACCGTAACCTGCCCCAGGGGGTATGATGGTTTTCTGATAATGTTGATACGGTGGTTGATAATGTACGCCAGCATCTGCTTTGCCAAAGTACTCTTGGGGCTTACTATTAAAATACATTCCACTACCTGAGGATCCTGTGGTGGTCGGAGATCCTTCACTTTCGTGACTTATAATTGGTCCATGTGGTAGCTTATGCTTCACTACTCCGTAAGGACTGGGATGATTGTAGTACGATTGAAGATTGTTGTTGTTGTTGCTGTTGCTGTTATTGTTGTTACTATTGCTGTTGCTGCTGGGTGAGATGGCCGAAGTAGAAACTGGACTGTGAGGGATGGTAATCGGTGCAGACGACGGTCCCAAAACAGGGCCACTATCCTTGGGATAGCCAGTCGCATCGTAGTTTTTGAATGAGTTGCTGTTGATAATTTTTGTAGAACTGACCGACTCTTTCTTTATCGCTTGCCCCTAAAGTGTGGCGTTGAAAGTGGATGAACGGAATATTAATTCACCGTGTGTCTATTGGTGTCACAATTATAATGATAGTACTTACGTCCGATTTCTTCTTCACTTTGGCATGGATTTCGTCCTCCTCGTCGAGGCTTCCCGTGGAGGCAACACTGGAGTCGGCACTGACCGCGTTGGTTACGCCACCAGAGCCTCCGCCACCACCAGTCGGAGTGCTTATATCGACGGTGGAATTCGGTGTCATGGCTAGTGGCAGAGTGTCAGACGAATGTTCAGGGAAGATTCTCATCAACTTCATTGACTTGTGGTACGCTTTGCGCAGGGGCGACTTACCGGCGTTCGGCGTACTGTTGTTCATCCCTCGAGAGCTGGACGTCGAGTCTGGTATGTCATCTGAGGGTAGCTCACATCCTTGGCAAGATTTTTTGGAATTGGAATCTGAAAAACACCAACAAAAATTTCCCGATGATGTTGGTTTCATCCGTGGTGTGTATGTATGTAGTTATGTATACTCACCTTTGAGATCGTCCTTTCCCGATTCGTCATCATCCGTTTTAGAGAGTGTTTGTCGTTTATGCTTCATGCGCCGATTTTGAAACCACACTTTCACCTTTGAGAGTGGTGGTGTTTATTGAAAGCATAAAACGAGCGACATCGATATTCCACATCAATGAGGAAAGCATGAAAAGCATAGAAAGCAGAATGAATCATTCAAACCACTGCACAATTTGCTTTGCAGACTGTTGGTGATCGTAACTAATTACACTTGGAAATTGTTCGTAAAATGAAAAGGCGCTAAGGTATCGAGGAGGAGGTGCGTTGCTGTATGGAAAAAATAATGAACCGCAGTAAGACTGAATATGACAGTTACCTGTCTTTCTGTTAGATCGAGACTAGCTGCTATTTCGATTCTTCTTGGCCGGCAAAGGTATTTGTTGAAGTGAAACTCCTTCTCAAGCTCTAGGAGCTGCGTATTGGTGTAGGCCGTACGCAATCGGCGTGGTAAACCATTTTCTGCAACAAACTCAGCTGTTGTAAGAGGCGTATGGCAGAACATGAAAAGAAAAGAAGAAAATGAGAAAATATATTGCATGGGCACTGTTTAAAAACTAAGCTAAATTATATATTTGGTTGCTGTTTATATGACCATTTGAGTCTGTTTATAGATCCGTCAATAAATGGTAGGTTTTGATTGAACGATCGGAAGACTGGCAGAATCATCAAAATGGCTTTTAAAGAGATTATTAAAGAGAAAGTGCGTTAATCGATTTTAGCCGTTTTCACACAAACACAACACATTGCACAACGCCGACGCTGTAAAGGGTACGGGTAGCACGGATTTGGGGAAGGCTTCGTTGGGGTCAAAGAAGCTGCTATTGTCAAACGGTGGCGGGCGATAATTTATGGTTCAATGGTAATTGATATTTTATTGTAATTTGATTACTGTACGGTTTTGTCCGCGAGTAAGGGAAACGAAAAAAATATGTTGTTTGCAGCTATCGATATTTATTGGTGGTCAGTAAAATTGAATGGTCAATATCCGATTTCACATTAAAGTGAGTGTTATACGTGGCGCGCGCTGGAATGACGGAAATCTGCGCGTGTACGCAGTTTAGCACAGTCATGTTGTTCGTGTTTATATATGATGAATGTTATGCGAGTTGTTGTATAAAAAAGATTTCAGTTTCCCACTGGATTTGTTGTTCCATAATGTTTTATTTGTTGATCTACTTTGATATAATTTTATTTTATTACGTAGTTTATTGATTGATCCGAGTACGGTATTTGGATTAAAGCAAGAAACAAACCAAGAAGCAAATGGAAAGAAGAACAGATCATAGGATGAAGAGAAGTTGTGTTTAAATTCTTGTTTCAGCACAAAGTATTTAAACAAATTTGATAGAAATTATATGAAGCTCAGTCTCATTTTACGACGATGTGAAATAAATTCAAAGTAACTCACGGAGCGATTTCTTACATTCTCGGTCAAGAAGAATTGCATTCAAATATGGTCATTTTTAATTATAATACCATATCAAACGAAAAAAAAACAACAATACGGTGAGTAGCCAGCATCTTGAAACAAAAAAAAATTTAAATTTGTTTGATTTGACTGCGTAAGAACCGAAATCGCGAAGGATTGGCTCTGTGCGACTGTTATTGTAGTAGTAAAGCTTTGTTCCTAAATTTTGTAGTTAAATATAATTAACAAAAAATGACCTCCATTACAATCTTTTAATCGAAGTTCCATACTAACTGGTAAACAACACGCATTTTGTACAATATTCTGCAGCGTACTATTTTAAGATAAACATTTTGAGGGAAGAGGGGTCCCCCTGATCTAAGTTATAAAACAAGCGACAGAAATGATTGTATTTGGAATCGCTAAAAAGAAAAAAAATTCTATTCACAAGCATAATTAAAAAATTGAAATGAAGGCTGAAGACTGGTTGGTTGAATAAGTATTATGTGAAAGTAAATGAGATAGATTTAAGAAGCAGTAGCTAATATTCATTTTAGAATAATATTTTTCGTTTCAAAATAATATTTCGGTAAAAGCAATAACCTCAATGAAATCAAATAAATAGGATTCTCAAAATGATTCTTTCGTTCTCTTACATGGCAAGTACATATCCGATTCATTGGAATTTTACAAATAAATCTTCTATTAGTTTATTTTTGATTTAAATATTTAGTTCGAAAATGGGATTTCGAATTATGATGGGAACAGTACGGGGAACACCATGTCTCCATGTCAAATATGATTTGTATCTGGTATTTTTATCCGATATGATTTGTGAAGCAATAGTTATCGTAATGATTAATAAATGGGCGTATGGTGTGCGCAAGCAGAAGACATTTGAAATCAGTTTGAGATTGTTTCAGTATTATTTCGTTATGTTAAGTTAATTTTTAACGCATTGAACAAAAACAATTTACAATGTTACAGCAGTGTTTTACTGGGTATACTATGTTTTGTTATGCTTCAATCAGTTCTTTTGTTTGAAATTTCTTTGTAATCATGAAATGCTGTTTTTTTAAGTAAATCGCATTTGTTTGAAAATAGATGTGATAATATAAACAATAGCTCAGAAAAAATACTTTTTTTCCTGTCAAACTTTTAATCATGTTGACTTATTCATTTATTGATTTATGCATATGCATTATGGTTTTGTGTAAACTAAAACAAATGAAAAACTAAAACAAATGAAAAGAATAATTACACTATGTATGGTATAATAGTTTTGGTTTATTCTTTGCTTCAAATGGATTTTCGGTTTTTTTAACTCTTTTAAATGATGATGTTAAAACATTTCTGGATAAAGGTAAGATTGATATGAATGATTCGTTACACTAGGTCGATTGTTATCAATATAAACATTTGTTTCGTGTGGTTTGACAGTAACAATAGTATCAACATAGGATATAAGTATATGAATTCGGGACGATTTTTCAATGTCTTGGGTATTGTGGGTGATATACAGACGTGTCAGCATTGGGACTAGGAAGCGTCAGTAACTCACACTTCAAACAGCACCTTGCAAAACGTTCTACAACATCATGTGTTTGTGGGTTGAAAAAAAAGGTCGCACAGCGATGATGAGGTGGAATGTTTCGTTTAGTCCGTCAATACTCACGAGAATAGCCAGTATTTATCGTTCTGCTATAGACGATGCAAGTACCAGTGTGCGCGTAGTTCATGTCCCTCCCCACTGCCCTATCTGCGCTTTATTTCCAGGATGATAAGGAAGAGTTTTTGGTAACTAGCAGTTTTTGCCTTATCATCGTATCTATCGTCATCAACATCATCCAAAATAAAAACGATTCAGCGATAACGCTAGCTAAAGTTCCGGCAGGACGGCCAGACGGAAGCGACCACAAATCGTAGTCGATGATTCATGCTGGACGACCAGTAAAAAAAGCGTACAGAAAATGGCCACGCGAGAAATTCGGCGCATTCCATGGCAAGGACTCAGCGTGAGTGAGTCTTTTCCGTAGTTTTATTTTCGGAGAAGATACATGTATATTTTCTGAAAGCAGCGAACCGTTTGATGGATTAGAAATGCGGTGTGTTGGTGAGGGGAGGCTTCCATTGCAAAGTATATTTACAAAAAAGAAATCTTGTGAAATTGTTAAATTTTACATACATACATACACACAGAACGTACACAAAAAAATGTAACAGTGTATGCAATGAACTGGCAAATGTGTGATGAGAGTGATTTAAATGTTTTACTTTGCAGTTTAAATTACTGATACGAAATATGCAAACAAGATGTTCCGCAATTTTGAATAGGAATAAAACAATAGATATCTCACGAACATTATTTTTAGATTGTTAAGAACAAACTGTTTTTTTTATGATTTATTTTTCAGTTCTTGCTGATGTGTACACGGTGGAAAAAATCAGGGTTAGGAACCTTCGTGGTTAGCAGGATTTACAGCAACCCAAAATCAATCATGATTTGAACAGCGTCGTGCAAGATTTTAGTAGGTCTGAGAATTGTAGCCCTCGCTAAAAATGAGAATCAAGATGCATTGGCACATGGTAGCGGTACTGTAGAAATGTACATATTCTACCATACTACTTTCCCTACAAACATGTTGTCAATACTTATTCGCATCGATGAAGATGTATGCATGTGTTCGCTTAGTGACGACGTTCCTTCGGCCTAGATGATCTGCCAAGAGTTTGGAGGACTGGGAGAGTGCTTTCGCTCAACAGCTTTACTGTCGCTACGAGAGCTGCTGTCAGTCTGCGTCGGCTAGTTACATACACGCTGGATACGCATAAGACGTTGACGATGGCAATGACACAGCCTAAGGTGGCGCATCGGTACTGTACGTTACGAAACGGTAGTTGGAAATCGTTTTTTGAAAATGATTGATTGATCACCACATGTCAATTGTAAACAATTGATCCCTCTTTCTGTATCCGTACATTTCCGACGGTGTGATGTGCGAAAACGCTTACGGTCTGCTATACCGTTTGTAGCACTCTGTCCTACACGTAGAGTGTGTATGTTTTTGTTTATAGATAGGATGGGATAAGGGCGCCTCAGTCAGAAGAACAGAAGCCCGTAGCACCTGTGCATGCCAGGGACATTGTCAGGGAAGTTTAGCCATAGCGTTCCATAGCCGGCTTGGGCTTGACCATTGGCTTTGGGATTGTTCCGTTTGAAGAGTGGGGTGAGATTCAAGAATGTATGTACTCTGAAAAAACATTTGGTCACCGAGATTTGTCACCCAGCGATCAAACATCGTGAAAGCATTGAACTTTCGTGTTCGGCAATTTTGTTGCCGCTTCTTCACGATGGTAAGGCTGACACATTGATTTCTGGAGGTCACAGACAAGCAATTTATCAAATCTATATCCCCTGTGTTTGGATGTACAGGTTGAAAAAAGAAACGATTGGTTGTGACTAGCGTTAGTACGGGAGACTAACTGCGGAACAATTGAATGTATGTATATACATAATCCCTCAGCAGGAGAAAACTTTCTGCATTGGCAAATGACGGTACACATTTTCGAAATAGCACAACAACACCAACTTCATTTAGGAACAACTTGAAACAGAAAACCACAACATGAAATAAAAAAGAAATCAATGCACTAGCGTTACGTTGAAGTTAGTTGCAAATGGGTTTTAATTTTTAATTCGCGATCTGTGCAAGATGTCTGTTTGTTAACGAAAAAAAAACAAAACAAAACAAAACATTAACTCACACAAATACCGGGGTAAAAAAGTCGATGTTTAAAGGGCAGGAAATGTGTATAAATCTAAACCAAAAAAGTATGCTTTCCTTCGGATATCATCCGGGAAGAAGCTCCCATCCTTTGTCCGGTCATGGCCTAAGGGCGAAGAAGGAAAATTGAAGAAAGTTGAAAAAAGTGATTCGGAAAAGATTTTCCTCTATTTTTAAAAGTCATTTAATTTCTGTTGCTGTTGTTTCTGGTGGCATTTTCACTGTAGGATGGGTATCATTGTAAGCCGAGCTATTTTTTGTGAGGCTGTGTGTGTGTGTGTGTGTGTGAGTATAACATTATACTTTTATTCTACTGCGTTTCTTGAAACGAGGACGGACGATAGTGTCATTCGTTGCTCTGCCCCCAGTGCGCTAGGGAAATGTTTGTGAGCTATCGTAAATATGCGGTTTTCTGGTAGTTACACCACCAAGAGCGAGAAGAATAAATTTAAACGATTGCGAAAACAATTACGGGACTGCGTTTAATATCTTTAATATGCAAAATAAGTGCGGCTAGGATGCATAGAAGAAAGTATGCGCTAGAAAAATAAAAACGTACTGCGACAAGAATTTGTACGCGATGTTTGGATGATATTAATCCAATAGAAAATAAAACTTTTACACAGAGTTAACAAAAATACTGCTAAAATTCTGCAGAATGAGTGTGAAATAACGAAACAATATTAAATTATTAACCGTGCAGCGAATATTGGTGTAGCAAGGAGTACTTCTAATGTTTGGGAGTGTTCCATGCCACCCTTCTGATGGGTTGAACATTATGTTAAGGTGCGACCAGAAATGCAAAAAAAGAATATAGAAGAATCCATACCGGAAGAATGACGGTAAAGATTCGTGGATAGGGGTACGTATCGACGGTCGGTCTAGTTGAGTAGATAATGGTATTTTGTTCGTTTTATCGCTTTATTTTCAGATTCGTCAGGCTGTAGGTCGTTTTAGCTTGAAATTATGGCATTAAAATCGATCACCAATAACTGAACCAACGTATAAGAAGCGAACATAAATTTTGCTATGAATTTTCCTTCTTTTTCCCGAAGAAGAAAGATAAATAACTACTTCAATTTAAATACTTCAAACCGAGTTTGCCCGGGATAAGGCAAAGGATAAGGGGGAAATGCCTTGTGATAATTGTACTACTTTAGCCTCAGAGGCTGACAATACGGCCGAAGTTGTAATCATTAATTAAAATAAAAATAAATTTAAATAGTTCAATTTTTCTTAAATATTTTTTACAATGAAGCCCGTTTATAAAGCTCCTTAATTAATGTATTGCAAGGAAAAATGTTATCGTTTTATTAAGTGCTTAATGGTTTCAAAACCATTCAAATACAACTGAAAATAGTTTAATAAATCAGTTATTGCATTTCAAAATCATGTTCCTTATTTTGTTTCTTGATAACAGTAGCACTGTGCGAGAATGAAGCATTTTGTTGAGGACAGTGAATGTAGGGCGAAAAACAAACACAAATCTTAAACGAACAAGATAACAGTCTATTTGTCTTAAAAGTGCTTGCGGTTGGTTGCCAGGTTTCTTCTTGTGAAGCCACAGGCAATATGTTTTTTTGGTTTTTATTTTGTGTCATATTTTTGGGGTTCCTTACGGTTTTTTTGGAACCAATTAATGTCGGTAAGTAGGGGACCCTCATCAAAATCGCGTCGCGCCGATTTGGAAGAAGCGATTACTTATGACAGTTGCAGGTGGGTGTGCAATTTTTCAAGATGGTTCTGATCGGTTGGTTACATTTCTTTTATGGTAAAATAAACGCAAAATGTAACCATATTCAAGTTGCTTATGAATACAATGTATAGATTAATATACACGTTATCAACCATGACCTAGCGTTTTGAAGAAATAGTTAGAAAAACAACAGAAGAGCGTTTAATTGAAATCGGAATCTACTGCTAACTGAAAAAAGAGGCTGGCTAATGAAATGTGAATATTTTGAAGGGTGTTTCGTGTGTTGGAAATGCAGCAAAACCATCTGCTCATCAACATATGGCGACGGAATTTGGGATCTTAAGTGAATCCCTAGTGGATAATTTTTTTTTTTTATCAGTGATGTTTGCTACTTTGCCGCTACCGAAGCGTTGGAGATGCGAGTGTTTCTTGTGTATAATTGATTACGCTCTGTTCCCTTTATTTGGTGCCTAATTTTTGTTATGCCAATCATGCGCGGTTTTATGACTTAAGCTAGCACTAATAGAGGCTATAATCAACCGAGGTAAATTTTAATTTTCACGCCTATGCTGTGCTGCCGCACTTGGACTCGATTTTGTTTGCGAGGCTCGCTGTCCGCCTGCGAGCGTACAGTTGTTGGGCTGCGGTTAGCGGAACGTTGGTCGGCAGGGCAGAGGACGTCGTTTTTTCCCTCTTTGAACGTGCACCGGTCCCAGGCGGATACCAATCAAAGCAACCCACAACGAATGCCTTTAACCAAGGCCGTTTTTCTTACCAACGCTTGCGTACCCGTACTGCAATGGGATGAAGTTCTCGGACAAGTGCCAGAGCCCATGGATTGCTAGTAATTTTGAGGTGTCTACAGTCTTTTGGAAGAAAAATTGTTCCGCAATTCATCAGTACCATCAAATTCAACGGCCGGCAGCCATGTACGGTGCCGAAAGGGCAGAGTGGTGATACAGTTTTGCTTTCTTTCTCATCTTCTTCTAAACGCACTATTGCGAACAAGTTGGGTGCAAGAACACAAGCAGAGCAAGAATCATGTTAGATCGTTAATCAAACTCATTCAAAACATTTCGTTTTCTGTTTCGTTTCGGGTACACCATAGATAGAGAGCCGGTTCATGGTGTCCTGGTTCGAAGGTACACCGACGAGGGCCAAGATTCCATGGTGATGACGGCGCCTCCTGTGAGTGTCTAAGAGGCGTTGGCGCCCTTTTGTGATGCTGGGTGGGTAAGGCATGTTTGTAAGTGTTTTGTTACAATCCCCGTTCCCCCGGTGTAAAAAAAGATCGTTTGTCGTGATGGTGGGTACAAGGGGGACGATTATCCCTTAATAAAACTGAACCTTATCAAATTTCAAACCGTTTAGCAGCGGTGATTTTATTGATCCCCAGAGAAAACGGTCCACTCTCGGAGACAAATGATTGCTTGACCTGTCGACTTCACACGGTGGACCTCTGAACCATCCCCTATTTCGTGCGACCAAGGCCAAACGTCGCTTCTTCAGCAATCGTCGCGATGCGGTCGACCGAGGGAAGATTGTATGCGGAATGATAACATAATATTTTTAAGCAGATTAGCACATCATGGTCCATTTTTCTTCTCCGCTCCCTACGAAGCGATGCGATACAACTTCCTGCTGTTTTTCGCGTTCATTCAATCCTCTAATCCAGCTGCCAGGATATGATTGGGCCGAGCCGAAAAGGGAGTGGTAGTTCTTGAAGGAATTTCCTGCTCCGAGGTGTGTGCGTGTACTGAGACTCTTGTTATTCATGTGTATTTATTTGATAAACACTCACATTTTTTTCTCAGCATTGGTAGACGGACTCTTTTTGCTAGCGCATAGAGCAATGTTTTGTAGGGGTGTGTGCTTGCCCTTTGCACTTTGTGTACTTTGTGACTGTATCGTGTGGTGAAATAAATCGAGAGAGAGAGAAAAAAAGAAAGAAACGTGAACGTGCTGAACGAAGGGTGGTTTAGCCAAGACCAAACAGGAACGAAAAACCGCACCGACTAACGTTGGCCTAAGTGAGACTTTTTAAAAAATGCTAAACCGAGCGAGTAAAGCGATGATGACGACAATATAATTTATAGTAGTCATAAAATTACAATGTCAACCGCAAGAAGTGCCACTTCTGTAGCTTCACAAGCATTGGTTAGAGTGTGGTGCCTTACCGCACCTAGGACAGCAGTTGATTTCGTTGATCTGCGGTTACGATAAAGAATCCGCCTGGTGGTTCTTTGGAAAAGTTTGGGTGGTGGTTTGAGCTCAAAACATAAATGCGTCCTTAATGTTCTCCAAACAATCACACAACACGAGTTGAGAGTGATATTTTAGATGTTGTTAATGGTCTTCATTTTGCATGTATTACACAATTGCGAGAGTTATTGTTTGAAATATCTATCATTAAAAAATGTACTTCCAAAATCTTCTACCGCAAATTCTGACATTGGGGTTGGGGTGGGAAATATGGGAGGTTTGTGATGACTCTAGAATATGCGAAAGAAAAATCTTTTGAAATTCTCGATAGTTATCAAAGTATTATTAATCCACGTAGATTGCGTAAGAAAATACTATTTCTAATCGAACTTTAAGAGAAGATCGGAGACCATCGGTTTCTTAACTAAAACTAGACTTTTATCATAATCACCAATAGTAAATCTCACACTGGACCACCGAAAAACTATTAATACATTCCATCTGTTTTGTCGATGGAAACTTTACGTAAAGTAAAATCAAAAAGAATAGGGTAATTAGTTGTTGTGACGTCTAACTATTGTTTTGCGTACGATCTGTGAGAATAGTATAGGCTTGTTCTAAATTCTTGTTCTACTTGGTTTAGCGACCAACTTGGTCACGATACCACGTAGACGTAGACTACGGGGTTACGTTCCAGATGAAATTGGATAGCGTTCCGTCATGTGAAAGACCAACGCCGCTACTATATATACCACCGACTTGTTGTACTAAATTACCCTACTTAAATGTGCCACGTGACTCGATTGTGCTAAATGTAACGAAATTTTAAACCTAAAACTAAATGTAAAAAAAAAGCTTCAAAGAAACCACATATGGTTCGTTGAATTTAACTAATAAGTAACAAATACCAAATTGGTAGTGCTTGTTACAAGAATTGGTTACGAATTATGTACATTCCAAACCAACAAGCTGTGGTGAATACAAACGATTGAAGATTACAAACAAGGAAAGGATAGATAAAACAGAAGGAATTGTATGTGAATACTAAAGAGTAAGTATATAGTAGCGTCAAATAACGTGAATCTTGAATTCGTGAAAAGTGATTCGGAATTGGTACTAGCGGAATGGAATTCCCTAGCAACGGATCGCAAGCATTGATGTTTGAATGCTAGTTTATTTTAATTTTTAAAAAATTACGAAAACTCCTCGATCAATGTAAAATGCTTTCCAATGCCATCAGCGTGTATATCAAAGCAATTACAGATACTGAAACAACATACGCTTAGCCATATGTTTAGTAATGTTATGGTTTTTTGTTGTATAAGTTTATAACAGTTTTAAGAGACCGGGAAACGATTACTGCTACGTCTGCGGGTCTCGAGCGGGTAAATGGAGTGAATTAAAAAGCGTAGCAATGAAAAATCACCGGTCGGAAGCGATGGTTTTTTTTGCGGTTAGCGTTATACGATGGCAGATGCAATTGAACGAATGTTGAGGTTGACTTTGATCTGTCAGTGGAAGTGGACAGCGAATGGCAAAAGGGCAATGAAACGCCCGACAAGCCCTAGGGAAAGCATTTGCGAGAGCGGGCAAACTGAAGGAAAAATAATTCAACGGCATATGAATTGAAGTCGACTTATGAGCAAGTTTCGTGTAGCCCGTATGTGGCTTAGAAATCATCATTCTTTGTGTAACCTGTTATTTTACTTCATTTGTCATGCGAGCGTATTTCTGTCTTCGGTGTCTACAGTTTTACCATTCACTCTTCCCGCCATACTGTTGTAGTTGGTGTTTTGTTTTTGTAAGTTGCCTTTCCGTCCGTTTTGCCATATCTGAACTGTTTGTGTTTTCAGACGGGGTAGCCCGTCGTCTTACAGGGTTGGGCCGGACACTACTTCGTGATCGTGCGCAAGAATTTAATAGTTTCTTTTCCAGAGTCTGAACGGCTCTGCATATGTACAGGCGAATACGAAGCTCCGCTTAGCGGCAGGTTCTGGCTGAATCGCATTTTATCATTGCACGTTCGGATGAAAAACTTCGCATGTAAGAAAGCAATAGTTAAAAATGTCGGGCTAACGGGGCTGTTTGGAAAACATAATTGAAAGCAACTTCGAGGAACCCCTACAGCCATCACTCTGCTGTCAAGCAAAAAAAACCTTATGCTTTACACAGTGCAATAACTTAGAATATGAGCATGTAGAAGCATGTCTTGTTCGTTTGGTTACAGTTTGTGGCAGCGATGTATGTAGACATTTTTTTTATACAGTGAAAGCTTTCCAAGCTGCAGGAGTTACTGTTGTGAACTTAATAAAATATACATTTTCAAAGCAGTCACAATTTCAAAACAATTTAATAAAACATTTAATTACTTTACGTTGAATAAGTAAAAATTCTTTATTCGTAAGGAACGTAAGGATTCGTAAGACACGCACAAGCCGGCGTATTGCGGAATAAATCAAAAGAAGGTTAAGAAAAAAGTATCATCAGTAATGTAATGACACAAAACATGCGACAAAATAGTAATACAATTTCATTTATAAAATAAATTGGAAATAAACCATGTCAGTTAAGTTTAGAATGAAACACTAAAGAAATAAAAGAACAGTGTTTGACGGAGATAAGTACATCGCGTGCAGTGTTATGAATATTTTTTCCCACTATTTTCGTTACACAAAAATGTAATGAAACAACCACTTTGCATTGTACAATTAAAAAATTGATTCAGATGAGTTTTTTTTCACACCGACAGTACAAAAAATATATAAACAAAACGCGATATTTCACAGTGAGCACCTACACAAAACTTCCCTACAAGAAAATTGTAGATCGCTTACATTGACGTCGTAAGAATGGTTGAAATACGTTGTAGAACCTTACGCATCGTTGTGTAGGTAACGCAGGTAGGTTAAGGCAATGCGAACGTGTAAGGTATCGGTTGGGAAGACGGTGTATTTTTAAAAGAACACGATCATTAATCATACTAATGCCAAATGCGAAGCACCGAGCGCGAGTCTAGCTATTCTATTTTTTTTTTTTGCTTTTGTCGAGATGTGCTCTCGCGTCCATATAAAGTGATTGAAAGAACTCGTAGAATGCGTCGCGTGGTATGATGCGTGGTGTTAGACGTTGACGTTGATGCACAGGAAGAGGTACGCAATGATCATACCGAAGCGGTTTGGCGTGCTGTGAGTAACATGTGTCACTAGCGTTACATGAATTCCGCGTTATCTGCGCGGTGGCTTTGGCGGATGAAGATTCTGTTGAGCGTTTCTCGTTGGTTACCCTCGCTTACCTCGCTCAGGTGCTGAATGGAAACGCGTGGTTGCAGGCGGATACAATTGTTAGATAGATAGTTATTTTTCCGATGAGTGATGGGATCGGAACCGTCGGGGCAATTGCGAGGAAGGCAACAATTAGAAACAAACATCGACTGCATTGGAACGATATGGCGGAAGGTCGTACGGATATGATGTGTTGTTTTTATTTTTGGTCACACAATACAATGAAAACCCAGTGCGATGACAAGCCGAACGACGCCGTTTCTGTACCAGAAAAAGGGGAAATAGAAAACTGCAGTTGTTGTTTTTTTTCTAGGTCACGTACTGTATTCCACCATGGACATTCAACCATGGTCGGTGTTCCGGGGTTGGTTGGTGTTTTATGAAAGTGATAGAAATTTATGGCAAAATCCATTGAATTTGTTACTTTGAATAAAAAAATCCATCACAAACGCGTGACTAGAATTTATGAGTTGCTAGCCCAGTTGCTAGCAGCTTGGTTATGAATATCAGGACAATCTCAATCCTTTTATTATTATAAAGCTTTTTAACGCAATGCGATAGACCATTTGAAAAATCATATCACATCAAAGGATAAACCTGACCATTACCAATATTTTATGCGGAAATACATTACTATATCAATTTATTAAACCGTTTGTTTGCTAACAATTGTCTTTTATATCAGACGACTCTGGTAATTAATTGAGGTTAAAATTCTATAAAATTTAAAAAATTATACATTAAAATATTAGAAACTTAAGCCGTCTTAGAACTTATAATGTATAGTTTTCAATATAATTCATGGTTCGATGTGTGGTTGTCTTTCCGATTAAGGCTTCGTTCGAAGCCATAAAAAGAAATTTTTCTTCTTACTGTTTTCACTTACTTAAACATTACAGACATATTGCATTGTGAAAAAACTGGCATAGTTAAATCGCTTAGTACTGTGGAAAAAAGATAAATTGAATTATAACACATTTGTATTTAAATGTTATGTGTCTCCTTGTCGAACAGGTACAATTTGGTACCTATCCATGGTATAATGAATTAACAAACGTATCGAGAAATCATTAGAATATGTTTCATGGGGTTTACGGCGTTTATGGCCCAACTCACACGTGACGCCCACGCCCTGCCCACGTCCACAAGTAACTTCGTAGAAAGCCGAAACAAACCCTCTATGCTTACTGCACGCTTAAGCAAAACAACGCTTTACCGAGTGCTACCCCGAATGCAGTGTATGTGGTATTCTAATGCGGATCGCAGGTATAATTTCCAAATCCTTTTTCACTTCGCGAAGATCCCAGGTATAATTCCCGAATCCTCTTTCTCCTCGTGATTTGTGGACGCGTCCAGGACAGGACCCAATTTTTTTGAAATTTTGTATGACTTCGGCTTTTGTGGACGTCTCATGAGCCGTCATGTGTACGCAACCTATACGTTTAATCTCTTTGAAATGGTTGTGCCTCCTGGGGTGCTCTCAAACGACGGGTGGTTGTCGTGCGTGCTGAGCCGTTCACAGCTACCTAGAGTAGCTCCAACAGTTTCGGAAGTCTTCGATGATATGGATTACAAGTTGAGAGGGTGGTCAGTAGTAAATCATCGACAGTGTAACCACTTCATACACGAGGTCTCCCTTACGATGCCACTATCCTGTGGTGGAACAGGAATAGACAGATCGAAAACACACGGTGTGCCTAAGCGTAACGCGTGAAGGTGGGTAATGTCATGTAAACAGCATTCATTTAAACTGCTACATGTCGAATAAAATATTATCTTCCTATTGGACACGGTTAGTGTAAACCGTGCCTTTCGCAAACTGGATGATAGCTACAGCGGCGCCATCAGTGCCACTTACAGTAGCATCTTAATGAATTTGTAGCAAATATCAGAGCTAGCAATAATTTCGTACCCCAATAATTTCGTAATAATTCTGTCGGAAACATTGAGCGAGTTACGGGTGGGTTAGTGGAGATTGTTTTAATGGAGTGAAGAATACATGCGTGACCGCAAAGCAATATGAAATAAGTCAGACGAATAGCTAAAAGGGAGGATGTAACGAAAAGGAGCTTGTGGAACGTAAATTGACAGATACCATCGTCGATTTATACTGGTACCAGCATAAATCATACGTAGAAATTCTATGCACTTTACGGTACTATTGTGATATTTCCTAGTAACATGAAAAATATGCTCAAAGCCGTTGATTTCTATTGCCAAATGTAAGGTAAGCTATGATCTTCTATAATGTTATCAAGTAAGCTTCGAACATCATGTCATTCCATTACCGTTTGGTTGTATAAATGGGTTATAAATATAAAATATTGTACGTGTGTGTCTGTTCCGTATTAAAATTTAAAGTTACATTTGTTTCTAATCCATCGTGCAAACAGTAAGAAATTATGTTCTTCAACTGTTCCGAATCAACGAAGTCACGCGATCTACTGTTCGTCGTAATGGGGACGCAATCAAGAATCGGTTCAATCACAATGATAATATTCGCTATTGTTGTATATGAGAATTTGACATTTTACTGTGAAACTATTAGTGAAACACCTGTTCTGAGGCCAAGTTATTATCTTATAATCCCATAGAGTCTTTATAGTCGATGAGCGTTGGTTAATGATCACAATATTTTGATATAATAATGGTTCATTGGCACGATTGGCATAATTGCATAGTAAAAATTATAGTAATGTTTGTGTTTGAAGAGCGTTTCAGTTTGTTAAGATATAATATATTTTACATGTGACGCTTGTCAGTAATGTAAAAAAGACGCTTGTCAGCAATGTAAATAGGAAAAATGTTGCAATGTAAAGATAAGAGTTACACCACGAAAAGTGTTACAAAACTGTTAAGTAGTGTCTAGATACTATTTCGATCGTAACGAATCATACTTATTTGAAGCGTTGAAGAAATATTCTTTTACTGAAATGTTTGAGGGCAATTTAACGTATGATGTCTGGCTTGCCCAACATACATATGAAACATAATGGAATAAATACATGGATAGTTACACATCCATGGATAAATGCACGAACTGACGTTTTGTTTGGTACATAAAGGGATCCAATAGCATGCTACCGTACACTACAACTATAGATAGAGGTCTGTTGCCATAGTTTGTAGTCATAGCAATGTGCAGGTCACAACGAAAGCACCGAATGAAAAAAAAACTGTAAGTTTCGTTGTGTAGAGTGTATGTAACTGCCATAAAACATACAATTTAGATAAAAAAAAGAAAGTACAAAAGTATGACAGATGCACGTACCTTGGGCTGTAGCTTTGCGGGCCGTTTTTTTCTCCTTCATCCAGGGATATTCCGGTACGGACTCCATACTATCACTGGGCCCCATCGGGTAGCCCTGAGAAATGAGCTTCGGGCTCTCACTGTCGATATGTGTCAGAAATTCAGCCATTGAAGGTTGTGAGTTGATAAAGCCACTTTCGTTCTGCATCCAATAAGATGTATCCGGATGAGGTTGCTGTTGCTGCTGCTGGTTAGAAGCTTGCGTACTGAGACCCTCTACAGACGCTGCAATAGGCAATTGGGTCGCAGCTCGCGGCGGTTTATCACAGATCACTTGTTTTCGACCAACCAGCTGCGGTCCACCAGCAATGATCGTTTGTTGCTGTTGGGTAGCGTTGAGCGAAACTTGTTGGGGATTGATAATATCGGTTTCACTCCCAACCACTACCGCAGCACCAGCCTGAAGCGAACCGATCGCCGGAGATTCTGATTTTATTTGTGCTCCCATGTGTTCGATGGAACTGCAAACTTCTTGCATTGCCAGGTCGGGGTGAAACGGATTCAAGTAGTAACTGGGTGCAAAAGCGCAATGAGAACTGCTAGCTCCGGTGTGGAAGATTATATTTTAACAGCAGAATGGCTGTTTTCTTCGAATTGAACAAATTATAATCCTATCAAGCTGGCTGTAGCCATGATGAGTGATATTCATGAAAAGCAAATCAAATCGTCGAGCGCTCATCAATTACGTTTGTTAAGTGATTCGACATGATGTTATTAAACCCCAAATCAGAAAGATCAACTAGCTGTTGTTGAAATGTTGCAACAAAAACAAAAATATCCCGATCATTACTCTATTCTTCTCCACGAAACTACTCTAAATCTATTATCACGCCATTGTCACCACGCACAAATCAATGGTACAAATTGCCACAATTTTCCTATTGTAGTACACCAGTATCACTTTTGTAAAGAATAGAGCTCACGGTTTCAGGGCTGTAACCGATATCGGTG
The DNA here is from genome assembly GCF_943734845.2 of Anopheles funestus. Lineage (NCBI taxonomy): Eukaryota > Metazoa > Arthropoda > Insecta > Diptera > Culicidae > Anopheles > Anopheles funestus. The sequence continues at coordinate 56,210,606 of NC_064598.1, forward strand.
ATGTTTAGAGCGTTTGCAGCGATGCCACCATAAAATTTACGGCTCAACACCGTACGACGGTCGTACTTGATGAATACCGCAGGAATGGGCTGGAATCGTATCGTGCTGGTTTCCTTATCACATCCCGAAAGGTACCTTGTGTGGTGGTTGTAGAACAAAGTGGGATGTGAAAGCAACAGTCTTCCAACGACCGATACACGTGGCAGCGTCAAAGATCCTATTACGAGCACTCGTCGTTTGAAAATATTTGGGGTAGCTTCGCTCACCGGAATACCCGGCTGCTGGAGAATTTCCTGTGCGTTCCGCGCATTGATGTCACCGGGCGATAGCGAGGCACCATTTAGATAAGCACGAAAAGGATGCAGCGAAATATCAGAGCAGTAACGCGGCAACACTGATATCTTGGAAGTCTCCGGAACTGACGACACTTTGTACTTGCATAAATCATGTACTAGCTTTTAATCGCAAATAATTTAAACTTCACCACATGCACTGCGGATGTAAGAAGCATGTTGCAAGGGACGTAACAGCCCGATTTTATTTTTCTATGTCACGAGAGGTTTCTTCACGCACACACAAGCACGATCACTTAATTATTTTCACAAATAAATACTGAATTTTGCTGAATGTGAAACACATTTTGATGTACACTGGACACTGGCCGGTATAGGGCACGTTTTCAAAATTGAAGAAATAGCAATTCCGTTTCATTGCAACCAAGCCACTTATTTTATGAAGATCATGTTACGCAAACAACACGAATCGTATGTTTTGTTTAGTTTTAGATCCGCTAACGATTGTTCTTAAGGAATGAGAGCGTTGAAAAATTGGCCCTAGCTTTTGCAAACACCTTCACACTGGACCTTACAATGCCGTAATCTCCTCAATCGCAGAATCTCCGTATTCGATGAGTCGTAAACGAACGAGCTGCAACAGCTAACTGACCATTTTGAAACTAAGGCGTTAGCGATGGTAAAATCTGGTTGGTTGGTAAAGTTGAATGTTGTTTTGTTGTAGGAACAGGAAATAGAAAGAGCGCGCATGCTGTTGCAGCTCGTTCACTCTTGCGTAAATGGCACAGATCCAATCCCACGCCTTCTTTTTCGTTGAATACACATCCCGGTTTGGTAGTGTGTGTGAACACTTATTTTCGATTTCGTCAGTGGTTGGCAATCGCAAAACGAATACTAAATGCGCGGATACCAACGTGATCGTAATTCCACAACCCAGCCTATAAACCCAGTTATAAAATAGGTAAGACAAGTGATAGATAATTCTTTGATAATAAATAACTGAACATAAACAAGTTCACGTAAATATAGAAGTGCATGATAGTAAAAACATCGTTTAAAATAAATCGACAAATAACAACAGAAAAGTTTAAATCAGAAAACAGGAATCAAAAAATACGCGCAAGAGTTTACATTCCCTGCTATGCGCGTTCGTATGCAATTTCCGTTGCGTTACGATTTTTGGAACAGTATTGTAATTTGGGAAAATACAAATTCCTGTAACGAATAGATGTTTTAAGCCAGTCATCCAGTTGAAGCTGTGCGATTAAGAATTAATTTATTGCTAAATCATATTTAACATCCTAAGTAGGTGATGAAAATAACAACAAACCATGTAATAGTGGCATACAACATACTATTTTACATGTATTTATTTGGCCATATACTTAAATTAGTTTTGATACTAACGTGCATGTTTGAGCATGGGCTAGTAACGTCTTTACATCGAATCATATCATTACGGATTTCTTCGTATAAAAGTCTAAGTAAACTGTTATGGAAGGCAACGATGTGCATTTTGAGCGGTCAAAAGTGAAAAAAATACAACGAACGTATCAACTTTTACTGCAAAAATGTCACTTATTTTCCAATAAAAAAAACCCACACAATTAAACACAATTATCCATTACAAGACCAGCAAACAAAAAGTTTTTCTTTGGTTAGTGCACACTAAAGAACCTAATACAACTCTTTTCTTTAAAAGCTGTGAACATCCAGATAGTAAAGCCGATAGTAGCATCCCTAGTATAACGAAAAGGTGGGTAGGTACTGAGCTGTTCAAGCATTTACTGCGATTGCGCGGTTGAAGAGCATTTGTAACAAGTGTGCCACATAACCGCATTTCCTCGGATTCTTTTATATCTTTTACACCTTTGCAGTGAAAATACTTGGAAGACAAGCAGCGTATAGCATGAGTGAAAAATACATGAAATGTAAACAGAAGCAAAAGATATAAAAGCTTCATCATCTAGGGAACATTTTATCGTTGATTGGCATAGAAGTCTTCAGCCTTTAGATGTTCCGTTTCAATGTTTTGAATCTCGGAAATACACGTTCAGTTGATAGGCTGAGGAGCATTTCGTTTGGAAAATTGGAATAGTAATGTGTCTAGTATAATTATCCACCTACAATAGTGAATGGCTACTGTGAGTTGTTTTACTGATCCATTTCCCACAGTAGTAATTGAACATAAATGATTGGTTGTATGTAATTTCTCAAAACAGTTACAGAATCTTTCTAAAAAAAACAGTTTTTACATGTTAAGTTTAATGTGAAATGAAATTGTCTTATGTTAGCAAGTGCATTTGTAAGTGGAAATATTTTCACTGATTTAACATAACTGAGATGTTCAATATTTTGTTCATTGTAATCTTTGATTAAGATTCGAATTATTTAATACAATAAAACTAATACGATGCAAAAAGAGCCCTTTTTTACTGTACTGCTATATTTGGTTCGGTCTATTCGGTTACGTGGTAATACTAAGTGTAGTATTCTGATTGTAGTAGAAGTAACCTAGTAATAACTTGAAATACAGTTTATTTTTTTATTTTTTTTACTTCGCAAGAACGGCCAGGCCGTATCAAGACTTATTTGCTACGGGGAGACGGTCCTGATGGGATTTGATCCCTAGGCCTGCCGTGTTTCACCGGCGTCGTTTATCAGATACACCATCGGGCTGCCCAGTTTATTTATACATTGCATACATTTATACATTTATACATACAATACAGTTTATTGTATACATTTTGATTTCATTTCCAAATTGGTATTTTTGTACTTCCTTTAGAAAAGTTAATCAAGCACTAAGTTTTGTAATTTCGAATTCATTAGAATATATTATGAATTTTAAATGTTTTAATTTAAAAGGGTAAAGGGTTACAAGAAATTCTTCCTAGAAACAAAAAAAAGGAAAATGAGGCTATGGAAACATGTAGAAATATCCTTGAAATAGGATCACAATAAAACCCGTTTTCCAGATTAAAATTCAAACAAGTGGTCAGTGTTTTGCTACACAAAAGCGCCTGGATGTTTGATATGTGTATATTTGTTTAGCTTGTTAGCTATGTTTCTCGTGGCCGGACATAGCATAAAGATTGGATGATGACGACGAATCTTTGTAAATATTGATTTTACTGTAAAACCGGTTGATGATAAAAGCATTTTTGGTGGGTGGTTGAGTTTTTGAGAGCAGAAACTAAAAAGTATTTAATTACGTAATAGGATACCATGCGGATCCTGTCCCTTGGCCTTTGTGCAGTCCTTTAACGTAAACGGACGGATTGACGATTTGCTGCAGTATCGATGACTCATGTTTAAAACTAAGTTCTTTTTTATAATTAAAATGGTTCTTTTAAATTTGAATCATCATTGTTACATGCAATAGTTATTGTGATATGCTGATGATTTTCAATTTATTATTTTTGTTTTGTTTTTAGTAATCTAATAGTCGAACAATCCATATTAGTGTTATAACAGGTAATCAGAATGAACCAAAAAGGAAAAGAAATAAATAGTACTGCTGATGAAATTTTTTACTCAATATATACATACATAAATAGTAGTGTAAAATCAGTTAGGTCTAAGCTAACTAGAGTATAGTCGACAATTTAGAAGCATCTCGTCCAGCTCGGTAATATCAAGTCGTCTAACATTTTACTGAAATTTAAAGTACATTTTCTTCTTCTTTTGTCACTACAACCTCGGTATTGGCCTACCATTTCTGGCTTACTAGATTTTATTCACCGCGTAGCTGGATACTCAGTTCTTGCAACGGGGGCACGGTCTGGATTTGATTTGATATCCGGTCCTGTCGTGTAAAAACTGGCGCCGCTATCATATACACTACCGGGGTTCCCCGAAAAAATATGTGTTACATTTAATTTAAAAAACCATCATTCATTTTGCTCGACTGGTAAATACTGATAAAGTGTTCGACAAAATTAGCATATGAAAAATAAACCTAAGAACTAAAAGAACTTTTTAATAAAGTTGGTTAATGTTTGCCACATTTCGAAAGCTTCTCATGATTTCAAATTAGCACTTTAATATTGTCAATAAACTAATACGTACGTTAATCTTTGCAGAAAAGTGAAACAAAAAAAGGCATTTTTGGAGAACATTGGAGAACCATTGGAATTCTTAATCCTGACTGTTAAAGTTCTGAAGAAGACGACATTAATTGAATTCATGTTTGCATTGTGTCGCATTGTTGTTGGTATCAAATAATGAAAAAGTGTTTTTCATCAGAATTTTCATATCCTATTGATTCCTAAATGATGTGCATATATTTTGTACATGATCAAGGAATAAAAACTCTTATTTAATTTTGATACACATAGCATTAAATGAGATTATTCTCTCTCGTTCGGATGAAAGGGCGAAAGTGTCTTGTTGGTAGCCCAAAAAGCTTTTTGGGATAAAACAATGGGCCTAATCGGTTGCCAATTTCCGGTAAAATGAGTACTAGCATATAATGCAAATCAGTTTGGGACAAATTGAGATTCTTTTTAAATTAAGTGGAGTGACGCATCTCGCTCGTTAGCTGCTCAGAATCAATTTCCGCGAGATAAGCCAACGCTCTCCTTCTTTCGTTTACGTCTTTATTGGTCCCGTTGCCATCGAACGAGCTAGGATTAAATGGAATGTAAACGTGGAGAGGAAATGGATCAAGTGCGATTGAAAAACCCCTAGCTTAAAATAAAAACTGTTTCGACACTTTCAAATTTTATCCTCGAAGGTATATGTCTGAAATCACAAATTGATATTTAATTGAAAACGTTGTTTTCGGTTCTGTGAGATTCTTTTTGTACTGAGCGGTGTACGGTAGATGTGAATATGTTTGTTACTCCGGAATTGGAGCCAGTTGGTTTTTTCAACTCACCTAATTTGGCATAAGCAATGGATTATCATGCATGCATTATTTATTTATGAGGAAACGCAGGGAACGTTGCTTTGCAGAGGAGATTAGATTTGGTTTTCACGTTTCCCCATCTTCTCTGTCCAATGGTGACGACATGTTCCATGGGTCCATTTTTAATCAACTAAGCTCTTCAAATGTATTTGACCACACAAGATGGTTGGTGCGTACAAGTCTTTATGAAAGGTAAAAATAGTGTCCGTAAAGTTGAAAAGCGACCGGAAGTTGCGTACGAGTTGTGTGCGTGTGTGTTTTCTGTGAAAGGTATTCACATCATACTGAAAGCGAAGATATTTTAACCCATTCATTCACATTCATCCCTGAGGTTGGCTCAATGGAAGATCATTATTATAGGATCATAGCATTGAGAAAAAAATGTCCGGTTTAAGTTAGAAGTCTTGGACACCAAAGAGTCGATGAATGCGTCTCAGAAGGGAGGGATCAAGTATACAGAATGCTCACTATTGTTGTCCTGGCAGTTAGGTTTGAGAAGTGATTGTTGTCAGTGTTTACTCAATGAATTACCTATTAATTTTCGGCTTGAGTAAGGGCATGTATAGGCTCGATGACAACAACATGACGAATGGTTTCTCGTTTTCTACGATGACTATCGACAAGTTTACTGTTGTTAGTTTAGAGGTAGGAAATTGCACAGATTTCTTCGCTGTACGATGCGCAGTGGAATGTTGAGAGTTTGATGGTTATGAATGGTGAATGAACTTTGTAGTGCAGTGGTACTGTAAACGGGTGTAATGCCATTATCTTAAAATTACACTTTTACGAATTAAAGTTCGTTCAGCTTTAAATGGAGACGTAATTTTAAAACGCGGCCCAATGACCAGGTCTTGCTACGGCGAAAAAACTGATATGGTAAAAATAAAATATTGTTATTACCTTCTGCAGTCAAGATTTCAACTAAATCCTACGGTAGTGTGGAAATTTGACAAGTCTTATGACAAATCTTAGAAATTTAAAATCTTAAAAATATTATGTATTACCAGCCATGAGGAGTTCGAACACAACGGTCCATATGCATGCAGGCACAGGCTGTGTATAGGCCTCAATGGGTCTTTGATGTGTTTAAACAGTTTATATTTATGATTATGTTTAAACAGTTTATAAACCCAGGACTGCTCGGTAGTGTAACTGCATTGATCTTCCACATCTGATCCTATTTAGATCGTTTCTTGGTATGCGGCAACAACTACCCACCATAGATACATAAAAGACTAAAACAAAGCCTGAAACGGCATTACAAGATCACAAAGAAAATGATGTTCATATGCTGTAAATTATTGTCATTTGATAACAAACAGCAGAAACTTAAAAGATCAGATTACCATGCAATAACTTTTCCGAGAAAGTTGGAGACGACAAAGATAATACTAATCAAATGTATCAGTCCTTATCACAACCAAGAATTGCGGAACATTTATTAAGCAGCCAAAAATATCCTGAGAGCGAATAGATTTGTATTGTTTAAGCAGTACTTGTACATGAACATTCTATGTGTAAATAATCGTGTGGAAATTAGTGGTTAATGATCTTACAATGAGTTTATTGTAGCGATAATTGGCAATTTGAAATTGATCAACATGTATATTATACAAAGCCAAATGGAGAAGAATGCTAGAATGCTTTATGGATAATAACTGATAATATGCCTTTTTTGCATAACAGGCAGCGTAACAGGTTAAAGAAAATAATGCTACCGTAGTTCACAGAAAGAAGCTGCGGGAAAGAGCACATTATCTGTTTGAAAAGAGCAGTAACGAGTTGCTAAACAGTGCAAATGAATTTATACCTTATTTTTCACTTTACGGGCCAATTTTTGTTTTCAAAGTGTATGTGTGGGTTTCGTGCAGTAGGCAACAATGCCCGAGCAACCACATGTTTTGAATTACGGTGGACTGTGTCCATAAAAATGTTTGCTCTTTTTGGCTCATTCGTAGTAAAATTTCAACGCCTCCCATGGTTCATGGTTATCGTTGCCACCTTTGCCAAAAGCGTGTCGAACGGTAAGTTCAAAATCATGCATAGTCGTGGGTCGTTTACTAATCCCAAAAATAAAGGCAGTCTTTTTTGCACGAAAAACACCCTTGGCTTACACGTTGAAGAAAAGTATGCAAGTAATAGAAGTGCGGAGGTGTGAGTTTTCCGGCAAAGTGGCTGTTTGTACGTCTCATCCAGCATATCATTGTGGGAACGGTGAGTTTTGAGCTGCTAGGTCATAGGAATGAGAAGGGATTTTATCCCAATTTTTGAACGGAACGCATAAGAACACATGTTGCCTATGACGTAAAGATGTTTAAAAGTGTTTCCACTACTGCCATGAATTATGGTTATGTTTGTGGAGCAGGGTTCCGCCGAGGACCGGGTCGGGAGCGGTCGGAAGGGGTACGGGTTTTACAATTTATGGTGTACCGTAAATACGCAGGCTAAAGCGGCTAGAAAAGTTAGAAGAAACTGACCGCTCCGATCAGTGGAATATTTGTGGTCTCTACCGGACGTAGTAGATAATGTGACTGGAATTAAATTTGCTGAAAATTATGTAGTTTGAAATTTATCGGTGTTTAGTGGCCACAGTAGTATTTCATTCTCAAGAATGTTTCTCGGGGTAACATTCGTTTTAGGGTCGGGTTTTTTTCTTCTTCTTCTTCACACAACGATTCACCTAACGTAGCAATGTTGACGATGAATGGTGAATCGAAACGTGAAAAAGATAAGTTTGTTGGGTAAAAGTGATGATACTGCGAACATGAGAATCTCTGCTTCCGGAGACAGATAGGAAAAGGTATCATGGTGAAAAAAGTGTGTATAGCAAAGAAAATGAATGCTGACATTTGTGCGTGTGGTAGTAGTATACAAAGCGCTGTGGTTCTTTTCAAGGCATCTTAAAGTTGTTGTAACACGCAACGTATAACACGCCTGTTTGGAGAATGTTTCACTTAGATACTCGATTTTGTTTTCTTCTATGTGTAATCTTCGCTGTAGTATTTTTTGGTACACATCCTATCGTTTCCTCTTTTGGTAGCGTATCGTAATGAAACCCCCCAAAAAAAACATCCACCATGATATCATTGATGGAAAAAGTGATGGAACAGTTCTCGGTTTCGTCTACTAAACGCTGATAGTCAATGAAGAAGTTTTGAGGAAGAATATGCAGCAGACCTAGTGTGCAAGAGTAGCATGAATAACAGTCGTTTTGTTGCAAAGTGTTCTGTTCAATGTGTTTAGAATCTAATGGTGGTGGTAGCAAAGATTAGATGAATATACCTTTTTTGCTTTGCATTTGAAAGTTTGATAAGTACTTGTTTATGTTTACAAAACCTAAAATACTGAACATTTTCATTGAAAGAGGGGTTTCACCTAGCTGTATGTAAAACTGTTTGAACAGAGATGTGTTATTTTGTTTAGTTCATATATTAGCTGAAAACGGATTGAAACGTAATGGTTCGTTTGAACTGAGAAAGAGCTGACGAGTACGATGCAGTATTTGTATATGTTGCAAGATAATCTGATTAAGATTCACGAAGCAATAAAAAACTACATTTATAGTATTGCCAAAATTCAAAAGCTCTTTAGAAACTTGTATTTGTTTAGTTTTGCTTAAATGTTGTACCTAACATTCACTTCTGGCTGTCAAGGATCAAAAAGCGGTGCAGCATTCCAACAGGCAAATGGAGTACGTACAAAGGTCACTGATAGCTGGCAGGAAAATGACCTCCTTGGTCAAACCCTCCGAGAAGCAGATTTGCTAGCGAAATTACTATCTGGTTGTGTCAGATTGGTCAGTGCGGTACGAAGAACAAAAAAACGATGAAAATGACGAACGCCGAGTATCGCAGTTCTTCGTGTGATTCCGACATTTCCCAGCGTTTTTATAACACTTGGTGTAGCAATGTCAGTTCGCATGGTGTAGAACCTGCGTTTCGTTTGAGTTTTTGTGTGCCGCTGTGTGCAGTTGGGTGCATGTTGAGAAAGGAGAAAATGAACGGGAAAATTTTCGTGCACACGAGTGTAGTGAAGCCAGAGTGTAGTCCACGGCATTTCGTCGGACAGGGTTGTATCTGGTTGTATCACTTTTGAAAAAACGGCCGCACTAATAAATAAAGAACCTTCGCACAACAGATGAAAATAGGATCACTAAACGCGATTCATACCGTACCCGGGTGGCTACAACCCAGAGCTGTCAGTCAAAGATAGAAGAAGATTGATGACCGCCATGAATTCCCTTTTTCCTTTTTTTCCTGGTTTTTCTACCTACCATTCCTACGTAATCGCCGTTGTCGACGTAGCCGTAGTTTGTTGATGCTGTTTTTGTTGGTGCAATTGGTACTTCGCCGCTGACGACGGCTGTCGCTCGGGCGGTCGATTTCCCTTCCGGTTTCCGATGCCATGCAGAAGCAGAAGAGAACGGCGGTGTATCACTGAGCAGAGTGAAAAAAGTACACACAGAAAAACAAAGGGACAAACCCGGAGAAGACTCGACGTACATTGAGTGAGCGTAAACATGGCCCAGCATATGCCAGCCCGGCAGACAGGAAGGTAGTCAATCCGGCCAAAGCACAGAGCGTACCGCAGCACACGAAATAATTGAAGGGTGGGTTACGATATCATTCACCGCAACCCCTCGGTCGGGAGGGATAGGATGGACCTGTACCGGGGCGGGTATTCGTAGGGGATTAGGGTGAAATTTTAAAAGAACAGTCAAGAAGGAGCAGTTTTCCGCATTAGAGAAATTTAAATCCTCTGCCCTGTGCTGTGCGTATTCGCATGTAATAGTTGAATTTTTAGTACCATTGAAGGACGTGCTGAGTGTGGTACATATCACCGTTTGTGATGTACGATGCGTGAACACTCGTCGTTCAGTTTGAGAACGTTTTGATTTGTTGATGTGCAAATCAAATTATGTGTAAACGGTTCCAAGTGGTTGATCCGAATGCATGTTTTCACACGCCCGTAGGTACGTGGAAGGATTGATTTCAGTAAATTGACCAACTCTGCATATCATGATGTGTGTATTCGTTGGGATTGCGCAGTATGGTTACAGGACGAATAATAGCCACACATTGTATTGCTGTCTTTAGTTGTGCACAGAATAAACTGGATAAATAATCACTCTGATAATTAGTTATGTTTATTTAGTTTTCAAAAACATGAGCCAATAAAAACTTAGATAAGATAAGATATAGTTTATATAATCATGTTTCAATTAAAAATAACATAGATAACTTAACGTTAAGACGGAGCGGCCCGGTGCTGTACGTGATAAACGGCGTCGGCTCACGCGGCAGGACTGGGGTACAAATCCCATCCGGACCGCCTCCCCGTAGCATGGACTGACTATCCTGCTACGTGGTAAAATAAGTCTTGATACGGCCAGGCCATTCTAACCGAGCAAAAAAAAAAAAACTTAACGTTAGGCAATTCTAATAAAATTGCTTAAATGATAACGAAAATAAAGAAAAAATACACAAACTCCATTGTACCGCGCAGGTAAAATGATATGAAAAAAGAAATCCTTTGCTTCTGTTGGGGCAATTGTGTGATCATATCAGAAACTTGGTGTTAAAATGAACGGATTATAAAATTCGAAATGCCTGGAAAATTTAAATGTGAATATTTTACAATAGTATTTTACACCTTTGCTGCACATTACGCCTCTTCGGATAACCGATAATATCTCCTCGAACATTGAGTCAACGCATGAAACATATCAACATATTACATTTATCATATCAGCATATGATATTTGGCTACGAGCGATGAAAATAAAATCTGTCTTATTATTTTCTCGATTGGTATAATCAGTCATGTGATGAAGACGGTAGAGGGCGAGAATAGTGGCGCCGGTATTTCACACGCCCGGACCGGCACCAAATCGCATTCGAACGGTTCACTTGTAACAAGGACTGCAACGTCGAGTGCTAGGTATGATCAAGAATGGCGTTACGCCAAGAAGAAGAAGAAGAAGGATTTAGAATATTCACACTGTAGTGCCTGTGGTAAAAATTAGATGGAATGTAAAAAATGACAAATATAAAAAAATAATAGTTGTAGTGAATAGAACATAAATTAACATTTACGAATGATTATCAACCTGATGGTAAAGCAAATACATGTAGTGTACAAAATCATAATTTATCTCCATTTTGTTATTTCAATGTACAGTAAACAAGTATTAAAGTCATAGTAACATCAGAATCATTAAGAGAGCTTAAATTGCCAATTTGTAATGATTCGTTTGTTAACTGATATCTGGTTAAGTAATTAATATTTGTAGTTTAATAGTAGTAATAGTAGTAGTAGAAGAAATAGTAAACATAACTTTATTAACATTATTTATCTGATTTTTACATAAAATATAAATATACTTTAGCATTTTAATGTTTCAATACGAGTAGATTTTTTAAGACATGTACATGAGAATCAGTACCCAAAAATATGTTGTGAATAAGTTTTGCACGTTTTGGGTCAGCATGCTCGCACATACTACATAACTCTTGCGTACACAGAATGTGTCCAATGAGTTGAACACCATAGCAGTACTTCTTGAAACCACAAAAACCTCCGGTGCATTGCGGAGTTTTGGTAATTAGAGAATATATTGTTAATAGCAGTAAGCAAGAGCTTGAAAATAGCTGATTATTTGGTACAGGGCTACGTAGCATTACTGCTCGAAAAGTGGGGAAACTGACATTATGCTGTGCTTGCATGAAAATAATAGCTCAAGGGCCATTTCGTTTGGTAGCCAAAGAAATGAAACAACGGAAGGGGTTTTGTCGGAAACGAGTACCATTCGACTGCAACGAAACATTCGTTTTTAAAAAATGTTTGGTTTTCGTGTAAGCTGTTATTATTTTGTTCCTTCCTTTGAGGGTTTTTCGTGCTTGTGTACAATTTTTCCGAGCCTCCCGATTGGCCTACGGTTTATCCAGCATGACCGTCACTCGTTGGGTTGAGGCTTAGAAGGTATGTTACGATTGTGGGGAAGAATGAAAACGACAGCACGAAGTACAAAACTGGAATCTATATTTTACACAGGAATAATAACACCATTACGTGTCAATCCATCTCAGTTCGGTTCGTTATTTAATTCGTCCTTCAAGCAACGATCATGGCGGAAAACAACTAGTAAGGCCATGATAGCCGCACAAACTCCAAACTAAGCATACCCACCAGTCCTGGGTGTATGATTAGTCAGTCATACAGCAGGCACACCTAGAAGGCATTCTGTTTCTTTCATTTTTGGCTGGAAGGAAGAGCGCGAAAGGGGATGTAGGAGAATCGATAGAAGGATTGCGGCTTTTCTATGTCTTGACCGATTATGGGTGAATGGAGAATGGAAGAGCGCAGTATCAAGAGGAACGGATAAGGTAATAGGAACACGAACGACTCGGCTAGCAAATATGGAAACCGAATGCCAATTATAGGCTATAAAATGTAATGATGCTTAATGACAGAGCACATGCAATTTTATATTTTGTTTTCTGTCTCGTTGGCGCGCTCTTCCTCAACCACTCATTCGCGTTTTGCTCGATCGAGCCCGTCTTACCTGTTTTTGTTGTTGTTTGATGTGTGTTCGTAGATGTTTGAGGTAGCACAGGATGGTAAAGTTAATCCACTGCCATTTCGATGTTTTGATGGCTTTCATTGAAGTGCACGCAATGAATCGTGCATCGATGGATGTTGTGGGCTTTTTGCTGGTTTTCATCTTTATCTTTTTTTTAAGAAGTTGGACATAGCGATCAGACTGGCGACAAATGGGGCAATGTGAACAAAATTTGTGAAAGTTTCCAGAAAACTTTGAAGGGAAATCATACCCTTTCGAGGGAAAGTGTACAGTGTACTTTTAAGTATGGCCATCTTGAATCTTGCTTTCTTTTTACCTATGGAATGAAGCTCATCAACAAACCGAACAGGGGTATGATCAATCTAAAGGGTAGAAGTCGATGGTGATGACATTCCATGAAGCTGTATAAAATTGTACAAAATCACAAATCCAAAACAAGTAGAAAATTCTGATCATTGAAATATGGAATAAAAAATATTAGTATGAACCAAACCATAGGTGTAAAGCTGCAAATAATATCTGTAAAAACCATTTTAATATGTGCTTTGTTAAGTTACTTATTAGTTACTCATATACAAAGCATTATTATTAAAATGAATACTACGATATGGAAGGTGTAGAATAGAAATTTTAAAAAATCATAAGAAAAATAGAAGGTAGCTAAATAGAAGGTAGAAAAATAGAAGGTACTGCTACACTATTAAAAAATAGACTTGTTTTAATCTACCCGCTTAACATTACAAAAAAAAACAAACAATCCTACTCAATGGAGGATATTATTTGATGAATAGGATAGCTCCATTTAGGTGAGGTTAAAAATGTTACATGATTTCTAATTGATGTCAACCTTTGGCCACATTTCGTACATATCAGTCGAGTTATTGCTATTTGTCTACTAAGGGGAAATACCTAGGCACCTAAAGGATATATGAAATAGATTGAATAGACAGGAAGGACGTTGTAACGTTGTTCTCCACGAGTGTGGTTGATCATGCAGCATTTGAGCTTGATTATCAACCGTTATGACTTTTCAGAATAACACATTGGAAATGTGGTAAAACCAAAAGAGCAATAGAATCGTGAAACAGGAAACGTAATTTTTTTACGTAATCTGATCAAAGCCTGATGGTCATAATAGCATCAAAATTTGTAGTAGGAACTAAGCGTGGAATCGAGAAAAATGCTGAACATAATCAAATGTAACGTGTGAGGAAATATAGGGTTGAGAATCAACTTCACATGATTGTTCAATGTGAAATATGTTCAATGTATGGCTTCAACGTATGGCCAACGTAAAACACGCCTCAATATGAGTCATTGCAATAAAAAAGTAGAAAATGAAATGGTCTTCATTAGCGCGGTTGCAGGAATTTCAAAATTGATGCTGCTCCAATGATATTAAAAACTTAATCTGGAGTTGAAAAGGAAACAGATAACCACAGTTTTGCTGAAATTTATTATTACTTACCTGCCGGGGAATTAATGAAAAACCTTTGTGAAGTTTTTGGCTATAACAATAAGCATCAAACAAAGTTAATCTACTCTTTATATTGTACAGATTGAAGTGAAATTTTGACCAAGTGAGCGATAACAAAGTATCGTTGTTTGAAGATTGCAACCAAACCGAGAACAAATGGGTAAAAGTCAACATTAATACAGGAGTAGTACAAATGGTTATGGTTTATTAAATTAAATTATCTCCGATGGGAACTCAAGCAGTTGCCGATAGTCTTACAAAACAAGTTTTTACTACGTCTCGGAAAGGGATAATAAGTTGTCGTCTTTGTGTTAACTTGCTTAAGCCTATGTTTTCTATTACACTAATCCTAATCAAACCAGTCCAGTTTGAGTTTTTGTTCCTTGCCAGAGCTATAAAATCTAGAACTCCCTGAGAATTTGTTGATTTCTAGTTGAGAAGTAGAGAGGTACGTCTTGGTAGCATCTTGCCAAGGGGCTGCATCGCATGGTGTGGTGGTGGTGATTTTGGTGTATCTTAAATTCTAATTACTTTCATTTCCATTCCTACACCGCCTTGTTTTTGTAGTTCCCATTTCACAGCATTTGTTGGTTGATGAGCGTCGCGTGAGATATTGGAACTGCGGTTTTATAATCTCTAAAGATCTAGAAATACGTTGCCGCCATCGCTAGGTGAAGAAAGCATGGAATTTGTCGTGCCGGTCGTTGTTACGGTGGCTGCGTGCAGGGAAACGTTAACTCCTACCCCAACGCCATGTTGTTGCTCTTGTTTAATTGATGATGGAATGTGTTGTAACTGAATGTTGTGGTGTTGATGGCCCAAAGGCAAACCGTTGCATGGAGAGTCGAAATTGTTGCTTTTGTTGTTGTTGTTGTTGTTGTTGTTGTTGGTATCTTCGATTGCGGGAGCCGGACGGAGAAGATGATTATGGTGCTGTTTTTGGTGGTTCTTATTGCCCCACTGAATAGTGACAGATGGCGAACTGACACCAATGATGTCGCCGTCCGTAGACGTGGTAGAAGCAGGCACGGTAGGCTGATTAAAACTAGCAAGAGAACGGTACGAACTGTCAACCAAAGGATTGGCATTACTGGGGTCTTCAGTCGAGGCGGAGGACACCGATGGCATTAAGATCATAGTCATCTGTGAAGGTTCCTTGAGTGATTCATCAATCGATGTCGCCGCTTTTTGTGTCAGTGGATGAGAAAGAAAGCTGGGATCGAATATCTGGGAGGGGAATATCTCGCAATTCTCAAACTCTTTCATTTCTGCGTTAATCTCGCTGTTTGTCGATAGGATTAGATTAGAATGACCAGGCTGGTCGGCACACAAAATTGGTTGCCCGAATATTTCATTCGCATTAGCACTTGCTGTGAAGGAAGTGTACGTTGGTTCAGGGCCATTTCTTGTGGTGGATGCGTTACGTGGCGGTGCAGTATTGGTGAAGGAATTCCCGTTCTTATCATTGTTGTAGAGATTAACCGAATGGTTGATGTAGTTGGGAGTTCGAGGTGCGTAAGTGGAATGTGCCATTAACCGGTTGACGATGCTTTGGTGACCATTGCGTTCTTCATCCAATGCGATGTTTGTATGGAAGCCATGAGGTGAGGATGGAGTGGACAATTTGGGCGACTGTGAGGATTCCCCGTCTGTGCAATGACACGAGGTCTTCAGCTTGTTGATATCCTTAACGTTGGAGCTTTCTTTCTTATGCTTCATACGCCGGTTTTGGAACCAAATTTTAATTTGCCGCTCCGTCAAAGCCAACTTCCGTGTCAGTTCAATACGTCGGGGTCTGCATAGATAACGGTTGGAGTGAAATTCCTTCTCCAGCTCCACTAACTGAGAGCTAGTAAAGGCCGTTCGGGATCGTTTAGCTGTTGCACTATATCCGGTGATAACATTGACGCTTCCGGAGCTAAAACCATCTCCACTGTTGGATAAGGCTTGGTTGCAATGTGACGACGTGACATCCATCCTAGTAGCATTGGGCCACGCTGTTTCGATTGGGAGGCAATCTATTAGAAAAAGAAGAAGATTCAAATAATGATCGTAATGAAATTATGATCGTGTGAAGAAATAGAACGAAAGTTTGGATGTCTCATGAAAGTTTATGATTTGTGTATCAAATCGTTTGGAATGAAAAACGATTTCCTATAAACAGAAATGTTTCATACAATACTTGAATCGAAGGCGCTTATCAAACTAATGAAGGAGAAAATCGAAGGAAACCCCTGAGAGTATTTTCTTTTGTGAACTCGATTGTATTGCGCTGTTCTGGAGGGAAGAGAATAAAGAAGGAGTTCGAAAGTTTGCTCCATTCGTAAAGTAACCCTATATTCATTTGATTTTCTCTGTTTAGCGTTTTCTGTATGATTTATACCACATGGCACAGGCACATGACCAACGCGGGAGCAGTGTAGGATGCACGCCCGAATAACAAATCCCGACTCCCACGGAATGTCAGATATCTCGGTGTGTCCCTAGAAGAACCTATCAAACTATGGCACTCGATACGGTACCATAAGGTGCCGTAACGGCAGATTTTCCGCTCCGGAAATCAGTAAACACACGAAAGGTTGCAGTTCGGAAGTCGAGGTCAAATGGGAGGGATGTAGGAAAAATATATATTATATATATGAATAGGAAATTTCATACACCAACACACCATTTGCCACATCTGGATGGCAAGAAGTTGAATAAGCGACAGTCTAACGGAACGTGCTGTTGCGTGGAAGTTCGCGGCACGCGGCATTATGGGGAGCCAAACGTTTTGCCAAAAGAGTTTTCCGAGGACGAAATAAGTATGTAGGTAGATTTCAGGGAGCTTGGCAAGATGTGTTTAGGGGAGCGTTAAATTGTAAGCGGTGGTTGTTAAATGAATAATAGACGAACCTGGAGTGCTAATATTTAACATGAAAAATATAGGCAAATACACTAAAATCATCGACGTGTTTTTCATTGAGCATGCTAAATTTAATGTCAAAATTGATTTAATTTAAATAAAAAGCAGCTAATGTGGGTTGATTTAATATTTCAATTTAAATGTAATATCATATTTTAAAAGTAACTTATTAGCATATGAACGTATTGTCTAAAGCCCGATTATAACTGATAATAAAAATCAAGATACAAAAAGAACTCTTTGATAAAATACTTGGCCAGCACCCACAATTTACAGTACTTCGTAATGAAGGGTGTATAAATGTGAGGATAACAACGGTACTTAAAAAAAGGAGAACAGGAGCGCTCCTACGTGTAAGCATCTGACGGAAGAGTGATGAGAAATGATGATGATAAATTTGACCATCACCGGAAAACGGCTCTTTGCACAAGTATGTCGGGTGTATCCCTTCGAGGTCGGACTGTTCGGTTCGGATGGATAATTTTAGGCAACGATGAACTTGATTTTTTCACCGCTCCCTTGTATGCTTTCTGAAGAATAAAAGGACAGAATCTTAATACCAATCCATTCTTCACCGGAAGGGCCGAGAATCCCTTTTCTGCAGATCGGTGCCGTAAATGGTCTCATATCCTGAATGTTCAACAGGCTCATTGAGAGGGGAGGTGGCATTCTTATGGCGCTAGCATTAGTTTCGCCATCACACCCGTTACATCGCTTGCTTGTGCGGTGATAAATAGTCGGAAGATATTTATATCAATTACTCTAATAATTGACCACAGGGAATTCCGTTACTTTTTTTCTCATCTCATCTCACACAGTTTGCCGTACTGTGCCGGGTTAGCCAACCGTAAACGAGAAACTCACCTTGGTTTATGGTTGTCGATGGAATGCTGGAAAAGTCGATCAGTTCTGTAGGCTGCATTGTCGATGGTATGGTAAACTTGGATGTGTAGAATTCATCATACGTTGGCGGCGAATCGTCCAGATCAAGCAATGAACCCACCGTACCACGATCAAGGAATGGTACGTGATCCAATTCCGTGGACCAAAACTTGCCATCACTGACTTGTGTTTTATATTGAATAAAATCGTTCACTTCATGATCACCGAAGAGTTCGCCAATGGTTGATAACATGTTGGCTCGTATTGCACGTTAAGAGTTTCAATTCCAACTTCACTTCGTACCACTTACGCGTTGGATTGTAAAGAAACACTGATCAGCACAATATTTTAAAGAATCACTGCGTTGCAAACTTCTGGTGTAAAGTTTCACAAATATCTTTAGACGCGTGTTGTCGAGCAAAAGTTTTTCACTAAAATGACGAGAAGCCTGTGCGGGTGTTGTTGTTTTATACGTTAAAAGCATAACAGTCTGCTATCCCGTTCCTTTGCCTTGGCACCTGTTCGCTGGCGTCTATTTTGAATATCTATAGTGTTCCACAGTAAAGTTTCAGAGAAAAGGGTAAGAATATGAAAAGTGAATCCTTAATGGCATTAGTGTGAGGAAATAGGAGGGAGGGTATGAATGCAGGGCTGTTACCTAAACAAAGAAAGAAGAAAGCGCAAAAGAGTCTAAAGGAAAGTGAAGTTCAAAAAAGGATAAAGTCAAGTGTCACCAGGGGTAAAAGGTAAGTGTGTAGATAACCGGGTTGTACCTGTGTCTGGAAAGTGTGCCCGACGGCTTGCCAGCTACCAGAAACTGGGGATTTTTTTTGTGTGCCTGTCGCCAAACATTGACAGGCAACGCAATACACCGAGCCGCAGAACGCAGAACAGGCTTAGAAAATGAGATTTGTTCATCATCATAGGTCACGGTGGCAACAGCAGCTAGGCAGGCGGGCGGCATTTGTGAGATGGCTCGACGAGTTATGACCGTTGCTCTTTTACAATCTGTCTTGGAGTGGTCGTTGATGCTATTCAGATCGATGACCCAATAGATGATATCCTTAACGCCCATAGCTTTAGCTGAAGGGCCAACCGAAGGACACCAGCAGAAGTCTAGCCACGGTGCCGGGCGTCAAATGGTTTATTTACATTTAATAAAGAAAGTCAGTCAGCTCTGTTGTTAGGATCAACTGGTATAGATTCTCAAGTATAAGTAAGCATCGAGCACCTCTGTAAGGAACACTGCAAAGGCAGATGGGGGACGCAAAATTTAGCCGTATCCGAATCGAATTATGTCGGCATTGTATTGTCTGACCGACGTCCCATGAGCTTGACCATTGGTCATAAGTCTAGTCATTGAGCTGGAAAAGCTTCTGCAGGTGATGAATGCAAGTTTTTTTTTCTCCCAACCCGGCACACTCGATAATAAGATTAAGAAAGTAAATATTTGGTTTAAGGCGAACGACAATATATAGACGATTCTTATAATAAACTACCAATGGATGGTTTCCGCAAAATCGTATAATAAAACATTATAAATAACAACATACCCTACAGCTGGCTCTCGCTTGGCAAGGAGAGTTTAAGGTTTGTTTTCTGATGGGCTAAATATAAGAAACAGGTACTACTGTAGACAGACATGCCTGTATGAAGTGCCGTTCAGGGTAGGCAATTGTAAAAAAAGAACAACAAACTTCTATCAAACTACCCGTAACTCCTTCGTTGGACGAACGCTCCGCCTTGTATCCTTGGTCATAAGGGTTATTTCTGTTTTTCAATCCTAAGGCGTGTGTGGTGTTATGTGCTAAAGGTAAACGCGTTTAGAAAGAAGAATGATATACCAATCCGAATAAGAAACAAACTTATTCCAAAACTTTAAGCGTCCTGTTGATTATTTTTGAAAATTTTAAACATGTTCTCAAAAACTGCTGCTGTGCGAGAAGTTTCGCAAAGTATGGTTTGAGAAATTCGTCTCCAACATATCTGCTAGATAATCAAAAAGAGATTTAGATGAAAGTTACTTATAGTCTCTAGTTAGATTAAAGTTTGTTCACATTAGGTTATAGGAAGACACAGTTCTAAGCATAATAAAGCTAACAAGAATGGACTTCACTACAGAAATCACATACCTACAGTTAAGCAAAAAACAAACGGGGAAATCTTGTTATGCTTTTCGTTCAGACTATGAAAGGACCAAAGCCATAGGTATGCATATAAGCAGTACTACTTCTGCAGTGACGTGACATTGTCTCATTACGATCAACAGTATGGAAAGCAGTGCAATGCTGCTTTAATTAGTTTACCCAATCGGCTAGTGTAAGATGACGCTGTCTGGCGGTTCGTCGTTTGGGTTGACGGGAAACGAAAAAAAAATTGCAAGGAAACGGTAAGGATGATCGTATTGTGATCCTCATTATGGACACCGTCCTGCACCGTCCCACGTGATTAGAACGTGGCCAGCTGGACATTACGAGACTTGCCGATGTTACCGTTCGGACAAAAGGTGTGCGACGAAGAAATGCGTCGCCTGTGCGGTTCAAGCACGGAGTAACCTAAAAGGCTTGGATATTCATGCTGGAATTAGGTACTGCATGTATTCAAATCAACGGTATGTGCGTAAGTTGTTTTTAATTATTGGCGAGTTGGAGGGCAAGTTCTGTGTGTTGCATTTTAAATGGTCACGTGACGTGTTTCGACAGCGGTGCAAACGGAACCAGCTTGCCAATCAGTAGGCTGGGTGGGATCGTGGGAAGAGCATGGTTTGCCATCACACTTGTTGTTCAGCACGGGTGCGGGATTTAATTAGCCTTTCGTAAACGGAAAGGATCGGCATGCTTTGCTTCCGATTTGGAGCGTCGGGCTTCATTGGTCTAGTAGGAATAATACTAACATGATAATCACGGTAATTAAGGTAATGGAGTAAAATTTGTAGGAATCATTGAACGGAACTCAATTAACCAATTGTGTATTTAGCAAAGACTTGCGCAGACATGCAAGGTATGAAGCCAGTCTGTAAAGAGAATATGGTTGTTCGATAGTTTCGACCCATAAAATTGTTAGAATTTGCATGTATATTGTATGTACGAGCAAAAATTGAAGTCGACGTTATAAGGAACTCATTATTTTTGCTGTTGTTGAAATATGAGAAAACATTATATATTTGCTCCATAATATAAATGCAAATTAAGAAAAAGCATAATATTAAAACAAACAACATTAAAAGAATAAAACTTTTTCTATTTTGATGATCTATCTACGTAGAGGTAGTAGCTTCTGATACCACCGAAGATCGTTGATGAAAGAGAGTGCAAATTAATAAAAACAATTTATATTCATTACCATAATTAAAGCAGCGACGCAATCACGGTGTTGGCGATTCACCACCAATTATAGCAAGGCGAATGTACTTTTACACGGCACGGGTTGAAGATAAGCTCCACGGAAGAGTGGACCATTGAAGATTGGTGCTGAATGTTGGATGGATAAAATATAAACAGCAGGAAAAATGTTGGTGGTTAGGTAAACGCGGTTGTTTGGTAGATAAAGAACCTACGATGAAGAACGACCTTGCTGAACTCTTTCGTTGATGACTCGCTTCGCGCGCGACTGGTATTGGCCGTATTGGTCAAATCAAACCGCAATGCATGCATAAAGAAGAGGCGAACCAAAAGGTTCTTTTGCGTTTGCCGCCAGTTTCGGAGTTGTGAGTGCGTGTGAAGAATTGTTTTTTTTATGAATGTTGTTTGCGGTGAGCCTCTTAGCGTTTAATTTTTCCTCACCGTCCTGTACCATCCGTAATGTGTCGTCGTTTTTAGTTCCCTTTTCTCCACCGGTCAATGGATCGAACTGATCCGAATTGCCCGTCAAAACGGGACGCTTTGATTTCGTTGATGCGCGCGGTCTGATGATAATTAATGATCTTCATGACGCCGCCACTGGTATGAACGAAGATCGTACTATTGTGGCTCCGGTTGTGTATAGGTATGTGTGAGTCGTTTGGAAAAGGCAGCATCCAAAACTGACCGTCCGGTTAAGAAGGGTCGAGGTGGTGGAATACACAATAGAAAAAAAAACCGCCAATACGTACAAGCTGAAGCTGGCCTACGTGCAAGTGAATGAAGTCATAGTAGCAGTTATGATTACGTTAGGTGACCGTGGTGGAGTAAGTCCTTGTGCTAGCAGAACAGAATGGTGCTGAATCATGTCGGTAGCGCCTCGGAAGTTTGTATCCAGGTGGTCCATGCGTTCGTCCATGAGTTTGACTAATGAACCAAGAAAATAGTAGAAAAAGAGCCCTAAACATGGATTAAGCGAGCCGGCAAACAGTTAAGGCTGCTAGGGGAAGGTAGATTATTGCTTGGTAGTATAGCGAACATTATTTGCGGCTGGTAGTAGCATCACAAAAACAATCAAAGCTGGTGACTGGCGCTGCGTTGCCGATTGTAGGATCATTTGTTCGAGAGAGTTTAACGCAACTTGAACGTATCAGATGGCGAACAAGAGATCAGTTTTCGCGCAAGTGATGAGAATTTAATGATAATTTTTTAACGTTTATAAAAAAGCGTGTGATCTTATATCTTTCTTGGCACAAAATCGAATTTGCGTTGCTGCGTACACAGCAATGAGAGAAATGTGAGTATTATGGAGTACAAAAGCAATATATTTTCCATCGAATATGTTTAAAGAATTTGCAAAACAAAAATAAGTATTGATAAAGATAGAAAAAAAATTTAAGGCGAAGAAAAATCCTATAAACCGTTGCAATATTGACGAACCTGGAAACATTATTGGTGAAAAAAGCATTTTCCATCACCCACAGAGATTATCCATCCTTGACGGTGGAATAATTCTTCCGATAATCGATAACTCTCCCTTCTATCGAAAATTCTTTGGCGTGGCCTTGTTAGCGACTTGCGGTTTTAAATATCCGCGTAACTGGGAGTGCCGACTTTACGGGCCATTCCTAGCGAATTGGTATAAAAATACCGGAAATATCAAGCGAAAGCGATGACTACCGCGAGGGGAGGTGCTGAATTATGTCTGATCGGATAAATATCTTTAATTTAAAAGCGAATCTTGCGGTTCATTACGAAGGCTGTTTTACATTTTTTTGTTTGGTTTTTATCGCTGTGTGTGAGGGTGTGTTTCTATAGTTTTTCTTTCTATTAAAGCTCCAAGCACCAGATTTCATTGCGAAATGCAAGAGCATACTTAAAGCAACCCGCTTATACGATGCAAGAATCTGAAGAGGCTGGAAACCACAACTAACCGGCAAGATGGAAATGGCTCTCGAGTCGCGCAAGGAGATCGAACGTGTTTGAGATTTGCAGTAAAATGTTTGAATCGGTTGTGGGAGGGCCGGTATTTTAGAGTCGTTTATTTTATTTTCATTTTGGTCTCCCATTCATCTGATAAAGAAGCCTACAGGCAATAGCAGTCAGCGCTTACAACTTGAGAATGTGAACTGGAACATCAATAGGGAGCGTAACCAGCGAACCAAAATGAGATATGGTTGCCGTTTTCTTAGTAAGTAAAGGACAGACAAAAGGCAAATGATACGTAAATACACTACTCCCTTTCTCCGACAAAATATAACAAATTGGTTCAGAAACCTATTGAAAATTTGGGTGTTTACGTTGTATTTATTTCAGCACGTCCAAGATAATCTAGACTGAAAAGATACTCTAAACACAGAACGGTAAGACAGTTGTGCGAAGATATAGCAAAACTGTGACATTGTGATTTGCTGAGCTTGCTTTTCGAATTTTTCGTTCAATACGAGATAAAAAAAAACAGTTGCGATATCGCATTTTGTGATCATAATTCCAATTCGTCATTCTAAAACCATCGAATCACACGACTAAAATACAAACTTTCAGTTTAAGTACAAGCGTATGTTTTTTTTGCATAGATACATCCATCTTAACTTAAATTTCCACACTATTACCCTGCTTCACATGTTTCGAGTTGATAACAATATCCGACGCATAATTCTAACAGTTTGTTAATTCCACCTGGGAAAAAGGAGATGTGGATTCCAAGCTAAGAGAATAATAATAAATCTTCTGTTTAGAGGAGGTTCAAACTACTTTTAAGAGACCAATTTTTCTGGTTGATATTTACTACAAACGGAAGGTACGATTTAACAGCTGAGTAGGTTTTCTTTTGACACAAATTTGCCCTTTCAGTACTGCCCAAATTCTATAGGAAATCACCAGCGTCTTAAACGCAAGCACGTAAGCTTGTCTTGAGAAAGAGAGTCCATGGATGGTATGCCAAAAGGGAGTTGTGGTTGTTATTCAACAATGGTCACCCACAATAGAAAAAAGGGTTGACAAATAGATTTTTTGTCGTGTCTAGGTGAGTTGAAAGCGAGTTCCGGGTTTTCATTGTTCCCTTCGGAGGGGAAGGTATTTATGGTCAATGGACATAGGCAAGGGTGACTTTTTGATGCATTCCAGTCTTCTTCCAGCAGGTTAACGGTAGTTGAAGTAAAGGCTAACAGGCGGACTAGTAGTGCTACTTGACATTTAAAATGGGTTGTGGCTTTGTGTGACGGCAAAGTAGACACATTCATGCAAAAAGATAACCTTATCAGGAATGCTACGTGTGAATGTCTGAGTTTGACAAATATTGTGTCTTTGAAGCTGTCTTTGTTTCCCAATAGCAGTGTTTCTAGGGGCCGATTCTAGTCCGTAATGGATTTTTATACTTCTCCGCTAATCAATCAATTACACAGTGTTGTGGTATGGAAGAACATTAATTAGAGACAAGTAGAACATCTTGAGTATTTTCCGGCAACTTCTTAATACTGTCGTTAAAAGGATTTACTTTCCATCAAAGTAAAGTATGTATATAAAAAATGGTGGAATGTTATAAGTTGATTACTAACCCAGCTAGCTGCCGCTGTCGGTCTTCTGTGAGTTGTATAAAGGGGTGTTTTAGGTGGCAACAGTTGCAGGAGATGTCCTTTAATTGGAGCATTATTTTCTTTCGACAGTCAACCGAACAACCACAAAGTGAGTCAAACTTCTTTCCGTGTAACTTCGAGACGATTATCGAGAGGAAAAATCGTTGGTTTATCTTAATTGGAGAGGTTCTTAAAACAGCACGAGTTGCAGTTTTTAGCAAGAACAATTTTCTAAGCCTGGATTTCCACGAAGTATCGTAAAAATCTAAGAAAAGTCTTCTTTGAGGAAGACTATATTTTATATTAATATTTAAACAATTTTTTTTAAATATATTACACGATTCTTACCCTCACGCATTGCTATTTGTAAAATAGGTTTGAACTATTATGTTTCATGGGTAAATGCAAACGAAGGTATGGTAACGTTTCATGCAACCAAACACCTGCTGGGAAAAAGACGACAAGGACTGGTTTTTACGGCCAAAATCTTCCAACATTATTATCATTGAGGTTACTGGGTTGCTTTCCCACAATTTGCGGGGAGGGAGATGAAACAAATCACCCAGGGAAGTTATTTAACTGCAATAATTCAGAAGAGATTAAAGGTATTCCTAACGGTGCTGTAGCGATAAAATAATTAAATCGTTACAAATTTATGGGAAACTTCGTCGACGACGAATCTTACCGCCCAGCTCAAAGCATCGCTTTGTCTACGGTCTGTCCCTAAAAATGTGCAAGTATGTTTGAGGATTCGCGAAAAATGTAATGCGTTTTATGAACTTATAACTCGCGCTTTCCTTTGTCATCACCTACACGAGCATAACACTTGAATGCAGTCAAAGTACACGAACGTACGTAGAAAAATGATGGAAAAAAGCCAAGTCATTGCCAAAATCTGTGCCCGTGATTCACGAACCAGATGGTTCCGATTGAAAGTAAGAGAAAAGTATGAAAATACCCTACACAAAGCCTCCCGGTTGGAAGAAAATCTGCAAAAATAGGGAAAATAGATTGCACACGCTTAGTGGCATATGAGAAATTGAATATTTAGCAACGTGTATAGTGAAGAGTGCAAAAAAGAGAAATCACGATCGCGACTTAAAATAACATTGTGGAAAAAAACCCTCATCCCGCTACTCCAGCAAACGCCCCGAACCAGGACACTCTGAGGAAGATCCGAAAGGAAATATTCTAATTTCAAATCATACCGATGATTAATGACAACTTTATGCAAATTTACGCATTTGAATTACAAGTATATTTTTATGCTCTGAAACCCCAGGCCGCCACAGTAAAGTTCGCGCAGCCCGTGTCAGCCATCTAGCCCTACCATCCTGGATATTCATTGTCGCTTTGTTGCGGAGCTAACGGGACAAACCGGGCACCATTGGTCGATGATGTTTTGCAGATTTTTTCTACCATCGTTATTCCTTACCTACTTGCCTTTATGGTCAACAGCGTCTGGGATGGTTCAAAGACAGTGGTGCTGCTGTGCCATTTTTTCACCACCTACGACGATACGCGCCGTCTGAAATGTCCTTAGGGGAACCGATAGGCTTGGGATTTAAAACAGGATACCGATGGTAGCTTCCTGCGATGGTTAAAGGAGCGCTGCGCTGTCCATGAAAAGCGGTTGTCTAACTTCTACGATTGAAGGCTGTCGTTTGAATGTAAGATGTCAACAGCTGTAACAAAGCGTTCCATAATAGTCCGTGAAAGAATGATTCTTTAAACAGTAAGTAGTCACACGATGCTGGTAATGGAATGAAATGAGATTCCATTGTATCTGAAGCCTATGGGCTATGGGAGTGTGGGCTGTTTTCCGGAAGCAGTAGCGTCGTTCTTTTGGCTAGAAAGAATGTTGAGGTTGTGGGTAATTTTCGTGTGTAAATCCGATGGCAAACAGATTTCAATATATCACACAGCCATTATGAGCTTAGCCACCGACGACACACTCTGGTTACACATCAAATACATTCACACAAGCCACACATGTTAACAGGACTCCATGAGGCTGTTGCGGCATCATAACGGGCAACAGGACGATTTTTGGTGTCTCGTATGGGTTGTAACGGTGGTTTGACGAATGCCGCAGACCTTAATCTTGTGTCATCAAGAACAGAAGGGGTACGCATGTAGTTGAGTGAGGATGACTGAAGGATTCCGTTGTGTATGATTTATGAATTTCTGGACCTTTGCCTTCGGACGAAGAATAGTTTTTCAACACTTGTACGCGGGGGTTTTGATGGAATGTGAATATCCGTTACTGAGATTCCTTGCTGTTCTAAACCAAATCTATCCTGTGGCGTACCTACAAGTTTGTGTATGCTGTGCTGAAAGATTTAAGGACAATGCTGATATTTTCATTTCGACGTAATAATTTGTTATCTGATAAGCTTTAAAAAAGTTTTTCTTATTCTTGCTAACAGCTACATTTGATTAAAATATAGAACTACAGCGCGTAAAAAACATAGTTTTAGCATTTAATTTAAAATTTTACTCACACCCACGTCTTATAAAGTCTTGTATTGTTTTTCAGTAATAGTGATTCTTGGTGTAACGACCTCGTAGGTTAAGTCGGCCATTTCTGGCTTACGAGACTTATTTTTACCACGTAGCTGAATAGTCAGTCCTTGCTACGGGGGGATGGTTTGGATGGGATTTGACCCCCGGTCCTGCCGTATGGACCGGCGCCGTTTATCACATACACCACCGGCCTGCCCCATAGTAATAGTAATAGTGGTTATTTATGATATAATTTAGGTTGGGATTTGTAGTATAATTTGAAATATTTATGTCTATAATTTATATTATAGATAGTATTAACGCCTGTCACACACAACAGAATTCAAGATCTGATCTAAATTTCTTAAGTAATGCCAATGTTGCAACAATTATTTGCAACTTGATTCAAATTTTGTTACTTTAGGAATAGCACTTTAGGAATAGATACTTTAGGAATAGCAGAGTTGAAGCTAGAGTTATTCTTCATGTTTGTTGGTGCTCACCAGTGTTTTGATTGGTTTGTACAATTTGTAAATACAATAGTTTAAATCATAGCAGAAACCTTGCAGAAACCCTCTGCTAGGATTTCACTTTTTTATCTATTCGTATTTGAACGATTTTTTTATGTGTCTTTGTAGCAACTCCTTAAATATTATGTATTTATTTTTGACTAATTATTTTACCAAACATTCTCGGGATAAAGTTACAAATATGATCAAATAAATTAAATTAAATTTAATTATTTTAATTAAAATTTAATTTTAATTTAAACAATTCCTCTTTTTTACTTGTAGTATTGCTCACATAGGTTTGAGCTTATTTTTTTCCTGTTATTGTTATTTCTAAAAGTGTTGACGGTGTTGATGATTTTGTTATTTATGCTTAATATTATAATAAACTGTTTAAATCCTTTTTAAAGAATTTTAATTGCAATAAAATACGGTTTCACGTATGAAGTTGTGATGTGTTTAAGTTCGTGAACAAATTTTACCACAGGATGGCGCTGTAACAGTTTGAAGTTCTAGCAGGGGCTGTGAACCAACGACACAAGGAGTTCGTTCAACTGTTAAAAGTATTGTAAAGCTAAAAAACGATTGGGTGACATTTTAAAATTTTCGGAATAATATAAATATGTTCATAAGTTAATGAAACCTGCAAAAAAAGGAAAAATTTGTAAAAATATGTACGTACTATACGCAATTTATTGTCAAGACACGACTAGCGTTTTGGTCGATGTCGCACTGTCCCATAATTTACCAGTCTGTTATACATGAGGATGAAATTGAGCTATACTGATGTTAGTTTAAAACCTTTCAGATTTTCTGTTCATTACGGTTGACCTGCAAATTTGCTATGTGTTTTGTTACTGACTGTACGTGTTGTATAAAGAAAGTTTTTCAATGCAATACATAGGACTTTTACTTGATCCGAGAGATGTCGCCCTTGTGCTTGAAAGCTCTCGAACTGAACTTTCAAACTGTAAAACCAGGGATTGTAAATTTTATATGATTTATGTATCAGTAAAGTTTGTGAAAATTTTTGTTCAAGAAATTGAGAAGAAAATTTTACACTTCTCTTTAGAACGAATCGAACGCTCAAACGATTGAAATTCATTATGTCTTAACAAATGCAACTTTAATGGATAACGAAACGGGATACCAGCAAAACGCATACACTGTCGAGGAATTGTAGTAATGTTATTGTCCAACATTGATCTACCAAAAAACTTATTCTAATTGATCTTTTCGGGAATATAAAATACTAATTCATTAAAAAAAATATTTCTACTTAAGTGTTGTTGGGATACTTTAGGTCCAACACAGAAGCGACATTCGAAATGTTCATGCAAAGATGCTACATGGTATTCTTCATAGGTGGCATGAACCAAAAGGAGCGCTGGGTAAAGTAATGCATCGTGTTTATTACTCTGGAATGAAGAGAATGTAAGAGGTAACTGTACCCAGCCATGGAAAAGCCGATGTTTTCTATGATTAGGATGATGATAATAAAATCATAAAAAGGTTGCTGTTCCTTGTATGTTCATAATACGAAGAGCGACAGTATCTAGAATTTAAAATAATTTTTCAGCTCTGTTCAATATCGGGCCAATGTTGTAGATTTCTGGTTTATACATTTTCAGATACGTAATTTTTTGTTAGCCTACATCACATCACTATTGAATGCTCAAATTGTTAGAATAAATAGCTTCAATGAATACATTTCTAGCGTCGTTACTGCTTTCTGCATTAGTTCATGTTTTTTGTAAAGGAATTATATTTTATTTCGAAGATTGCATTGTTAACATCGATTATAATGGCATTGCATGAATTATAGAGATTATTGAAAAAATTTGATTCAATATCAAATTTTAAAAGTACGCTGACAGTTTAATGTGTGCTGTAGTTTGGTAGAATCAACAGTAACGTATCAAAAATATATTGTAATGATGTTTCCTAAAAGTATACAACTTCTGTCAACCAGTTTAAAATCAAACTTTCCCTTTCGCTTGTGTACTGGTGTTATAAAATCCAACGGATATTTCTACACTTCATTCATGTTGTGTTACAAACATCGACAAAAATCATATGTTTCAGGTCACATACCCATATATAGACGATGAGAGAAGCAGCATCATCAGAACTCGATGCATCCTTAGAACGGTTGGACTGATGGGTCGAGGTCGTTAAAGAGGATACGGCGCAAGGGAGTTTTTGCGAGTGTTTGTTACGGTGTATGCAATCAATCATTTTGTTTTCTTTTTCATGCTATCCCTGCACTACACTGACCCTAAGGTAAGTCAGATAGAGTTAGTATTGTATGTATGCCGAGCGGAACAAGATGCATCATCACGTGTGCTTTTGCGTGGCAGAGAATTTAGAAGCATTAATTTGTGTCCTTGGATGTTAATGTGCTTGTTGTATAT
Source organism: Anopheles funestus (assembly GCF_943734845.2). Lineage (NCBI taxonomy): Eukaryota > Metazoa > Arthropoda > Insecta > Diptera > Culicidae > Anopheles > Anopheles funestus. The sequence goes on from NC_064598.1 coordinate 56,240,998, forward strand.
TATTCAGCCGACAAAAAAGCAAAATAAGTGTTTAAGTTTTATAAAAAGTATACAAATAGTGTGTAACATTAAAAGTTTATGTGATGTTTGGAGTACTCGTTGTGTAGCACGGAAAATTATGGATTTAACGTAATTTATTGTGTAGAATAATGCAAAGCTTGTTGTGCCAAAATCAATGAAAATTAGTGAAACTTGATTTGTGTGAAAAGATGCAGCATATTAAATCAAGACCGAAGCGTTTATTTCCTCATCATAATGATGTAAAATACTTCTATAGCTGCAAATGTGTAACTTACAAGCGTGGAATTGTGCTACAAATTAAACAAAACTTGTGCTTATGTTTAAGATACGTTTCGGGTCAATTACAAAAAAGGTTTGATTTAGAACGAATAGAATATTTTGAATGAAAACTCGGCCACTCTTCATAAAAATTGATCAACTTAGTGAATGTAGTCAATGAATTGAACCGAATGCGAAAATCCTTTGTCTGGCCAAGTTATTGGAAGGAGAAAACGAATCAGTGAAGAAGCATGCGCTTTCGTGGCCGGATTTCCTTCCGCTCTAAAGTATGCAGTCAAGGCAGTTGGGCTAGAGAAAAATGTAACCGAGAGAGTTGTACAGATACCATGGAAACCATGGGAATATAGATCGTTTGGGGAGTTTTAAGGATGCCAGGTAACTTTTTTGTTGCTATAGCTTTCCGTTGGTGACAATCGTCGCCCACCGTAAGGGGTGGAGGAAAGAAGCCATTAGCTATCGGTAAAAATCGGAGGCTGTGAAAGTTTCAACGCGTGCGCACGGTTGTCACAGACTCCGGCATCACAAAATCCTTACGGACGAACGGAAGATGGCTTGTTAGCAGGGTTGTGTTTATGGCAGGATAGCACAGAAAAGACATTTGTAGATAAGAATGAGAAGGCAAGTATTTGCAGGGAAAGATAACTAGGGGAATAACGTTTACAACATGAGAGTGACGATTGTATCATTCATTTTGAGTGTGATGTCCTTTCATCGCTTTCGCCAGTACGCCTTCCGCCAGTCTTTGGTTTCCCTCAGTAAAGACCGATGTTGTGCTGTGCTGATGATTCGATTAACAAATTTTTCAGCGCAATAGAATGGCTACAGGCATGTGAGATGGCTCTATTCATACTTTGTCCAACAATGTGTACGTGTTAGTTTTGTGTTCGATTTGCTAGAAAATGCTTTTAAATTTGCCGCATCAAATAAGCTGTAAAAAAACTGTTTAAATATAATCGATAAGTGCAATATAAACTAGTGAAGCTCTTGGATATGCACAATTGCTTAATGAATAAAACAATTTTGTTTAGATTACTTTACTTTACACAATCACTTCTTTGATTCCCAGGCAAATAGCAATGCTTTTTCTTTTGCCAAAGTTCTTATCCTAAGGTACCGAAGGCAGTTAAGATTTTCCCTGTGTGAAAGGCAAAACAGCGAAAAATATCGTCTGGCTGCTGTGTGAAGAATTTTATCGCTTCTGAATAGAGGATATGCATCCACATAGAATGGTTTATATATATATTAAAAGTTCGTATGCGCGTGTGTGCGTACGCACACTTATGGTACCGTTTTTGCCAGTGTGTGCGGTGTTCGTTGTGGATGAGATGAAAATTTTACACACCGGAGCGGAATTATAATGAAAAGCGAACCGCACCCCAAATTATTGGGAGGGAAATACATTCGTCCTGTCGGGCGCAAGCGACGCATGAAGTGAATGGGTAGCACCGAAAACGGCGTCGGGGTGAAATAACCTTTGTATGTGTTCGTTCGCCAATCTCTGTAAATGTGTGCGAGGGTTCGAGGATATGAATTGCGTACTTCTCTTTAAGAAGAGATTGCTGCTGGTCGATTTTGTGCAGAGCTTCTTTTTACACAGCATCAAATTCAACATCATGGCGGCGTCCTCGTGCGAAAGCGTACCAGTATTCTGTGCAGCTGAAGAACATTTACAAAACTGTTTTGTTAGGTCTTTGTTTGCCAGTGCAAGACGAAAATAATCAGCTAGTGGTGAACATCAATTTAACGTTCTGTGTTTGTGTTATAAAAATCGACAGCGACTAAAGTGGGTATAACTTAAGTAAGGGGGCTTTCCACGAAACACCCGCCGTGTTTATCTCGATGTCGGGAAAAAGATTCTTTCATTATTTATTAACGTACTACAGTGTGAATCGAATCGTAAAGTTGAATGGAGAGTATACGAATGGCATTTGCTGACCTTCTTAGACTCAGTGGCTTCGCAAGCAGACGCTCCGAAACAATCCAATGTTACAAATTGTTGGTGTGAGGTTTACGGAAAAGCAAAAAACAAAAAAAAAATAGCAGCCACAAAGGGAGTGTAACGCGCTGACGCGGTCTGTTGGTCGAGTAACAGGGATGCGTTGAAAGTAAGGAGTTAATTCAAATCAGAAATGATAGGACTATGATATGTGATTTTTCAGTTAGATCAAAGCCCAATCATAGCGCACAAATCGTTTTTGTTGCAAAAATGGGTATTTTAAAGAGTAAGCACATCAGCGAAATAGAAGTGAAAAGCATTATCGTGATTTTTTCTTTTAAAAAACATTTCTAAAGACAATAACTGTTGAATAAGCGCTCCTCCGTGACCTACCCTGTAGTTCCGGGCTTTTGTGGGTTGAAATACTATACAAATATAGATTCATATACACTTATCAGAAGCTCGTTTCTATAGAGGTATCTCACGGAGTGAACAATCTTCAAATATGCAAACAAAAGTGTGGGTTTACGTGTATGGTAACGATAATCTGTGTAATTGAATATCTTCTACTGCATACGGTGTCTACATTGATAAGAAACCTAAATGCGACGTATTGTATTCTAAACATCCAAAAATGGTTTTCAAACATCGACATCCATGAAAATATTAATTTAAAACAATATTTTTATTTTTAGGTCTGGAGGTAAACAATTGTTTACGTTACGCTAAGATCGATCTAGTTATACTTGCTACAAGGGGGATCGTCCGAATTCGATTTGATCTTGACCGACCATTGAAGGTGGTATGCGTATGTGGTAAAGCGTTCTTCAGGTAACCATTTTAGGTCATTTGCGAGCGATACTAAATAAATGAAGAAAACTGAAATTGTTTTGTTTCGTGCATTTGGTTATTTATATGTGTAGTAATAAAGACTTTGCGGCATTACTATCAAAATATTCTTTGTTTTAAATGTTACTTTCGAAAAAAGAATTTAATAGATTTTAACTCCGATTGTGAATCCAACAGAGCTATAAAACAAAATCATCGGGAAAAAATTGGCAAATGCCGTTCTCCATCACGAAACAAAATACGATGAATGCCATACATGTTTAGCAGTGCTTACCTGCGTTTGTTGTTCCTACTTTCCTTCTTTTGGTTTCATCCGTCGATTGTGTGGTGAAGAAGTAATCGTTTGAACACTACCATATTGTTGTTTTACAACGTATGTTTTCTTTTGATGTGCACGTAGCCAAAATCCTAGGAGTAGTTATACGTGAGTTACGTTGTTTCTATGTTTGTAATGTAGAAGAAGGAAGATAAAAGAACTGAAAGGCTAAAACTTATAACACTTTACCATTTCAACATTGAAGTTTCTTCTGAGCGTTTCTTTCGTTGATGACAATCTACGCAACAAATACTGTACGTTCGTCCTTCGTAATCAAGTTAGCGATATTTTTTACGATTACGTATTTTTACGATGACAAAAACAAATGAAAATCGAAAAGCAGTGAGTATACCATAAAGAAATCTGTAGATCCTTCATATAATACTTGATAGTGCATTGATGACAATCTCGCTATGGTCCGTTGAATTCAAGATATAAAAATATAGTCATACAAATATCTACAAGCGCTCATTACATTCAGAAAAGAATCATTTATTTAGAGAAATATTCCCACTATAAAGGCCATGCCATGAGTTCTCGAAAAGGACTGTTCCAGACTATTTTATTTAGCGAATAGCACATAATTGTACATAATTCATCAAATTATCTGTTCACAAATGTTTTTAAAAATCGTATAAAATGCTAGGAAGCGAAATCAAACAGCTAGCAGCTATTTCTTAGCTGTTCCCAGTATGGCTTCGTTTTTCGGCCGGGAACAATTAAAAAGACAGCATACCGAAGTATGTTAAAGAGTTTTACACAAAGTCGCAAATGAATCTGCGCAGTCAAATGATCAATGCGTTCATATAGGTGATTACCATTGAGCATGTCGATCACGAGCTAGTTACTACAAAGTCTTCATTATTGGGACACGATCACCTTCAGCCCCTCTTCACCACGAATGTTATCGTTTCTTGTACCATCCTTTACTCGAAACGAATCTGAGGAAAGTCAGGAAAAGTAAGTTAGTAAGTTATTAAATAAATATAATATTATCTTTTCTTTTAGGACATACCTAGGGCAGTGACAGATGTACAATGCTTGGGATCCTAAGTGAACTTGTGGGGCCCTAAACGGGAAAGCAAACGGGGCCCTTGAGAAATGTTTGGAAAGAGAAAATAGTTCTGATTTTTGTGATTTCTGCAAGCACGCGGCCCTTTGTGCCCGCTTACCGTTAAACCCGCCACTGACCTATGGAGCGCCGGCCAGGGTATGCTACGATACCTAAAGAATGTTTTTAAATTATTTTTGTTACAATGTTTTGTCACCCAAAAATGGTATGCAATACGCTTCACAGCCTACATGGTATGCAATTCGCAATACGGCCCAGTTTGATTCTTCTCTTTTTTTTCCCAAGCAAAACGTTTCGACTTGTCAAGAGCAAATGACAGAACGTCTCCCTCTAAAAAATATTCCGTGCCTGCTCGCACTGACACTGAGCGAAAGACGGTCAGAAAGCTCGAGTCGAGTGTGATGAGTTTTCTCATGCTGTTCGCTTCTCTTGGGTTATGCCCTCTTGCTCGTACTCACGCTCGTTCTACCGTCGATGCAAAAGTGTACAATCCGTGCGGTTGTCAGACTGCTCCAAACACCAACAACACCAACAAATGCATTGGTTTACAACAACAAATCGAAGTTATCCGAGTTGTTCGCGGGATCGTATACAGAATCGCTGATGAATCGCTGTACATTTGCTTTCTTATTATTAATAATAATTATTAACATAATTATTAGTTCATATTATGAGAGGCGAATGCACCAAGACATCATACAAAAATTAAACAACAGCTCATGCTCATGTGTCGAAGCTGTTGCTGTTTTCTATCACGATTTCGTTATGAGCTAATAGACGTTTTGGGCGTTGGAATCCGATTTGATTATACGACCGTGAAATAAAGAACCACCAAAGTACTAGTTCGTCATATGCTCACACTGCAGAATTATCCCAACATTTGTATCATGTGTATACGTCGTATCATATGAATGGAAGCATATGCATGGTGATCCCAATGATTCAAACGATATTTTTATCTTAAGGAATGTATGCATGGCTTGTCGTTCAGACCCATCGTCAAATGATCAAACGATGAAATAATGCGCAAACTATGTGTGACAAGACGTTCTGACGAACGTACCACAGCTTCACACGGTTGTGGAATAATAGTCATAACAGATTGAACAAAACAATTAAAACAACATTGGAATTGATTGTGAATTGGAATATATACACACAGCTATGTTATATTAATGTAGCTCTGTTTATGTTTTATAACATATTTTTGAACACGTTACAGCTTTCTTTGTGTTGTGAAAGATAAACAGCTGTATCAGTTTAATATGTCTAATAATTCTATTTGCATTTCTCTTAATCCAAATCGATTGCGTGGCCGGTGTTCCGCGAAGCATTCTTCTAATGCTTGCCTTTGCCGGCCAGAGTTGCTGATCACAACATTTCATTTGCCATCGATCCTTTCATTCAATTGCTCATTGCATTGCATTGCACCAGCTAAGCCCGTGAGCCAAACTGTTTCTGTAGGATGCGACCGTAGCGACACTTCCTGGAAAAATAATATTAAGTACAAAACATATCACAACACAGCTGAACGTAACACATGGAACATTCTCTAGCGTTCCCTTATTACCAGCAATCGATGCCGTGCGAAAGATGCTCAGACACTTTAAATAAAAGGCGCATGTAGAAATTCAAACGCAATGAAACATTTAACAGTGCACTGTACATGAACGTACTTCGCGACATCTGTAATGATCCTATTCGGTATCAAGCAAGAGCCAAGAATATGTACGATTGATAATGTTCTGGTATGGCTTTGCATATTAGATGTCACGAATGCCTACGAAAAAAGGTATGTTTATTTTAACAACAAACCCATACATAATTCAACAAATATCATTGTAAAATCGCCAAACTAAAGCTACGTAAAAACGGTCCGTGTGCGAGGATCGCCATTCTATGTTGAAAAATAAAAACACTCGTACAAAAAACACCAACCTAAAAATCATTATTGCTCAGATCAGTCCACAACATGTTGATGCAACGCGCACGAACCATCACCAACAATAGAACCATAACAGAACAGCTGATGGTACTTCGTTCGAGGCACTGCACGTAGAACAAAACCTGGTCCGTATCAATCCATTTGGCGCCAAATTGTTGGTACCATCGGTTCGCGAACGCTTGAAACACCACGGTAAATTGCCTCCAAATGTAAGTCTGGGATCGATTCCCGATATTTCCTACCATTACTATCTTTGCAGAAAAACACACATGGGCGAGCTGGCAATATCACTCCAGTATATGACTAATCATACTTACCCTTGCGCACATGACGCGAGGATACCCTAACCTTGAAATAATAGTACGGTCTAAATCCTATACCACTAGTCAAAACGAAACAAACCGACCAGCCATAGGCAGAACGAACGAACGAACGCGATGCAAGACACACCAGCGCAGAACAGAACTCGCGAATCGAACAAATACTAGAATTAGCAGGAGCAAGCAAGAGAAAAAAAAGACGGTCGATCGCCACACATAAAAAAATAATGTGGCAACGGCTGTGACAAGCTTTTTTGCTTTAATTTTGAAATTGAGCTTTTTGCTAGACATCCGCACGATGACAGCAAAAATCCTGCAGTCCTCCTGCTGTTTGTACGAGACTGACTGATTGTCGGAACAAATAGCGGAAAACGTTTCGGTATACGAAATATAGGTCGAAATTTATGCCGAAGTTCATTCAAAACGTCCGATTGGGTTTGTTACTCACTTTCGTTCAATATTCGTCCAAATTTCGTTGAATTCTGGTTTTTGTTTCGTTAAACTCGTTCGTTAAATCCGGATGATCGAAATTTCATTTCGTTTTCGTTCAATGAAACATTTGTTTCGTTCCTGAAGGGGAGCGTTTGAAATTGCCGTTGCAAAGAAATGGCAACACGCTGTGGTTTATTTTAATTTCCTTTCGCCGAAACTTAGAATAATTATTTTTAATAAATTCGAATAATTAGAATTCGTATGATAAGTCATTAAAAATGTTTAGGGTTGTAAATTTCTCTAAAATTGAATGAAATTGTTACAATTGATCAAAGATGTAATATGAAAATCTACAATTAGATTTCAACTGTGTAATCGTGCGGATTTGATCTCTGTGGTAGTAAAGGTTGTAAATGGCAATAAAGAACGATATGTATAGACACATCCCATCCGGACCGTCCCCCCGTAGCAAGGAGTGTCTATCCGGCTACGTGGTAAAATAAGTCTAGTAAGCCAGAAATGGACGGCGTGACCTGTAAGGTCGTTAAGCCAAGAAGAAGAAGTATAGACACAGAAAAATTACAAAGTTATATACAAGTCAATTTTATTTCATAAATCATTTTTTTCCCGTTTTTAAACAAAATCCAGATAATATAAAAATACTCTTTGAAGTTGGTAAGTGAATTCTTTTTGCATTACAGAACATTATGGAGCAATACTTTTGAAAGCATCCTAAATCAGATGTTCTTCCAGGATCAACGGAAGGAAAAGTCTCTACCATTTGGATGTCGGACTATGAAACTGTTTTTTTTTTATAAACCGGTTAGACGCTGCTTAAAAGCAACAAAATGTAAAAATGTTACACAGTTTTTCGAATTTATTACAATTGTGTTTTGAAAAAGATTCCCCATCAGACGTACGAACTGGCGTGAGGAACTACCAAAATGCAATCAAAATGTTAAGGGGGTGACAAGGGTTATAAAATACACAACAGAGCAAAGAAACAAACATGAAACATTCGGAATATACATTCGTTAGCTCACATAGTTAGCTCACAAACTATACTATCTATGTATTGCGTTATATCAACGAGAACGCTGTCTGTGACAGACGTGCCTAGTTTTATTTTATTTTTTTTGGGAAAACGTTCTTACTTGTGTCCACTTCCTGTTTCATTTCTTTTATCCGTCGGCTACTCCATTTTGTTGTTGGCTACGTTGGCTGAGCTGAAAGGATACGTTTCTTTTTTCATGGGTCTATATTTTGTTGTTATTATATCGAGTTTTCTCCGCTTCAGCAAGCATTCTGGATCGTGGAAAAGGCACCTTTCCCGAGAGGACCTTTCTTGAAACGCAAAAAAAAGAAAGCGCTGCATGAGAGGGAGGCATATGTCTGCAGCGAGGACGACGAGCGCGCAAGCTGAAGAATGTGATGTGAAGTGTGATCATTAATCAAATTGCAAGAAAGCAAGTAAACACAAATAGATTTCTGTTCTTGCGCCCTATTCGAAACTGTGCACCGTGTGTACCCTTGGTTGACGTGGGGAAGAGCATACGATGCTGAGTTTAGCGAATAGACTAGAAAGAAGCAACCGACGGTGAGAACTAGCCAGATTGGTCCGAACGGTTCCGCATAATTTCGACCGCTCAAAGTATTCGTTTGCTGCTGATTGGTTTTGGATGCCCTACCATGGCCGGATGAGCGGACCCTGTGTGTCGCTACAAAGTAGAAGCATTGTTGTATTGATTTTTAGCTTCCCGATACGACGAATCCTTACAGTATCAGTGCAGTGCGATATTTGCGAATAGATTGATAGAGTGAGCTGAACGCATTTAAAACACCAGGACAACCGTGATGACTACTTTCAACCCAAGTGTGTACTGCAGAACTCGTGCAATCCATTTGTTTCGATGAAGGTGAGAAAATCTTCATTGACACCGGTCTCTCGCATACGTGTGATATGAAATTGAGGCAAAAACATTAATCTTATCTATCCCACGGTCACAATACTCGGAGCCTTTTTCTATCACATTCTGGCCATCGGTTGGACAGCATTGTCTTCTCCCAAGAGGATACTTCCAGCTTTCCGAATCCTTGCCCAGTAGCACGGTAAATGACCGTTCGTTTGAAGGTGGTGTTGATAAGTTTCTTCTCCATGAGAGATTATGGTATGGTTTGCGCTCTTCGCAAAGAAATTATCCATCTGATGGGTGCTCCGATCTGCTGAGCCGAAAAACTGACGATTGCATGATATACAGTGATAATACATTTATAATGTTTTAATTCGTTAATGACACGTCTTTGATCCACTGCATGCACTGCTTTTGTAGCTTGTCAGACTGTTTGTTTAGAGAGCAGTTTCGTACGTTGCGATTAATAGGATATACAAACAGACAGACAGACAAACGAACGGACAGACGGACCGACCGACCGACACGCATATATTCAGGTAGTGAATGATTAGGGAAAATGCACTCGAAGGTATAATTTCATCATAAAACATCTTCTCCTTGTGATCACTTGTGTCTCATGGGTAAAGTTTGGCAGCAAGCCAGTGGGACTGAATTAAACGCACACATAATTTAGTGTGTTACACTGCGAGTATAAAATAAACATGTTATTGGTGTAGTTAAAATGATCTTTTGTAGGGCAGAAACACGCAAGGATTTAGTAAGTGGTGCATACACTCAAACGATTTGTTTAACAACACACCCGACCAAGTTCAAATCTCGACTGTTGAAAAGACGCACCAAACACGCAACTGAGAGAATTTCGATTGTTCAGTACCTTATTCGTAGTACGTTTACGAGAACAATTTTGTGGATATTCTTTTAAATGAATAAATGCTTAAATAACATCGGAGCAGATCGAAATAACCATTTTCCAGCAATCGATCAGTCGACAGGGGTGTGGTTTTCGAGAGTTTTCTCGTAACATTACAAAATGGCGTCCAATCCACTGGCGAAAGTATAGGGAAATAAAAGCAACAAAAGCAATGGTAGATGGAAGGGAAACGTTTTACACATTCAGCCAATTTAATATGTAGTTTGAGAAATGTGAAACATGGACAAATGTTTGCTTTTGGTAACCCCTATAAAATGAAAACCGTGCGCAGCAAAGTATGCAAGATTAGAGGGGTTTTCCTCGGAACGTGGCGGTTGAACGTTGAGTTGCTTCTCTTGAGGGGTTCGAAATCATCCAAATTTTCATTTTCCCTCGCATCTAAAGGACTACTACAGAATGCAGCACACAGGGCTCTCGCTTCCATAGTGTTGGGATTACGTCGAAAGTTATGCGACCTTAGATGGTTGTGTGTGTATTTCCATGCGTGTCTTCGCATGATGTTTTGATGGATGTTCATATTTCCTACACCAACAAGGTAATGGAACCAGTGCCGCACCACAGAGCACCTCCTTGTGATGTATGTAGAATGTTAATATTGTGCGGGATTCGAATGAATTACATCTGGATGGAATGTGACGTACATTTGACAAGTTTCTGGTCTCTTATTCGACGTAGCCATGTGTCTGTACAGTTTCCGTTTCTGTGCAAGTTGGATCGATGGCAAACGTTAGCAGATTTAACGGATAATTTTCAATACAGTTTTGTAGAGAGATGCCATGTTCGTTAGCTGCGTTACTATCACAAAAGACATACCGACCGACGGCGGCGTCAAAGCGACACAGTAGGGAAACTGTATTTAACTTCCTTGACTCGCGTTTCATTTTCCTTGAAAAACAGAAACCAAACCTTTGCTGGAAAGGGTTGTCTGTACAAAATGTCAAATGTCTCCCGCCGCGCGTTGTGCTGACCGGCAACGTCGAATTTGTTCGGTTGTAATTAAGCGAAGAGACAAAATTTGCAACTTTTCGCATGCACTACCTGTAAAACGATACATTCAATACTGACCTGGAAACGGAACAAAAAGGAATTTTAATCGCATTGAAGTGTGCCGTGAGACAAGTCTCTGTTCCTTGCCTAGGTTCTAACAACTCGCAACAGGAATTCAGCCAGCAATCAGTTCCGCCAACGGTATTATCCCCTATTTATTTATGATAGTCTATTGGCACGAAAAGTCAAAGGCTTAAAGAATTCTTAGAATGTGCAAATCCTTTTAAAAAGGGTTGAAGGAGCAACAGGACACTGGTCAGTTAAGGTTGAGAACTACTGTTTGTTTTCGGATGGGCTTTTATTGCTACCGTTCCCAATTACTCATTCCCCCCCAGGACCTGAAAGCGAATCCGAAGAAGAAAAGCATCACCGAAATTGTTGGAAGTGAATGAACAAACTTTCAGATATTGCACTGATCCACTAGTGGATCAGTGGTATTTGAAGAAGTTTAAAAAACCGATGACCATAACATGAACAGCGTTCAATTTGTATGAATTAGAACGAAAATGAAGGAAACTTGTTGGTAAATTATGATGGTTTACTTTATTTGTTTTTCGCTAGCACTTACTTAATTCTAAATTTGTACTTCCCGCTCGGAAGTACTCAATGGCTGATCTTAGAGCTATGGCTGTTGTCACATTGTCACAATAAAATAATCGCGAGCAGCTGCTTAAATACATTGAACAAAACTGTCATAAAGAAAAGCCCAGTTTGACTCCGTGCGTAATCTTATTTCTACGTTAAAGTCCTTCTTTCAGTCCAACATTACAAGATGGCTGCAGTTTTTTTTTTTTCAAATCATACAGCTACATATTCCTAATCCAATGTAATGCCATTTATTGTACGGTATAATGTAGAGTAAGAAATAATTTTACTAACGCAGGGAATGTGTAAACAGCACATAAAAAATTCAAATTAATGTTGGATTTGTAACCAAATCTAACCCATCGATGGCAAAAGAATTTCCTCTAGCTCACGAAAGCCAAATTGAACAATGTTGTACTGAGCCCCGCAAGGGATCAGGTAGTTCGGAGACTTGAAATGGAACAAATAAACAATTATTTAAAGCTTTTACGCCTTCTGAAAGATAGTTGATAAGAAGCATCGAGCCGCATTTGCTCATTTGGCTTACAGCTAGAATTCATTCTTTTATGCCGTTGTGTATAATCAAAGAAGGACATCTACATACCCTCAAGTAATATGATAGCCAAAAAAACAATTGTGAAAAGATAAACAAATCTATTAAATGGCACGTAGTGCAAATCAGTATGATGTTTGTCGATATAACCCATGGTACAAAATGTTTATAGATAGAATTGTTCTTCAATTGATTTTTGGTGATTTTGTTGAGATTTTTTTTTGCAAAACAAAAACATCTGTTTCATTAATTCAAGAGGGCTTACTGCTTACTTACATGCTTTTTTCCTCCAACTTTACGAACGACTATGTACATAAAGGTTTTAGCTTAGCAGTTCACTTACACAACTAAATCACTGTTTCATCCGAATTTGTATGGTTGTTGGTGTCGGTTGGATTTGACAGAAATGATTGACTCTCATGTCGCCTGGATGGTTTTCATGATGTTCAATAAGCAACGAACTAATTGCGTTTACAGCTTCACCTGTTCATTCCAACCAACACCAATGAGTCTCAAAACTTGTAAAAAAATTAATTCTTTATTCAATATCTTGCGATATTTTATCCTCCGTCATGTTATTAACTACCCATGTAAACTACTTACATCTACATCCGAATTTGCTTTCTTGCTTTATCAATACTCCCATTCTCCTATACATCCATTGCGTATACAGCTTGCAAAAAAGCTTGCATGTGCCTCACAGCACCGCGGACAGCACAAGAATAGAAGGGAAACATAAATACCAATGTCACACCAGTCGCAGAATAATGTGCTTTTGTTCGTGAGCAAATATTCGATATCTTTTCTACAACCTACAATTACTTTCTAAACACATCATGGCTATACAAATTGCGGTGCAGGTGTAACATTGCAGTTTCCAGTTCCTGTTACTAGCTTCAATATTAGCCACTTGTATGGGAAAGCTGTACATTCCAAATTGAGTTATGAATCTTTCTTGAGCACTAAACTATTAAATCGGTGAAAATAAGTTAATGTTTGGCTCTCTAGTTTCGGTATCAGTTTGTATTAATTGTTAAAACTATTGGCGCAATTGATGTCGGTAAGCTCTTTGAAACCGTAGAAGCCAAAAACGGAAAAATATGTATCATAATGGTCATCATATGAAACAAAAGTTTAACAAGCCGTAAGAAATGGTCGCCCGGATGGTGGTGGCAAGGATTATGAAGCTGGTGGCAAATGTCGGTTCTACAGTGCAGTAAGATCGTAGTCATTTTTTATGGCGACGGAATGTTGTTGGACGCTGTTCATGTTGCTGGCGGCGTTGCTGTTGTTGTTATTATTGTTAGATGATTGGGTGCTCAATTGAGATTGATGCTGTTGATGCTGTTGAAGCTGCTGATGCTGCTGAAGCTGTTGCTGATGCTGTGAAAGATGGTCATTATGAATGGTGTTACCAGATCCGTTGGTCCCGCTATTTCCATTTGCCATTGGTAGTATACCGTTGACATCGGAAGATGAGATGTACTGCGATGATCCGGTGTTGCCACCCGCCATTGTACCGTGGATATCCGTCATGCTTTCTAGACTGTCTGTCCGTAGGCACTATTTGGAAAATGAAAGAATGTTTTGTAAAAAAAAGAATTGTTAGTATAAAAACCCATTCCGATCGGATTGACTAGCCATATAGGTGGAAAAATAATTCTAGTAAGCAAGAGTTGTCAGGCATGGCTTAGTTGGTCGTTACGCAAAACAGTAGAAGATGATGTGTGTTTTAAAATTATTAACTAAGGAAGTACTTAAAGTCGATATGCCAAATGTTTAGCACAAGGTACTTACTTCGCTTTGGTGATTTTGCTGTTGATGTTTTGATTTTGTGCTTAACGCGGAACCATTGGATTTTCGACCCTTTTTTTGGTTGTTTGCACTTCCAGCCTGACCGGAAGCGTTGGCCGCGTTCGATTTGCTTTGGTCACCGGTTTTCTTCCTCACATTCTTAGTATTAGGTAGCTTATTGTCTTTCTTCCATTTCATTCGTCGGTTTTGGAACCAGATTTTAATCTGTCGCTCCGAAAGGACCAACGTGTGCGCTATCTCTATCCGGCGACGTCGTGTAAGGTAACGATTGTAGTGAAACTCTTTCTCCAGCTCTAGAATTTGATGACGGGTATAAGCGGTACGTTGTCGCTTTGGCTCCATGCCTGGTTGAAACGATCCATTAGCTATCGAAAAATGAAACATAAATAGGTGCGAACATTATTAGTATGTAATTAAACTGCTGGGGTAGTAATGTAAAACATAAACTGTATGCCCTACCAACAGTTTGTGTAAAATGGCCCGTGCTAAGGTGTTCCAACTACTATCTTCATTTTAATTGAAATCATACCACACAGACTGTGTTCGTTATCACACAATCATGATGGCGCGTGCTAAACACAGATGATGATAATCAAACTTGTTTCTTTTGAATCTACGGTTGCGCTATTGGTGGTGATTTGGTTGATAGGTTTTACTATATTTCTCCTTGTATTGATTGGAATACATAGAGAGGAAACTGAGAAAGAATCAAACCAGAAAAAAGGAAATATTTGGTGGATAAATTCTGGGTGATGGCAACGAAACATGCAGGGATAAAGCGCTTTGAACAATGGATTATCAACCTCCGAAGCCTCTGAAACCCATCACTCTGCCTGTCTATTCAAGTTGCCATTGAAAGACACACAAAGCTCCCCTTGATTGACATGAAAAGTATCTGACATTCCCCATCGTCGTGCTTGCCTGCTTCGCCGTCCATGATGTCTGCAGTCCTGCTGTTCTCTGAGAAAATGTTTTACTGACATCACCGTACACATGGCATTGCAAATACCAAATGAACCACTGTGTTTCTTTGAATATCTCATTCAAAGGAGGGGGGGGGGGCAACTTATTAGTTGATGGGAGAAAATACTAGAAGCCGCCGTTGGGTCGTCGGGTATGGTAGAAATATAAAGTAAAAGCAAAAACCCTTTAAATCGGCCCATGGAGGTGTTTTGGTCGATCAGAAATTCATCATAAATGGAATGGTTGACCATATGATCACGATCACGATACCAATAGCGTTGGGAGCGAGAGTTTGTATAGAGGTTTCTTTAGCACATATTTAATCTGCTTTACGATTTATATTTGTTAAATTATTTGTTGAAGCTAATATTCCCCGTTGATGGCTCAGGCCAATATTCTTTTTGATCACACGCAGTAAGTTTTGCAAGATATCGTTGAAAGTACTAGCTCTCACTATAAAGGCTTCAGATACTTATATATTTACTGGATATTTACTGGTTTCAAGCTATATTAGGATAAATACTCGGGGATAGGTTAAAAATTAGTTTCACTTGCTCTAGCCTAACAACATGAGCTCGGTTGGACTGATAAATTATAAATTACAGCTTCTACTGTCTACCTTCCATCAAACCATATCTTGGCCAGAGCTACATCGCAACAGCACAACTTTACGTATTTGAAGAAATAATAATTAATCATTAACACACTAGGGCGTCCCTGTCTGCTTTGTGACGATTTTGCTTTGAGTTTTCTGAACGGCCGAAGCTTCGGCGGGAGTGCAACGAAGTTAAACTGTTTTCAAAAGAACGGGAATAAAAAAACTGTATAAAAAATGGTATTTTTTGTTTTGGATGTTGTTTCCTTTTTTTATGGAAAGGCAATTCCCAAGCTTCAGTATGGATTTGGACGCTGGTTCGGTGAATCTATTCCGTTGATTTTGTCGATCCTTATCAATGCGATCTGTTTTGCTTTGTTCGGCAAGTTTCGAGCGTCCGGTGTTGTAATTAATGTGCTTGAGATCACGAAATTGTGCTACTAGCAATTATTTCCTGCTACTACAAATATCAGGACCCCCAATTTGGGAGCTAAGGGACACACGGATAAGGTTTGCATGACACTTAAGCGTCAACGAAGTAGCCCACGATCGGTAACGGAAACATTAACATAACCACCGTAAACTCACACCGTTCAGAAGTAAAGGGCTTTGACTGGACAGGTCGATGTTTCGATAGAGCGAGGGTTTTTTTAGCACCGTAGGTCCCAGCGTGTGTAGATTACGCCCCCGTTGCACACCGAGCCAATGTTTCTCCTGGGTGGTCATTGCTGGTTGATGAAGGAACCGATACTACCGCTGTCCGCCGGTGCTGATGAACGTTTCGTTTTCGACTGCTGAAGTGTCCAAAGGCCGCGTCAGACGGATCATTAATCTTTTGCACTGCTATAGTCGCCTGAAAGTAACTCCCTGGTCGAGCTGTGCCCAGGAAGCGGTGACATAGAGTGGTTCGTTGGCAGACGCAAAACGAATAATTCTTTGACGATTCTTGATATGAAGCAAGTTGGATGATGTATCGCCCGAAATTTTAGCGGTACACAATTACCGAAATAAAACAGAAGCTCCTTCCAAAAATCCCGTAGAATGCGGTTTCCACAAGAAGATGTACTATGTGGGATATAGATTCATCGACAGAGAAAGTGATCAAAACTTTTTCACGCTTCAAACTACGAACGTGCGTGATGACGATGAAGGCGATAATAGAAAGCAGCTTACATCAGTTAGCAGAGGGTTTGGATCGAAACGAAAGTACCTTGGCACAGTTATCTATATTACATCAAGGTTCAGGTCACACCGACCTGCATGATTGTAAATGTTTGCAAAACCGCGGTACTCGCGTTGCTGAGGCAATTATTATTGATGCTATTATGTTTAGGAATAGCACAGACACGCTGCTCACAGTGCGGTGAGCGAACGCGGCCAGGTTTGCAGCTATATATTCAGGCGAATGACTTGCTATTTTACAGTGGTGCGCTTTTTGCATCAGGGTCGATGCAGTAATGTCAAGATTCTGACTGCATTTGTGAAGCGGTATCGTGATTGAAAAGCTGTTACGGACACGTTCGTTATAAAATACGAGCTTCAAGAAAATCTCGATTCAACCAGCAAATGACGGGGGACCAAGCGTACATGTTCTTTGGAGCTGAATAAAGAAAAATCGCAACAACAGTACCTTCATATCATCAATCAGCGATCAGTGTGGAAAAGACTGTGGTAATAATTTTATTGTACTTTCATTGATTTTTCTTCGTTAACTTTACATGTACCACCCGCGAAGAATTTCATTGAATAAAACAAAGAAAATCGAGAACATCGACAAAGACGGAGGGTGGCTGTGGAATGAGCTTTGGGTTTTGTGCACTGCCGTACCAGGATTGTAAACCATTTACACTGGCAAAACAAGTATAGGCACGAGACAAAAAGCAATCTAAGCCAAATAGCACCGGACAGAGCAGCATGATTTGCAAAATATTTTCAAATGCAACCCTTTAGTGGCTTCGTGTGCACGCGGCTGGTCAGTCAAGTCTAAGAATGTCACGTGTAATTCCTACATGATCATACTACACCTTTACCCTTTATAGCAGGCAAAATTTCCTGTCTGTGTGCAGGATTGCTATTTGAATCAATGCAACTCGATAGCTGGACGCGGGCACAAACAAGTAATACTGACCGGCTGGTGGTCATACATGCATCAAGGTTAATTGTCGGCAAATGAAATCCCCGAGACGTGCAGTGCACTCTTGGCACTTATTGAAATTGTCGAACCTTCATGTAGGCTTGCGCTTTGAATGCATATGATGTAACTACCGATTGAAAGGAAGCTTAATGAACAGCGGATCGCTAAAAACAAACTAGTAAGAAGGGAAGTAGGTAACAAGCGTTTATCGTTAGTATCGTTACAGAATGTAAGAGCAATATATGAATTCTAACGATAGAAATTTATTAATCGTGCAACATACAAAGTGAGGTCTCACATCAAGTTTTGGGGTAGAACAATACAGAAGTGCAGTTTTATAATTGCACCAGAAACGACTTCAAAGTAGTCAATACTAGACAATTCTTATGAAAATCGCATTTCGGACCATTTGAACGATTGTTGATAGATCGTCAAACAGAAAGAAGCATTACACCCTCTGTGTACGAGGTTTTAGTTGACAGCTAGTTATGCAAAAGTGTGCCTTGTATAAATAAATAATTTTTTTAATTAAAAAGCTTTAGGGTTTATTTCGAATGTGAACCAGGCACATGAAAAGAGGTTGTTTCTTGTGACATCCAACGTTTCGAATGCGGTAATAGAAGAGCAATGAACGAATATTTTTTATGCAATTTCATTTCAACAACATTCAATATAAGAGCTGTAAAGAATTTCAGAAACTGGAAAATATTTAATCAAAATCATTGTTTTTTATACTTCAGATGCTATATAAATCTGATAAAGTTTCACACGATTCAAAAACCTGTTACTAAAGCTCAACAAATAGATAATGCAATTTTGTTTTCAGGTGCGAACAACAGGCAAGTAATCGATTCTAAAAATGTTATATCTTTGCGTTGAGCGCAAAAATTAATAATGAAACTATTTATTTATGTGTAGGTGTTATCTTGTTTATGTGCCTGGTTTTACTTAGACTACTGCTTATGAATTATCAATAAAGAAGATTCGGTATTCGTTTGTTCTTTTCTACCAGCTGGGTACCGTGAGCGTTTTTTGGTGCGCGATGAAAAACCATACCCAAATGCCACGATCCTACTATTCATAAATACGCAACATCACACTTTTGTTTAGCAGATACAAACAACGATACCGGTTATGGTAGTAGGTGCGATTCAGTGACATTGAGAGGACGGTACTGGGACGGGTAATGTGAAAAGCATGACTAGTCCCCGGTACCGCTTGAATGAGTGTGCCGACGGAGCAGCAAACAACGCATCGTCACCAGGTGGAATGATGAGCCCAACCAACAACCCCCAGAACCGGGTTAGGTTCGAAGCCTCTTATAATCAACCTTGTCGTCATTCAACATTTGGGTGGGTGATGACAGACCGACAAGCAGTCCGGTTTTGACGTATTGGTATCTTGTTCCGCAGCAACTTGAATGTTTTTTATCCGTTTATGGATGGTTTTCGTTTAAGCTTCATGCTCGTAACCTGGGCGAATAAGAGTGAGAGGTAAAGAGGAAAAAATGAATGGTTGAAATAACACAACCATGTAATAGATCCCCAACGATCGATAACTACACAGCTGATAGCTACTTGTTTTGGTGGGTTCTATTTTTGTTTGTCATTCGCTACCCCCATGAAGGAACTGCTGTCCCTTTTAAGCGCTATTTCAATCGTTGATTTCGTTTTGCTGTGATGTTTTATATAGTTTATTAAAATATACACAGTTGCAAGGGTAGATTAGTCATATTTTATAAGATGAAAAGCATGGAAGTATACCACGAAGGTAAACATTTGTTTGATCTCAAAGTTTGATTTAGATTTAAGTCATTCAACGAAAAATCGTTCACGATTGTTTAAAATATTAGTGACTAACAGTCTTGGTGTTGTACACTTTCATTTAAATCATTCTTTGAATAGAATATAACAAATGGATAAGAATTATTAGAATAATAGAAACTAAATATACGTGAAACTAACAATTTCATTTATGGCATTTTTGTGTCGATATTTCATCTTCTCCTTTATTGTGCATACGGGCCATAACGAGCACAACTGCAACATGAATATGATTTTTAAAAACAAGTTTTTGGAACTCAAACATATTTTGCAGGTGTATAAGATTATGGTTGGCGCCAAATAATGACTTAGAATTATTGAATTTTAAATTGCAATCATTTAATGCCTCTCATTATTTACGCATGCCATTGTGTATAACAAAGATTAATAATTTTAAATACATGCGAAGAAAGAAAATTTGAAACCATTTCTACTGGTTTGCAAATTAGTTTTGTTATACTTATCTATCAACTGCGAACTATAAACCATCTATTGAACAAAACACCATAACAGTGGATTCGAAGTTTTTCTCTTATTAACAGCTGCACCATCTATAGGGTATATAATTTTTATCTGGCTAAAACGATTTTTCGAAACGTAGCTTGTCAGGAAAACAATGTAAAAACTTCAATTTATATTCTTCAGCTCGTCAAAAGTAGCCCGAAGAAAAGAACTTTCTGACAGCCGGTACCTTGTTATTCTAACTTTTCGTTCGCAGTGCTCCCCTCCGTAGATGCGAAAGAAATTGATCCGAGACATCCCCACATCCGAATTTCAAGAAGCGCTAAATGGACTTTGGGAAACAATGAGCTCATTAAAAGTGGCTAGAGTATGAAAAGTTTGGCGACCAGATAGAAAAATTATATACCACCTACCCGTGGGTAACACTAACTTTGTTCGTTATTAGTATCAAAGTCTAGTGAAAAATTTCAGTTCAGAAAATAAACATGTGAGTTTGATTTTGATAGCAAAACAGTATACAAACATAAATTGCGTTCAAAGCCACGAGAGTAAAATACTGAAAGTTTTGTATAAAATTCCAACATTCCCCATAATTTACTGTAATCTACTGCAAAACATTGTTTGAGTGCAATTGTACAATGCCGGAAATGAAAGAGACGAACAGTTTCTATTAACATGCCATTTTCGAAACAAGGTAACAACTTTGAATGAAAAGCCAAATCACTCCTTACACCCACAGGGATTGAAACAATCGTGTCATTGTCGAAGGTTGTATCGAAGTCTAACGTTCGTCTCACAACATGGTACAGCGACAGAGAAGATAAATTAGTTGTTATCAATTATTCGGGAGCTGTCGGGCGACGTTTACTACCATGCGGATGCTTCTGCTACCCACCAGAGGTGTTGACGCTCGATAAAAGGTAGGGGTTACGAAGCACATAGAGCATGGGCCGAATGGTGTAGAAGTTTTACTTTCACTTAATCTTTAGCTTGTTTGGCATGAGAACGTTTTTGTGAAAGAGAGGCTGGCTGTGTGGATGAAACGGTTTATCGAATTATCGCCTCATCAGCTTCATCAAGTAAATACATCATTCTTAGGTCTAGAGACATGCTGATCGCACCAATCACCGATGATAATTAATAAGTAAGTAGTATGCACTTTAAGTAGTTTAGTAGACTGAAATGTCGTTTCTTGCAGCAGAATGTGATTATGGAATATGAAATTATTTTGGTAAAATTTCAATTGAAGTACAATAAAAATTTTAAACGATTTAATTAACATTAAAAATTTTGTTGAACAATTTATGAGGAATTTTTACACATTATACATGTTATTACCATAAATCAATTTAATTTGTGGTGCTGTTAACTCACGTGTTGTCATTGCAAGTGACCATAACAAATCTCTGTATGAACGATTCCTTTTATGCACCCATATGCCTATTTTCATACCGTATGCCTAATGATCCTTAAATGATCGAACCAGATCCATTATGTTTATCGTACCATCTCTGCAGGACATTCAGTGGCCCATTCGTCTTAAGGGAACAAACAGTAAGTAGAGAAGTATCCTTCAAAGTAGTAAATAAATTACAATAAAATGAGCTAGCCGCTTGAAGCCATTCGTCACTACTGTTTGGGCAACCTGTCAGTCAAATGTTGTCATTGTAAGTTTTTAAGGGTTTTCAAGATGTACTCGCTCTCTCATCTCTTTTTTTGTTTTGGGTTGAAGTGTTTAAATTTATTTGACCTTGTCTCGGCTTCGGTGGGCTGCTCAAGGTGGAACAACGCTGGTAAAAGAATGATAAATTGGAAGCAATTTATATTCCTCAATGTTGAGTGTTTGAAGCTTGAGTTTCGGGAAAACTGTAAACGCCTCGGGTATTATTTGAAGGTGCGTATTGAGAAACGCTGCGGTAGTTTGATCGCTTGCAATGCCTATTGATCCACCGATATGATAAGGTGGTAGCCAATTTATCAAAACCCACAGCACAAGTAGAGCTTGACATCGTTGGGAAGAAACCGCGCCTGAAAGGCGTTTTCGAAAACCGGTACCTTATGATGTTGTCCGCATTTATGAGCAACTAATAGATTTTGAACGGATGTGCACAACAAGGACTTTTTGTACTCACCGACGCCAGCGACGTGGATTTTCTTCATCCATGGATAAATGATACGTTCACCATCACTAGTTGCGTGCATCAAATCGTCTCCAAGATCATTATCGGAGTCCAGGTCATCCATATCGCCATCGTTGGAGTCCAACTCGTCGGGCGATCGATCGAGCATTAAGCGTTCTTCGTCTAGGAACTCGTCCTGCAATTGTACACAAAGAAAAAAGGAAGTCAAAATTCGTAACATAATGTTCGGGTGGTCGTTGTTATACGACTGAAGTGAGCGGGCAGAACGGAAACTTACCTGATCGGAGCTGGCATCATCGCAACGTAACCTCATACCAAGCTCTTGCAGCTGCTGCCCTGTAGGAGCTGCTTCTTCTATTCGCCTATCCAACTTCATTCCTTTTACGAAAAGGATATCATATTGAGCGAAAAGAGGGAGGAAAAAACAGAAGAGCAATAACATGAATTAATAGGATTAGTGAATAAAGAATGAAATTTAATGCTTTACATTTCTTATCAATTTTGAACAATAAAATATATTTAATTATTTGATTTGATTTTTTTTTTATTTTTCGTTAGTGGCACTACTACCTTAAGAGGTCTTGGCCTGCCATTGCTTGACTTTATTTTAACCGCCAAAGGGTATGAAATCTTCCGTGCGGTTCGGTTGGAAGTTGATAGAAACCCGGTCCTGTCGTGCAGAAACCGGCGCCGCTTCTTTTTCCACCACCGGGCAACGTCATTTATTTGAATTATTTTTTATAATGTATAACGTCATAATTTTGTATAACTTGGGTAACAACAAAATATGTTACTATTCGATACTAATGAATCAGGATTCTGAATTACAAGCATACGATTTAAAAAGATCAATTAAATATAACGCTAAGCTTGAAATTGATATAATTCAAAGCCTACCGGCAAATTGAATGAAATTTTTCAGTAATAAAACCTAATATATGCATTATTTTCAAATTATTTAAATTGACCAGATTCTTACGTGACTTTTAAACAAAATAAGTGGCATTTAATACTCAGCAGCTGACAGAAGGAAGAACGTTTCATTCCTATTACAACCACATTTCAGTAAAGGTTATGAAGATCATGAAGGAAATCTTAAATAGAATCAGAATATAGAACATGCTGCGTATGGTTTTATTTATGTGCGTAGTCGGTACAATGCTTCCGGATTCTCCATCAAATATGATTCAGGGATGCATCGAGTTTACTATTCCACACCGAATTAAAAAATCTGTTGTGTTTCAGATAAAATATTTCAGCATTGCTTGCAGTGCTGTAGAAATTGATATTACGATCGATGACGGTCTTGGTCTGCCAGTTTTATTTTTCTGTAATTAGTTTCATTTGAACAGTCATTCCTGGACACGAATTAAAGAGCCGAATGAAATTTGAAATAGTCTTATCTTTTAAAGATCTTCGCCGCTCATAATTCATAATTATATAATCAGGGTACATATATGCCAGCTTTCTGCTATTCAAGTTTCCATTATATTTGTAAACATTGAACAAATGTTTGCACAATTTCCTTACGAAAAAATATTTTTATCAAACTCAAAATTCCAAATAAGAATATGATCTAACAGAAAAATGAAATATAATGGAAATTAATTACAGTCTGACAGGTACTACAGAAGTACAGACAGTTGCACGATATCCCTGATAAACGAATTCAAAATATAAGAATTAAATTTTTTTAACAATTTAACCAGTTTTTTTAAAACTCAAATTTAAAATTGTGAATTAAAAAAAAGATAAATACGTTGTATTTTAATACCATAAATATTAGTTTAGAAAAATTAATAAAAAGATAAATAAAAGTTTGAGTGTGCTTCGTAACATGCTTATAAGTATGCAATCTCTCAATACGAAGTGTAAACTACGAGTTGAACGATATTTCACGTGAAAATCCGAATTACGCTTATTTATCCCGAACGCATCATTCGCTTAACTCGGGAAATGGAATAAAGTAACGCTGAATAAAGTAACCAAGTAGCTTATTTATTTATTCGTTTAAGTTTGAGAATTACGGCATCCGTCGTACTATCAACCTCATTAGAGAAGAAGGAAGTAAGTAAACTGGTGACTAATTAATACATATTGACTGTCAACAAAGGAATTAGTTTTACTCTTGGTTTGCGGACTAGGATCAAAAATTTGTTTTATTTGGTTTCTAATGTTCATATACGAAAAAACATGTAGTAGAAAATAACAAACCGAACCAAGTCCACAAACCTGATATCAATTTAAATAATTTCATCAAAAAGTTATAAATGTTTGACATTTCGATTCTAATGTTGTCAAATAATCATTTGGTCAAATAGTTGACACTCTTTCAAAACACACTTCTGTTATTTAGTTTCTAGCTTTATTCATCAATGACGTGCAAGGAAACATAAACAACATAACTTTCTGATCCATTTATGTTTACACTCACAAGCTTGTATAAACAATCTTGTGTGGTTTTGTAAAAGGAAAACTACTTCAAGTATTGGAACGAGCAACGAGCGTTCTCTTATAAAGGAACATTCAAGTAATCCCCCAAAAAACAAAATAGACAAATTCAAAATGGAACAATGAGAACAACCTCCAAAATAAATTTATTAAAAAATGCAAAAGTTGACAAAACTTCCCAGAACGCAGGAAAAACTCCCGTTTGTGATACCCACTAGCAATTCTTTAATAATCATTGAATAATAAAAACTCTATGGTGTTGAAAAGTGATAATACTTGACGAGTCATATTTTGAATAGTTCAAATTGAAATGATGGAATGTAGGACGTTTAGAGTTAAAACCAGGGTCTAAAAATACTGCCAAAGGATTAATATTTATGTGAAGAAGAAAGTACATTACGATAAAAAAGTAAAGGTCATTTAATTTCTTTAAAAAAATATTTACTAAAACAATGAAAAACGAAACAAAACTAAACTAGAACATAAGGGTGCCAACCTTCATGCAAGCGTGTCTCAATTTAAACTCTCTTTCTAATACTCTTTATTGTAATTTTGTGTAGAATCAACTTTGATTACATCATCTGTTTGCAGTAGAATTGTTCAGCATAATTAAGAACTAAAAGTTCTAACAAACATCGAATATAGTTTTTAAATTTAGATTCACATCGGCATGTTTTTGGGTCATTCTGTTGCAACACTTAATACCTCTGTGGAACAACGAAATTATGGCCCCTGTTTTGTAATATAGTTGTGTATATTCGTTCGAAGCGAGCTTTCTCTTAAATATCTACGATAGATTTTTTCATCATACATATTCGGGCACCTAACTTACTGACATCCACTGTAAAATATTAAATATAGTAGCAGGGAAAATATATCAACGGCAATCTTAAAACACGAATAGGTAAATCGTTTGTTTTGAGAAAATCATTTTGATCATTGAACATATGCATGGGGTTTTTTACTTTTTATTTCCTTATTTGCTGCTATATTGATGTGAAAACCAGGGCTGCTTATTTCTATAAAGCGTCTTCAACGGGTATTGAAACGTTCTTGTCAAGTTCTCACTAACTTATTTCCTGTCTAGCTGTCTATTAACTTATTTCCTATCTTATTTGGGAAGATAATTATGAAAATTCTTTCGATGTTGTTACTGTTGTAATTAAATTTTACTGATATAACTGAACTGATATAAATCCATTTTAGCGATAGATTGTTTGAGACGGTGATAATTTTGATAATTTGCTAGCAATATAGGTAAGCAGATTTATACTTACCAAGTTCCTGAAGTCCCAAAGCTGTGTTGCTTACTTCGGAACCAACACATTGTAATGGCGTGTCCATCATCGATGGATGACCTTGATTTGTGGCTGCATAGTACCCGTTGTAGTATCCGGGAGTCACATTTGCCGAGAAAGAATTGTGACTGGAAACGGAGGTGTTTGATACCGTAGTCGGAACAGTAGGTGGTAGAGCAGGGATGGGTGGGGCAATGGGTGTGGTTGGCGTTGGCTGCATCTGCACCGGCGACACATACCCATTATGTGTATGATGGGCGTGTGGATGATGATGGTGATGGTGGTGATGATGATGCGGGTGGTGATAATAATGGCCCACCATCGAAGACGAGTAATCGTTGTATCCCGAAGTGGCTCCACCTCCTCCATTACTTCCGCTACCGGTAACGTGACCATTACCGCCGGCAGGCACGTTTCCGGTTGCAGCGCCAACACCCACCGCCCCAGAAAGATGTAGTGAATCGGACTGGACATGGTGTAGGTAATCCTGATTTCCAGATTGCGTTATACCATTGACTGCACCATATCCGTTATGGAAGCTTGGATAGTCCTCGCTGGGAGGAAACTTAGGCTCAATATTAATCCCCATGGATTGAATGTGATGGTGCGGATAACCCATGAGGAAAGAACTCATTTTCAAGCACAATAGATCGACGCTTTTGCACGCACTAACCTGTCAACTTTCAAAACACAATATAACACAATGTCGCAAAATATGGGGGCCTTGTCAAATGAATTGGTTTGAACTTATTTCTGGCCACTTCATCGCTGATTTGATTGCATGAAGACGATTGGGAAAGATTGGAACACACACTGTGAACTATGCTCGCGTCATTTTATATGATCGAATATTGCCTGTTTATAATGCCAAGCCACTTTGTAGGTATTTCGATAAAAGACACACAAAACAGTGAACATGCAATTCCATAGCTTGGGTTTTAACTACGGCAAGAATCGGAAGCACAAACTCATTATTCGCTGTTGTCAGGTTTGTAGATCACTTGGTACGGTGAAATGAAATGACACTTAATAGCATCATGGTACTGGGAATCGAAATTATACTGCTGCGTCGGTTTGCTGAGCAACAAACTGTTTCGATTTTTAGAGCACTACACGAGAAGATAAACTATTACTGTTATCACTGATAAATGATTACACTAATTACGAATTGTATTACACAGACTGTAGTTTGATTTCTTCGTTGATGTACAATACTGTTGTACATTAGCCAATAACACAATTGCTATCACAACAGACTCGAAAACACTTATTTAGTGTAACACTGTCACATATTGACATAGATCGAACATATAATATCGTCACTTTATAACCACTTGTGACTTAAACACGCCTTTTGAAAACTGTTTGTATCACTGATAATTGCTACACAATTGAAAATGAACGAAAACATTTCACAAACCTGTTATGCAGATTTAGAGATGGTAAACAGAACTAATCAAAACATTCACCACATCGATTAAGAATCGCGGCCTAATCAACCATCGATCGCATTGTACGATACACGATCACCGCGAAGAGTTTCGCATTGCGACCGAAAGTGTTGGAAACCCGGAATCAAGTGGTCGCTACGACACCATGCGCCGTTCGCGTATCTCCTTCGTTCGTTGTGTTCGCGGATGCTGCTGTTAAACAACGAGACAACTATTGCCATGGCATCGCATGTTGTCTCTTTTGCTCATGTTTGTTCTTCACTATGGACGCGCGCCATACAGCATTAGCAATGAGTGTGCTTCATCGATTCCACATGTTCCACAATCGAGCAACGTGCGTTTTCGTCGACAAAAGTGTACAGATTAGAACGAGAGAGAGACGAACCAGATCGTTTTCTTGCTACAACGCATGAGTGTGCTAGAGACAACATGTGCAGTACAAAAACCCACCCCGTTAGCTTCCACAAACAAAGAAATAAAAGAGAACGTCGAGATTGCCAGCATTGTGACCGCCCTGTTTTACGAACAAAACAAGTGTTTTCTCTTTCTTTACAACGAAAAGGATACATGCAGGAGCAGGATGTATAGTTACGCTCGCGCGCGCATAAGCCGGCCATGCATTGCAAATATCAGATCTTGCGTGGTTTTCACAAAGCACGAATATTAGATTTTATTATCTGGTGACAGAGCTGAAACGCGAATAAAAATGCGGAAGATCCTATTTTAATAAAGAGTTTTCTATTTTACGTTTGCTGTGATGCATGCACATTAGATCAACTGTACAGAATTGGTCATCGACTAGGGTACTGTGCTGCAATTGTTGCCTGGAACGCAGTTAAAACACTAAAACAATTAAGTTGTACTATACTAGTATTCGGGGCAATTTAGTGTCTGCCTGAAAATCATTCATACATAGCGCATTGTTCGATCATTAATTTTCCGTACCCATTCGGGCAGCCGTTGGTCAAGAGGAAGAAAAAAACTTCATGAAATGAAAAAGAATAACCAACAGGTGATATGATTATGGTGGTGATGATGGTCGCAATCCTGACCATCAGTTTGATGGTTGGTTGATGGTTAAAACGAGACACGCACTCTCCCAGACACAAAACGGAAGCATTTAAGGAGTATGATGTGACGAGACGGCTTATCGTGCCACAGACCAAAGTATTTATCATTCGAAACGAAAGCTATTATTTTTAACAGCATGTCATAATTATTACTTTCAATTTAGTGTCCAGTTGGTAGCATCGAAAACCGCCTCAAAACTCACTCCTTCTGAGAGATTGGCGTAATATATGGTGTTTTAATGATATTTAAAATTTGAAGGTGATACATATTAATGTAGCAGGAAACGATCGTGGTGGGTGCGCGCGTTTTGTGGCGGAAGGTGCAATTTTTCAACGCCTCATGGCGAAGAACATCGAAGCAATAGTGAGAAGGTGATGGGTAAATGAGTATGTTTGTTTGGCTTCACTCTTTTGGTGTCTTTTTCGGAACTTGATGGTTGGCTTGGCGTTGGATAGCGCGTTTGCACATTTGTTGTAGGTAAGATCTCAACACATTGCAGTGGTCTCGCATTTGGATTGTGTTGGTTTTGCTCCCCTATAACCGAGCAACGACCGCTCTTCAATTGATGTCTGAGTTTATTCTGAGGCTCTACAACAAAACCATTTTGATTGATGACTGGAATGTATGATGTGTTAAGTCAGAAGGAATCGCAGTTTATGCTTTCCCAAAAACGAAACCTTTAAATCCAAAAGAGGAGTTCAATTTACGATGCGATTATCATTTCAAATATGGAAGGTTTACTATTTAAGGGCTGAAGTATTCAAAATAATACTACCGAAATTGTTTGAAAACTCCATTACTGCAGTAACTTTTATTGTTTTTGATTTAAGTGTTATTATAATTACATTATAGTTACTAAAATATTGTAACATTACTAAGTAAAAGTATTACTTAAATATTTCAATTGAAATATGCTCACTACGACAGAAACAAACTACAAGAACAGAAGCAATATAATATTTTATAAGTGAAAAAGTGACATTCACACATTAGCTTCTTCATATTTCGTTATATTTCCTTTACTTTAAAAAGTCTGTCTAACTAAGCTGCTAAAGTTTAGTTAAAGCTAAATCCACTACTTGCCTCATTTGGCTTTTGCTATGAGGCTTGGCTTTTGCTAAACATATTTTGCTAAATTAACATATCATGTGTTATTTTACTATTATAAACATTTAATAACATGAACGAAGAAATACATGTTTGCGGTATCGAAAAAAAATAAAATTTTAATTTACGCATTTAAATGTTACGCAAAGTAAATGTTAATGGTAGGCGCAATCTTATCAAATTGAAGAAATTTTTATCTTGATCACATCAAATTTCTGGCTTTAGTAAGTTGATCAAGATTTTTGATTGAGGAAAAACAAAAAAACACATATAAAAACGAATTGTCCACAATTTGTTTTAGAAGTAAAAGTCCTTTAGATGAAAAGTTTTTAAGGGTAGATCGATAGCATGGAAATGTTGAACAGTTTAATTAGCTTTGCTTTTCTATTTTAGTTTCAAGTAAACCCTTTTTCTTTCTCCTATTAAATACTAGAACTTTGAAGATCTTGTTCTACAACTTCTGACTTTTGTGACTTGATTTTGTTTAGCAGTAGCAAGATAGTCACTTTATTGTATAATGAAATTTTACGGATTGCATTTAGTACCGGTCGCGTGTAAAAATCGTGCTAATCTGCTAAAACTACACCAGCAGACAAGAGGTATACAACTGTACAATCTTCACACATATCGAAATATCTATCTACATATATCAAACTCTCGAGTTGCGGTGTTTGTGTGCAAACTTCCCCAAAAAAGCTTGATCAATGTTTATAAAACTTTGCACACTCATGTTCGCTTGGTATGAGAATAGGTTTATAGCTAAATTTCATGGAGTGAAATTGTAAACTGTTTAATTTATTAGGATTTTCATTACTTCACACCTAGAGCACTCCATTGCTTAATTTGATCAAAACAGCTATTCCCAATTACAATGGATAACTGCTGTTTGTTTTATTAATCGCAAGAAATAAGAAATCGATCCCATCCCATCCGGACCGTCCCCCCGTAGCAAGGACTGACTTTCCGGCTACGTTGTAAAATAAGTCTAGTAACCCAGAAATGGCCGGCGTGACCTGTAAGGTCGTTAAGCCAAGAAGAAGAAGGAGAAGAAGAAATCTATTACTTCTTAAAATATTCAAAACAATAAGATCAATGAGAAATACAACAAAGAAACATTTAAAAACAAAGAATTAAATGTGCAACATGCAATTGCCCGTTGTGAAAAAACACAAAACACGAATCACGTGTTTGTTCTTGATGTTGATGGTGTTCTTAACCACGAAACAATAATACAAAAGTAGGTGGTTGTAATATTTTGTTAGTTATTATTGTAAATTCAATGCCATTACTATGTTTCTAGCTTGTACAACAATTTATCGTGATGTGGTACTATAAAACATGGAAAAAAGGTTCGTAATACTACTGCTTATTCCTTGCATGTAAGCAGGCCACACGAATCGTTTCGAAGACTGATTTATTAAAATTTCTCAACTCAAAGAGTAAATCATAAAGTGGTGTCAATTTCAAAAACAACATTTTAGATGGCTGATTAGAAAATTACGACTAGAATCTTGTGGCAAATCGAGATTGAAAACATAGCTTTCTTAACGCATTGTATCGCACATTTTGTTTTTTCGGTCGACGCAAACTTTGGTACGAGATCTATTCGGTCACATTTCTCACATAATGCAGCTAAGTGGGTGGGTTCACATCAGATTTGTTTCGTTAACGCCGACTTAAGTACTCAAGACTCACTCACTTAATGTTTTTTTTAAACGGACCGACGTACTTTTCCTTAGCCTTGGGGCAGTTCTTGCACGTGACGATAGTCCTCTGCATTTATTAAACCTGTTAGCAGCTCCTAGCTTGAGGGTAGATGCTACAATATTTGTTATAATTCTAGACGCTAACATAACATTACGAACCCAGAACCTCTAAATTGCTGATTGTGTACATCCAGTTTTATTTGATAATGTATTTGTATCATTTGTATTACAGTCCGCCTAGCTTCTTTGCAATTTCTATTAACCACCTTTAATTTTTAGTATTTAGAATAATTTAGTATTATTCAACTAAGACAACTAAACACTCATATTAGATGGTGTTCAATGTCTAACATAATGGAAAAAGCTGCATTTAAATTGTACATTTTTTTCATCGCACAATTTATTATCAAGAATAGTAAATATCAAAAACTTAGGATATAAGTCTTCGGAGCCATATTAATTTTTGAAAGTTTGTTTTGTTGAATTAATTATAATTATTTGGGTGTGTCCATTTACTAAAACCATTCGAAAACAACTTAAACGAACTTAGTAAATCGATACAAACTATTTAACTCCTCTTACATGTATCTGCGCTGTTGTATGTATGGTTACACAAGGATTTCAACTGAAAAGAGCTGTATGACAAGAGATTCAGTTTGTAAAATATTTTTTCATGTTGATTTGTTGTAAAGTGTAATGTTTTCATCTTGAATCGCTTCAGATCAGTAGCAAGAGACGGTCAGGAAGCGATAGATCTGCGATGTAGAAATTTCCAATTATGAGTTCAGAAGTACGATCGAGCAACGCGCAACATTTTGTGATGATGACTCAACTGTTTTTAACTCTGTTTCTTCATGTTGGACAAAGAATCCACATCTTTTTCAATCATATCTCAATCGGAATGTGAAGCGAATGGCTGTAAAATCTGGAGGCTAGCTCGTAATTCAAATAGTTTACCTTGTTAATCAGCAATGTTAATGGATTTAAACGGGCGTCCTATGAATGTACGTATTTGAATTGAACAATCAAGCTGTGTGCATCAATGGTTTGATAGATTCATTATGCTTCTGGATGATGAAGATATAGATAATATTTTAGTCTGATCGAAGGGTGATTAAAATTTTGCTACATAAGATGTATGGTAAAATGTGTAACTTCTCAAATCCAAAGGTTTGCAACCTTGTAACGCTTTTGCAAACTCTGTAAAAATTGTCATACAGCTTTACCGGGATGTTCCTATTTTAAGTGTTCTTTCATTAGTAATTTATGCTAAATCAAATAGCTTATTTTACAATTCTTCGCTGGCCAAATGATGTCTTACCATGGAACACAATACGCTTGTTTGAAATATTACAATTGCTACGCTTCAAAAACTGATTTATAAATTTAATAGCTTTGCAAAGATTATGCCAAAACAACTATTTAAATTTAATGTTTTAATTTGTACAAAAATATGTTAGTTATTATAAGAATTAACAACAAGCTGTACGAATGATGGTTCGTTGTACGACAATCAACGCAGAATATTACGCACACGTATAGACTTATTCAGAAACTATCGACCGCACCAGGCGGTATTTTAAAAAGATTTGTCCGGACGAATGATTGACAAGAGCTAGGATTATATAGAAGACAAGAAAAAAAAACAGTCTGAGATAGAAAATAGGGTATGATCGGTATGGCAGGAGAAATCCGTATGTTGAAATGTTCTGCGTGCTAGGAACGTTTTTAAAAACACATTACATTAGTAATACTGAAAGAGAATAAAAATGTATCAGCTTCACGTCAAATGATTAATGGTTGTGCTAGTTTTGCTGTGTCTTCGGTAGTGGCGAATGCGTTTGTTGGTTGGGAAGAATTGTCCGTTTCTGTGTTGCTTTCTTATTGTATCCCACTCTTATGTACGTCTGCCTGTGTATGTATGTATATGGGAACGAAACCCGTACGTGTGCATAAAATTCAACATTCTTCTATGCATTTAGGATTCATGTTTTGCGTTTAAATTTATAGAATGGAAAAGAACCCATTTCTCTGAATTTTACAAAATTGTTTGGTAGGTTAACAAATGGTGTCCATCGCAATATAAAAACAGCATGTTTGATCGCAGAAGGGTGGCATTGACAGCAAAGTCAGTAAATGAAGAGATCTTACAAAATCCTACTGGACCGAATCAAATCCCACATATTGACATAGGGATATGGTTTCCAAGATGATCTGATACAATAGGTACAAATATATGGTCAAGCTTGGATGCTTTGAAAAACGAAGCAAGAATGACCGAAGGGTGTTTACGTAACATTTTTATCAATTAAGGAGTGCAACATCGTAATGTGTATTGAATTGGCGCAGTTGATGGTAGATAGTGTCAAAGGCAATATTGGACATCTTTCTTAGATTTTCGATCTATTTTAATCCTGCATAGCCCTGCTATGATGCGGCGATGGACATTCGAGTAGCTGGCAAGTAGTTTCAGCCGAAAGTAAAACCAAAAAATATATTTATACAAAAAAGCAATGTACATCGCTATTTAAAAGTAATCTGAAGCAGAAGTGAGAATAAAAATTCAAAAGTATTATTACGTCGCAAAAGATCTTAAACGTATATTTGTGGCAACTTTTTATATACCGATATTCGTTTTCATTCTATGAAGTTTTACAATTAATTACCGGAACAAAAGGAGTACTGATCGGTGTTTGGTAGTTTGTTTGTTTGTATTAATAATTGATATCTAGATGTTTATGTTGTGCTCTAAAACGTATGATTGTTATTAAAACTAGCGTTGATACGATCGCTCGAAGAGCCGTGAAAAGTGAACGGCAAACGACATTACGGGCAGCTTCGGCAGGCTGAAGCGAGGAAGTGGGCACTAGGAAAATGCAAATCATTCGTAATTAAGATAAGCTATACACGATAGAAACTGTATTTCTTTTTGGGAGGATCGTCTCATTTATGGGATTCGTAAGTAAGGTGGATCGAGCTTCATTTGCTATGTTTGGAACAGTTTGAACGAAATGGAATCAACTGTCAAAGGTAAAATAAAACAAACTGAAGGAATGATTTGCTGTTAGTAAACAGCCAAGATACAAACGTAGGGCTGTTAAATGAAACTAACACACGAACGAATGTGTACGGCTTGATTGGTTGGTTTGTTATTTAAATATGAAGCTTCTCAACATGATTGCGATATGAAACTAACTGCCGCCGCATTTACTCTTGCTGCTGTCGTTGGTTCGGTTTCCAATATCTTCACGGCACTGCGTGAGGTGGCTAATTTGAAATGACTGGGCAGAAAACATGGTAGTAGAGAATAAACTGGGCATTCAACGAGCACTATCGTCGTCTAACAGCAGCAGAAGCAGCGACAATCAACGAGAAGTTCCTGCATGCTCATCGAATCGTTCCGCGTTTAAAGCATGTGTCTGCTGCGGTGGTTGTGCTGACGGCGGAGGCAACGGCGATGAAAAGCCTTCCATTCCGACCACTATGTTTGTAAGCACCGACTGTGACCAGCACTGACAAGAACTGAGACGAGGATGAACCGGACCGAAACAGCAGGGTCCTGCGATACAGTACGATTTCCTGCAGCGTCATTCCGATGCAGACTCCCTACATACTCTCACGGGATCCGTCCCGTTAAAGCAGCGAGTTTGGCACGACAGGACGCAGTGGCAGCCGCCGCCAAATGGCCACTGAAGGCCTCTGTTCAGATGACTGCTGTCAGCTGATACAAACGAACGAACGGACGAACGAACAACTCAAACAATTTCAGTGAAGAAAAAGAGGCACTGTCTGCAGATACAACTTAAAGCTGCGGCCGGTTTATGCTGCTGATGACGATGGTTGGAAAGGATGCATATTGAGATTTGTTTAGCCAGTAGCATTGCTGAAATTCCTTTAAGTGATTTTTTACGGGTGCTTTAATCGAACCTATAGAAGACGACCGCTCTAGGTCAAAATCTGGAATGGGCTATGCGTCCACTCGTACTGAAGATAGACTTTTCCGCGTAGGACAAACCGTGATATAAATTATACACCCAGACAGGCAAAGTTTGTATTATAACTTCAAAAAAAGCGGAAAGCTATAGTATAGTAAATATTTGTTACTATATACACAATTAATTTACCCGTTGGAGGCATCCGGTATATAAATGGAAGAATTGCATTTTCATTTGTATATTCCCTCGATTTACCAATCTAATGCACTAGATACATAGTAACTAAAGCTCTTCAAGTAAGGCAGCAACATCGCTCGCAGCCATGTGCTTCTGATCAATATTTGTGACAGTGAAAAGTTTTTTTTTAATAAATCCGTATCTCCGCAAAAAAAATTAACACCATATTTACAGCAGTTATTACTGATCACAAGCCGGATGGTTCGAAAACAACACCATTGTGCGGTGCGTTTACTGTAAGAACAGTAAAATCAAATTGAAAGCTCATTTAAAAGGAATCATTCACGGTGAAAACATGTACAGATTTTTTTTTATTTACCCATCAGACCTTGGACAGGGAACCGTTTGAAAAATTCTCGATGGTATGCTATAAAAGGTAGTAAGAGAAACAAAACGAAACACGAAAGATTGTATACTTCGTGTAAGAAGGCGTGTAAAAAAGAACTACAAATCTCCTAGTAAATCTTAATGAATAATAAAAGATAATTAGTTTTCAATCAATCATATTCTCTCCTGCCGTCGGATTGATAGAAAAAAACCTGTGAAGAAATCGATCATAACTTTCCTTATTCTTTCCATGTTCCTTTTCTGGCAGTTAGTCAATTCGATCGCAACGCTTGTCGAAGTTTATTTTCGTAGGAAAAAGAATCCGTAAACTGACTCTGTTGTTCAGTCTGGCCGAGGAAAACATTTTGACAGCGGCGCAAATCGGTTCCCTGCCATCTGAACAGAACCTTGTATCGGCGTGAAGAGCATCGTAGTTACGAGCCTCGTGGGATTAATTTGCATTGGGATGTTTAAACGGGTGGAACGCGCCCTGCTTTCAAATGTTCGGCTGAGGGACTTTGTTCGACGTTAAGCGGTTTGTAGAAAAGTGTGGTTCAATTAGTTGTTTGTCCAGGCATGACGAAAAAGTGTGTGGAATGTTTTCTCTGAGGGTTTTGTTTTGCCTTTTGTCGCATTTCTGTACAGTCTGTATTGAACGTCTCATCACATGATAAATGTGCTTATACTGTTTAAAGATTTATTAACATAGCACTAGATCTGAACGGCTACTACTATATGTAAAGTATAGTATGGAGTCATCATCTAACACAGTTCAAAACAATATTAAAATCACGAAATCTTTTAAGATAAGAATAATCGAAATTAGTTATAATGGCAGTTTTATTGTCTATAAGTTATTTCAACCAATTTAACAATCTATGTTTCATGCATGGTCAAATTAAGTTACTGAAGTTCGATTACCTTCAACTTCTATTCTTTTATCCTAGCCTTTCTGCTAGACGCAATATTAAATCAATTAAAGTACTTTACTTTAATACCAACTGCGACATTAGGATTATTTCCTGTTTAACATCATTCTAATGCCCTGTTATCTTTGAAGTATAGCCAAACCAAGGTTAAATAAATAATAAAAAGTAATTTGATTGCAAACAATTAGATTTTTTTTTTCATTTTATTAGACACAAAATAGTCATTGAATAGTTATGTTTTGGGTATTGGGAAGTCGTTACCATAAATTTTGTTTTATTTGACCTATTATTTACCTCATTATTTACTTTTCAGAAGAATAGAAGAAACTTTTTTCTCAAAAGTTATAATTTAAACTACCATCAAGTTCAAATTTGTAGTTGTCTTTTTCTATTGTGGCACAACATTGTGAAGAATTCTTTAGTGTATCAATAATCAGCTTAAATTCCTACGTCCAGCACTACGAGCTAAATGGGCTGAGCGGGGCTGACTGAATGTAGTTTTAGAGACTTAAAGCCTCTATAAATGAACAAAAACACCCGAACGGGATTTGGTGCTGGTCCTATAGTATGAAGACCAGCGCCGCTACCATCTATACCAACGGGCCATCTAAAATTATACTTTTAGCAGTTTTTTTTCTACAAAAGTTATGATTATTTCATTGAACTTGTGATAAACTAACTATACAAATGAGAGCAATGCATGAACTAAACTTTATCCCATTCCAACATGATGGTGTAATCTACTCAACAATCACTATGTACAGGCACACGTAGAATTTTCAAGAAACAGAAGGACCATGCAACCAAAACCAAAACCAAACCAATGCCACCGACCACCTCGACACTAATGCTTCCCCGTTCGAAATGAGTGGGACGGCGAATGAGTGATGATGTGACTACGTTTTTTAAACATTTAATATTTATTAGGTGGTCTCGTAAATTCCAGATATTCGACTACCCAAGAACACTGGTGGCATCCTCCATCCAGCCCATTCATCCAACGACAGTCGACCAAACGTCCTCCCCTAAGTGACACTACGGTGTGGTCTTGCGGCTCTTTCCGCGAGAGGACTGGCGCAGCTAGGCTGAGGACCGATCATTGGGGATTGATTCCAATGTCTTTCGATTTTTGTTTTGTTTTTCCTTCTCAGACGTTCATCCAAGTGGTCCAAGTGTATTCTGGGTGAGTTTACACTTTGAAGAACGCTTTATCTCAGTAAGCCAGACCCAGTTGCTGTCACTGATGGTCGGTCGGCTTGTTTTCTGTCCTA
This sequence comes from Anopheles funestus, assembly GCF_943734845.2. Classification (NCBI taxonomy): domain Eukaryota; kingdom Metazoa; phylum Arthropoda; class Insecta; order Diptera; family Culicidae; genus Anopheles; species Anopheles funestus. The sequence goes on from NC_064598.1 coordinate 56,278,913, forward strand.
TCACTCCTTCCGTCAGCGTCGGTGGCTCTATATTGGTAGCGGTTGTCGTGAACGGGGATATCCGTAGGGCGAAGAATTTAAATATGATTTCGATATTATCGCCAATTCCGCTCTCGCGAGACGTGTGTTTTCAAGACGCCGACACAAGACAAAGGCCAGGATGGTGAGTTGGAGCGTTACAGTAGGTTGTAGAGGGACACAAATAGGCCTTCTATTGCATCACAAGCCCACAAGGCAATGTCTGCTGTTCAAGCGACAATCTACCGCCGATGAGTTAAGAGTAGAATCGTGGGTGAGCCAGTATTCCATTCAGCTTATCTTCTCTGTGTTCGTTCGCTTTGATGGAAGTGTCAGTCTACAGAAATTGTGAAGGAAAAGGAGCTTATCAGGAATTAATTCAGATTTGATTAAACGCACAATAACAGCGAACCCAAATTGAAGCAAAGAACCAAGGAATGGCCCACTGTGTCAGCTCGTGGTTCTGTGTAGGTACACACTGATCGATTCATTCATCCATCAAACAAAAATCATCACCGTATTAGCTGATCCTACAACTGTCGAACGAAGCATGAAAGACGAATAATCCCCCAAACGGCGATTCAGGTGACATGTGCGAGGAGCTTCTGGTTCGACAGACACAAACAATTTGATGATGATGGAGCACGAGTGAGATGTGATAAGGAACTGGTATGGAAATGAAAACCGGTAGCATAAAATGTAAATGCAAGATACAACCGCGGAGGGATAGTTTTCAATCCTTTGTTTTTGTTCTTCGCCGGAAGTATTTTTTTTATCATTCGATCTTAGCATATGGAACTTGTTGAGAAGACGGATATCTGACACGAAAGGTGCTATGTTTTTTTGTGAACTGGTTTTATTGAAATAGGAAGTTTAGAGAACCTAATGATAAAATGTTGTTGGAAGTCAAAGGCGGCCGTACACCTGATGCTTATATTTGAACCGAGTTAAAGTTTCACTAATTCATTGTTGGTTTTCTTTATTTCTCTTTCATATGTTGAATCCATCCCGACCATTGAATTATTACTATTTATGCTATTCAAAATATTTAAGTAATAATTTTGAAAAATATGTTATAAATTTTATATTATTCACAACTGTTCGTAAGCAAATCACCGAGACCTTCCATTTTCAACACGAAATAAAAAAATTTTAAATCTAAATCGTTCTTATGTAGTATCCGAATAGCGATCGAGATGTTAATAGATAAAGCGTAAAACAGTAACCATCTCCAAACGCAGTTCGAATTCAAATGAGACAATTGTAAATCAATTAATTTTACTTAGAGGTGCTATTCCAAATCTGTCCGACGTTCGAAGCTCCCGTTCCCGCCTACAAAGTTGAAGATTGTACGAATGCGTGCTCAATTCAACATCTGGCAAAGGAATCATTAAATTGAACCGAACGTTCATTGGATGGTGGAGGATTGCGTTTAGCAGAGAAGCTGGTAGGCACGGTGTTTCTTTATTTTTTCTGGGCTATGTTTCTGGTGATGATTTTGAGTTTTAGCTGTTTAAGTGGGCTGTTTGGAGGTTTTTTGTTGCTGTCTACGGTTGGCCGACGGTGGCAACTAATAGCTTGAACCGTTATTATTGTAGCGTTTTTTAACAGAATTAGCTATAGAAAATCAGTAAACTGTTTTAATGCGCTCTTCAAAATGCTGCGGAAGCATCTTGTGGAACATCTTGTTGAAATAATTGGTGTTAGTTTATTACAGACATTTGGCGATAGTGTTACCTGATTATCTATAATGATTGAAAACCATTTCGGAATTATGCTGAAGTTAACAGCATCTAAAATTTGAATCAATATTGGTGAATGTCTGAGAGTTTGAAATGCTGTCAGAGCTGCTTCCTCCAGATAATTTACAGCTAGTAAACCGGTCGCATAATTAATGTAAAGAACATGCTGCACACGCAAACTTAACATACTTACAATCTTTTAACGGACGTTTTCATTCGTCTAAGGACTAATTCGTAAATCATTGATCAATTGATATCAGACCATAACCGTAAGATAAAGCGATAGATAGTAGCACTATTTTTAATTTATCATTATACAATCTTTTTTTGGGGATTGTTTGTTTTAATGTTTAGAAAGCAATTCAATCTGGTTGACCAAAAATATACTACACATAGAGTCGGTACAACAATATACATGAAGAAAAAAAATATTTTCGTCCTTAAGCTTATACGTTCCTTGTTGTTTTCGTTCTCGTCAATCTGTGTTCATATCATCCCGAAAATAATTTTTAAAACATAACAGAATACATGAATGAATAAGTGCAATAATCTGTACATCGCTCGATATACGATTTACACAACAGGTTATGCGGCTTATCAATTTTTTCAACAAATTGTGTGATTTTGCGTTTGTGCACCTTAAACCTAGTCCTATGTCTTTTTTTAATTAAAAAAAATATTAATTTAACGTTAATACTGGATCGCGAAGTATTTTTACCTACAATTCATAAATGATATTGTATTTGGAAAGAATTGACAAATTATGATCAATAAAGATCGTCATGCGCGTATCAGTACGTGATTGTTGAAAATATGATCAAATACGACTATGTTAAGTTGATAATTTGTGAATTTTAGACATAAATCAATCATTCAGTTGAATTGGAATATTGGTAAAATAATAAGATCGAGAAGGTAAATGGTTTGATTCGAAAATAAGTATTTAATGAAGTGAATGATCAAATTTAAACTCCTGATCAATGATCAACATTAAACTATCATTGACCGGACTGGTTGCGTTGAATTTATGGTGCTGGTTACATTTGCAATGTATTTTTTCAACTCATTTGTATGTTGATTCCATAGTCAATGAAATGCTTGCTTTAATATGTTTTACTTGCTTAAATTATGTCCAATGTCATACAAGGATGTGTGAAAAACATTCCTTTTGTTGATTGCGATTAAATGATTCAGAGGCTGTATTTGGTATTTAATGTACTATCGGGTTCATATAATGTATTTCATTGTACAGAAATCCGCCGACTCAACTTTTGCAGTTCATTCTACTTTGGTTCTATAATTAACATCCACACATAGCAATGTGAACTTCTAGAATCTGCTGTGTAACTTTTGTGCCTTATCGTTTTTAATTTTTCTTGTTTTCTCTTGACAGGTTTTGTTTGCATATTCAAGATAATCAATTCATTATTGGCTTGTTCTTGATTTTGTTTGTTCAGGTAAATAATTGGTGGTGCAATTTGATCAAGTCCAACTACTGATAAGCCACTTATTGTGCATAAATTCGCGACGATGCTTTTGCATTTAATTTTACGTTTGTCTGATAACTTACATCCACACATAGCAATGTGATCTCACATTCTTAAAGCTGCGTAAGTTTTGTGTCTTCTGGTTTTTTATTTTTACTCTAGGATTTTAGTTAAGTTGGACTTTTTCCTTTTTGTGAACAATATGTTCAAGGATCATTTAAAAAATGAGTGATTTTATCGTATCAATACGTTTGTATCTCGTAGCTATACGTTCCTATGTTAAGCAGAGAAAACGCGCTAATTCGTTTACAAAAAATCTTCTATTTCTTACGTTTGTAGAAAGAAATGTAAAGTTAAAACAGGAAAATACGAAGTTTTTATGAGGAAAACAATATGGTATTGTATCTGGATGTTCGCCTTTCAATATAACCAGCACTGTACATACATGTCCTTCGTTATGACTATTCACATTTCGATAAAGATTTCCACTTAAACTTCATCTCAAAAATTTTCACTTAAATTCATTCTTGATCCACTCAAGGCTGGATACGTTGTGCTGATATTAGTGCACAAATAAGTTGCCATGGCATGGCACTTAGACTGCATGTATGTTCATTAGAATAGAAATTATTAGATAATTTACATGATTTACAAGTATTTACATGATAAGTTTACATGATAAGTAAATATTGTATTTACAATGAAATTACCGTGTAAATTCTCGTTTCGAAATCGCTCTCGTTAAGTTTGTTTATCACGAAATATATTTAAGACTTGACAAAATTTACATCGCTTTCACTTACGCTTACCGATCTTAACTTAATCTTATTTCTCGTTACTTAACTATATTTCTAAGACTATTTAGGTTATCACGAAGGTCTTACACATCGAAGACAAAATTGCAAAAGAAATTATAAAGTCACATATACCATGATAAAGAATAAGTTTTTCGACAAACATGTGTAAAACACTTATTTGAGGCTGAAAATGAATGAAAACTAGTTTTAAATTAACGAATTTATAATAATGTGACATGGTACAGCCTCGTTCATTTATTTCAAATACCAAGAAGCGTTTTGCTAACATGTGCATATTGGCCAAGGTTCCAAGGGTCGCTCCGCCAGATCCACCATACCAAATATAAATATACCCCTATACTTAGCGAAATAAGTAAAAAACATGGAAGTATGATATTAAACTTGTTTGTGAATTACAACATTCACGATGCGATGCGACGCGATATGAACAATTACGTACTGTTAATTTTAGATATATCGAAAGTTTTATAATTTTATTATATCTAAAACGGATTTGCCAGTTCCAGAAAAAAAACTAAATACCGGATTGGGTCGTGAAATGCTTGTCATGTTAGCAGTTCACACTCATCAAAAAAGATTAATAGACAAAACCATTTGAAAGTGTTGCTTAAGTGTAACAGTTTCGCGTACTAAAACCTTACGCTCAACTGAATAAAACTGTCATGAATGAAACGATTAATGGAAAATGAAGTGTAAGATATTGAATGTCAATTTCGGAATTTGATTTTTCAAATTATAATTAGCTTTTGAAAGAACAAACCGTAGGTTTGTTAAAAGTGTTTGAGAATGAAATAAACTATTAAATGCTTCTTAACATGAACCATCTTCATACACGTATGTTTACTGTTTGTTTCAAATGGGCTTGAACGAAACAGCAAACGACGTCTAACACAAATCCGGATTAATCTAAAAGGTGGTAGAGAAAAGTCTAATTTAATTTACAGTCAACTTTTACGATATTTTCGAGTGTTACATCAAATGTATAACAATTAACATCAGCACTAAAGTAAAGTATAGTCACATGAACAAACATAAAGGTCCAGCTTTGCCATCATGGATGTCACCCACAAATATTTTGTTCAAAAGTTCTTTGAAATTTTCTCTTGGTATGCGCTGCATTTATGAATCATCAAGGGTTCTGTCACAATCAAACTCAGATGAATCGTAGGTTGGAACTCCTAAAATAAGAAAAGACGGCATTATTTTTTTTAAATTACTAGATATCGACGAAGGAAATTGATTTTGGCGTTGCAGATTTCGTCGATTTATACCACGAACTGTTGTAACAAAATGCCCCACACAAACCTCTCTAGAACCGAATTTGTCGCTTGTTAAATTTCAAACAAATTCGGATCTACAGGGTAGATGTAGAACATAAATCGACGAAGAACTCTGCAATGGTGTTAATTGATCATGCTTTATACGTAACGAACTACAGTCGAAGTTGTATTGCAATCCACCAGTTGAAACCCTTTTGTAAAAGTGGAAGAGCTGTTCGTAATGATGATTGAACGGTTAGATCGGAGTAGAGTTAATAACGTTCACAGAGGTGTAACTGTTCTCGGTCTATTCGATCTATACCTACCATGTACGCTTTCGAGAATAAGGTATGCATTTTGTTGCTCGTTCCAGATGTCTGCGTTTTAAAAAAGGACGCTTGGAGCTGAAGCGAGAAGAATTCCATTTTTACGAGTAGGGGAAACGTCAGCATACAGTTGAAAGTTCCGAAGGGTGATCTGGATTCTCATACGAGCTGCACGTTCTGTTGAATGCTTCACACATACAGATATACGTAAGAACAGTGCTAACAAATCCTTACAAACTCCCTTTTTCTGTTTACATAGTATGTGTTCGGCAGAGCTATATCTGATATCTGCGATGATTTGATTGGCATGGCGGTGCTGAAAGAAATGTTCGAAGAACCATGATTAGGTTTTGCATTTTTAAAAGTAGTTCTTTACATACTAGGTATTGTTTAGGAAAATTAAGAGCTAAGTAACAAGCTATATATTAAATAACAGCTCATATGAATAATGTAATTGCAGCTGTACTTTTTTGCACAAGTCGATCGTAAGAGCAACATTTGATTAGTATAGCAACACTAAACAAAAATTTCGATGTGAACTATATTGTATATCGAAGTAAAACCGAATAACTAACAAACTAAATAGCAAACACACTGTTCTTCAGCTCAGTTTCAGATTTGTGAGCATGGCTTTGCCACATCGCTGTGCAATAAAGGAGGAAGGCCTTTACAGCATGACCGCTTGCTTTCGTCGCGCATGTGTCCTGAGACTCAAAGTACCGTAGATGTAATAGTAGTGGTGATGTGATGTAAAAGGTAAAATTGCGCCTTTTGCCAGCAAGCTGAAACAGTACGGGTAGAAAAATGTAATGGCCGAGGATAATTCTACCCTAGCGGTGTTTCAAATAGGGGTTCCCTAAATTCGAGGCCAACTACCTTTCTTGTAGGTATGTGAGCACGAATCTGTTATGTTTGGTAGGGATGGAACCTGGTGCCACCTTGTTTTAGGGTTTTAAACAAATCAACCTTCCGGAAAGGTAGAATAAGTATTTCATTGCAGTTTGGCAATTTTATGTCTAGCAAAAAAGTTTGAATTTAAGACATACGACTTGGCCGTCTTTACGGAAATAAAAAAGCTTGCTATTATTGTTATTGCAATGAACCACCCATGTTTTAGAACCATTAACTTGAGATATTTTTGCCTAAAAATGTTGTGTATTGTTTAGAAAAATTAGATTATTATTATTGAATATTAGTGGCACAAAAATCACCGCTCATGGAAATACAGGAAGCAAACCCGTCCGTTTCAGGTAACAATTCAGATGTGACTCCGACTTAATCTTCGACACTTTCCGCATTACAAATGTCACGCGACCATCAATCCAATCTTTTGAAAAGGATTATCCTCATGTTGTCTTTGGGTTTCTTTAGAGCTCTCAAGTGGCGTGTTATTGTTCGTTTGGTGTTGATTGTTTGTGACATTAACAATCATAATAGTTTTTAAGCCAGAATATGTAGGTTGCAACAAAATATACCTGAAACAATCCGAATAGGATGAAGCTCCGGAAATGACTGTTTTTGTCATCCAGCTAGATATAATACAGAAGCTAGCTAAATGCATCATTAAACCTGGAAGCTACCCAGTACCTTCCACCCTTTTTCAAGCTTGTAACATATTTTCTAGCCGAGCACTTTTCGTGGCATGTAAAATCCTTGAAAATTCATGTTGTCTCTCTGAATTGTAGTTTTTATATTACAAGCGCATGCGTAATAATGGCTCTCACAAAAAGTTATAATACCTATGCAGTGGAAAATGTTGCAAAAAATGGTTAGATTTAAAAAAATGCCGGATGTGAAAAATACTCCTCAGAGCCAGGTATGAAGAAAATGACAATAAAAAGGTCCATGTAGATATTGAAACACATTACAGAATGTAGCATTTTTATGAAAGAAGCGAGTTGTGATGAATTTCCATTTAACTTCATTCGAGTAACTTGTTATGTTAGAAGCAAAGCTTGGTTTGCCACACTTGGTACAAAATAGATGGCCAAAGGTATGAACTCGGACTAGGTGTTAAATGGTTACCTAACAAAATTTGCTGTTTGCATTCGGCTGTTCGCCTGACCATTAGGTCACACATACACACACATATGTTTTGTGCGGATGCAGGTCCGGTTTTAGAGAGGAAAAAAACGACGAAGAGCGACAGAAAAATGGACTACCTCAGGCTGTCTAACAACAAAAATCAACAACTATCACGACCGCGTGATATGTTGAAATAGAAGATTAGGGTCTACATCCGAAGAAAGAATGGAATGGAATAGATGCTGCGTAGTGGGGATATTTTTCATATTCATTTGTAGATACTCTAATTCATGGGTCATGTGTATTGTCCCACAGCGTGATAATCTTGTTCTGCAAAATAGATGAACACAGCTTGGTTTGTGCATTTTATCTAACTACGAAAGGAATAAGAACGCTAAGAATGCTTAACGGAAATTATTAAAGCTAATGCATTTCGATATTGTGAAATAATCGCTTAATTAATTGTTCATGGAAACTGTGCAAGGCAGTGAAGGGATCAGAAGCCAAAAGCAACTCATGAGTGGTGAGGATTGGCTTTTCATCATCACCGTAAACTGAATTAATCCACTGTGGAAGGACTGATGACAGATGAAAATCCGTTACAATCGTGAAACGGTTCGAGGAAAATCTACAGTTCTGCGCAATCTTCGCTTTTCCACCAATGCTTTTGGGGATAACTTTGGAGGATCTTTTAACAGGTTCTGGAAGTTTAACTGTGTTAGTGAGGGTAGGGATTTTATGTGAAATCAATATTGACAACAAGAAAGTTGCTTTTTTTGACAGACTCACTGTGAAACCGAAGAAGGTAACAGGGCTCATCGATAAAAGTCGATATTTGTAATGCACAATTTCGTGTAGTAATGAAATTATTATAACTTTTATTGCATTTCTAACAGTTTTATGATTTACCGAAACTGTTTGTAGGGCGTGTAAAAGATGAAGCCATCGTTAAAAGTAAAATTCAGTATGAAATGGAAACGGCACACAGAGGAAGGACAAAATGATACTGCACATGCGTGGTTTATCCAGATCCTGTTCCAGCACTAACACTTAAACCCCGATACAGCATAAATTCCAGCCCGTACAAAATTTACCACTCCTTCTTCTTAACGACGGATAAAATTTTTACCTTTCGATTCAGTTTACGCACTTGGATAATATAAAACATGAACGGGTACATGCACTGCTAAAATGTTAGTCACAACTTTGTAATACATATTAAACTTTCAGCTGATGAACTACAGATTGATGTAAGAGATGCAATAGTCTGTTATATATTTATTGAAGAAAGTTATGTTGCTATATAGAAATAAAACATGCAGAATTTCCTATTGCAAAATAGCGGGTGCACGAATGCTGGTTCAAACGAACGCTTTATCACTTTTGCTAGCTCACTTTTTGAATGGTTATAGCAGACCGTTCCTGTGCCTGCCGCTAGTATTGTACAAACTGATACCTTTAACCATTGAAATCATCCCCTAAAAACAACTTCTCTCTCTGAAACCACCTGCACTGAACTGAATGCCACTGAACTAGATGCAAAAATGACGACGACGACGAAGACCACGACGAGGCACACTGGTTACGAACCGCATACCCTGCCGACAATTGTGAGACGTCATGCAGACGGTAGACTTCTACGCGTGTCTCACTTCTTTGAGATATTGAGTGCCGTGAGAGTTTTCAGAAATTGTCGTGTATGCCGATACAGTTCCCGTTCTTTGCAAGACCGCAGTTTATCAATCAGTGTAATCGGTGAAATGGAATCAAAGAAAAGCACGATAAAGCTCCAAATTGAACCTTTTCATCGTTTTAAATGTAAATCGAATAGTAATACCTCTGTAATGTAGTAACTGAAATTGAAAACACTTATAAAACATTCAAGAGATACGGTGGAACACCGTTTATGCGTGCTGTGTATGGACTTTGCATACATTCATTATTCATTGGTAACAATCAGATTACGAGGTTTGTGGATTTTGGTGCGGTTAGCATCGAGTGAGAATTGACCCGCGAAATGAGCTTCACTCATGAGTAGCCACTCATTGTAGTTGTGAGTAACTCATCGGAATACGATATCACGCGTTACTTGGGTCTTACTGACAATTGCCGCAAACAAGTGCACTATGGGACAGACAAGAATAAATGAACCGGTCATCGAAATAAATAACCTTTTCTTAAAAATCTAGAATCATTGTACACATCCATACTGCGCTCGTGAGCAGGATTATGTTGTACCTAATAGGCGAATGGTTTTGTTTGTGGCACTGAGAAACTTATTGCCATTTGAAAAGGGACATTTTTGCGTGCCATGCAATGGATGTTCAATGGATGTTCAATAAAATTGCAAATATACTTTCTCTTTTTTTCTGAATTTGCTCATTATCCTGATAGCAAAGCTCGACACAACAATAGAAAAATAGACAGTTCATCAGTAATTGATCGCTCCGGGAAATATCGAATATCATATGAAAATGGCACAAACACGCTTATGAGTGGTGTGATCTGTCCATAAATTGATTCAAAGATTTCTATAAAATGAAAAAGAAATAAAAACGGGCAAACAGTCAAGGCATGTAGAGTAATTCAGAAATAAATTTGCCGCATCCTTTCTGCATCTACATAACTTGTTACATATCTTTAAACTACTTTCATGAAAATCATGGATATTCCATTATAATGTACTAAAAGACTCATTAGATGGCCAGTCCTTGAAAGCAGAGCAGTGACAGGTAAAGCAGACGTAGAAAGCTTACTTTCGGATATGTGGTGGTTTTTCCTGTGTGTCTATCTGATCTCCGACTGGCTTTAATTTACTTGATATAGTTAACGAGTCACTGGCAAGCACCTTTTTTCGGTCATCACAAGCCTCAACCTGTGGAATCGGCACCGTATATTACATAAACCACTGTGGCCGCCCCCATCGTAGCACCAATATGCCTACACATATTGGTAAAATCACCGAAAAATTGATTCTTAGTGGGGCGTTTATGGTGTACAAGGTTTTGGTGCGAGCTACGTGGAAAATTTGGCGTCTCGTGATATGAAGAACAGTCAAATTTAGCTTATGTACCAAAGCTGGGTTGTCTATTGGTGGCAGTAGTAACCTTTCCATGAACAATAGGTGAGAACTGCAGCGTCTACTTTCCAAGGATTTTAATCCGAAAAGTAGCAAACATAGTTGATTGTAAGGATTTTTTTTAACAAAATCATCTCTAGCTTATATACAGACACCGATGTGCAGGCAAACCAAAGAATAATACAAAGATTTAAGATAATGCGGGTTATTAAAATACCTAGTCGATTTCAATAATCAACGCATAGTTTTTCTTAACCGAATGCGTGATCAAAAACGTTATCAAGATGAAGCTTACCAGCCCTGTAAGGTCGTTAAAAGCCGAGAAGAGAGACTATACCGCAGTCACTGCCCTACAAACAAAGAGACCTCAAATTTGAGAGAATTACGGTAAAAGATCAAGAAGAACATGGAAAACGACGGCGAAACCCGAAAAAGCATGAAACCCTTGATTGTGTGTGTGAGCCGACAGAGTTTGTTGAAGCTAGAATTGTTTCCATCTCGTTCTGACCTATATTGTTTATCCTGCGTCCTTACTCTAGCGTTCATCCCACACTGTGACGAGCTCAGTTTGCTGTGCGCTAAGTCCAGGGCGGACGTGTTGTGGGACTTAGAAAATTTTATATCTGTGCGTGCGTAAATGATGCGCGGAAGTTTGCAAGTATGCGCGATTGCTTTGTGCAGTGCAATATGCTGACCAGTGTTGTGATTTATGTAGAGTTGATGTGCCTTTTCATGCCATTCACGTGTGGTGTTAGTTATTTCCCTTCACTCCGTGTTTGCTTCGGCAAGCGCATTGAATTGAAGTGAGGAAAAAAACTTTCGTTACATGTTGTGGAAACTTCTTCCCCTTTTCACACGACGATTAATTCAGTTGGTGTTGTGTTTGGTGTGTAAATGTTTATGCGTGTATTTTGGTGACAAATAGTGTCAAACATATTGTACGCGTTGGTACAGGATAGTGTTTTCGTCTTCCTTTTGTGCTTCTTTTGTGCGGCGTCGTTCGCCGTGCGCACACTGTAATCCTGAGTGCAGTGAAGGATCGTTTTTTCTTCTTGCGCTGTTTGCCGCATCGTACGCGCACCCTAATCCAGTGTGCAGTGAAGGATCGTGTTTTTGTCGTCCTCTTCGGTGTTGTTCGTGTGTCGTCGTGTTTGCCATGCAGCGAAGCATGCGACATGACACACACTGTTACACGTCTTACACTATAATTGTAGAGCGGAGCTACAGCTCCGCCTACTTAAAAATCAGGAAAAAGCTCAAAAAATCAAAAACAGAACGAGAGGGGCCTATTTTTGAATAGGGGCGCGCGAGAGGCACATAGGGGTCGTCGATTCCAGCAGTGGAAGCGATTCAAGTAGTTTAAATGCCCATTTTTTGTTACCCGGGTGGGCCCTTAACAGTTTACAGTTTTTTTACCGTTCTACTACCAGCGAAATGCCCAATCCAAGCAAAAAGTTTCGACTTGCCAAGAGCAAATGACCGAACGTCTCCCTCTAAACAATATCCCGTGCCTGTTCGCACTTACACTGAGTGAAAGTCCCTCAGAAAGCTTGAGTCGAGTCTGATGAGTTTTCTTATGCTGTTCGCTTCTCTTGCGTTATGCCCTCTTGCTCGTACTTATTCCACACATGGTGTCCTGCTCGCGCAAGCCTTGTTTGCTCCCTCACACATTGCTTCAAGTTCTACCGTCGATGCAAAAGTGTGCAATCCGCGTGGTTGTCAGACTGCTCCAAACACCAACAACAGCAAATGCATTGATTTACAACAACAAATCGAAGCTACTCGCGTTGTTCGCGGGATCGTATACAGAGTCGCTAATGAATCGCTGTACATTTGCTTTCCTAATTTTTATCATTATTATTAACATAATTATTAGTTCATATTAAGAGAGGGGAATGCACAAAGGCATCATACAAAAATAAAACAACAGCAAACATGATCGAAGCCACTTTATGTTGCTGTTTTCTACCACGACTTTGTTGTTAATATGCGTAGAGCGAAGCGGCCTGTTGTTGTCCAAATATGGTGGACAAGTACATGCTAAAATATGAGGCATTTAACAGTAAAACAAATAGATCATCAGCAACGTCTACATCAGACATGTCAAACATACGGCCCGCGGGCCAGATCCGGTTCGCGACGTCTTTGAATCCGGCTCGCGAAGGAAGAACGAGAACATCCATTATTATCTGGCTTCGGTGAGGTTTAGCTTGGAAAACTGAAAAATAATTTGTATATGTTGTGTATGTACTCTTTTACACATAAATAACACGCTCTTGAATCTTCTTGAAGTCCAAACAACTGTTGATTTTTTTTTCTTTCCGACTTCTCCCTCCCCTTCCGACTTGTCTTGGCCCGCAAGATAATTTTTGTTTGTAAACCGGCCGCAAGCCAAAATGAGTTTGACATCACTGGTCTACATCTTGCTGCGTGCACAGGAATAACAGTTTCGTAGAGACTCACTGATGGCAGATTCCAGTATTAGAAACGTTTGCTGCGTAGCGTTGGAATAACCAACGATTAACCAGTTTTGGGCGTTGGAATCCGATTTGATTAGAGGACCGTGAAATAAAGAACCACCAAAATGCTACTTCATAAGTTCACACTGCAGAATTTTCCCAACAATTGTATCCTACGTATTTTGACGAACGTAACACAGCTTCACACGATTGGAACAATACTCATAATAGACTGAATAATAAAAAAAGCAACATTGGAATTGATTGTGAATTGTAATAACAACACACAGGTATGTTGTGTTAATGTAGCTATGTTTATGGTTCATAACATATTTTTGAACACATTACAGCTTTCTTTTTTGTGTTGTGAAAGATAAACAGCTGTATCAGTTTAATATGCCTAATAATTCTGTTTGCATTTCTCTTAACATCAAATCGATTGCGTGGCCGGTGTTCCTCGAAGCATTCTTCTAATGCTTGCCTCTGCCGGTCACAGTTGCTGATCACAACATTTCATTTGAAACCGATCGTTTCATTGAATTGCTCATTGCATTGCATTTCACTAGCTAAACCCGTAAGCTAAACTGTTTCTGTAGGATGAGACGTAGCGACACTTCCTGGAAAACTGGAAGGGGCCCGCCCGCAGGCAAAATCTTCGTTAAGCGGGCTTCTTAGTGGCTTCTTAAGGACATTAAGAAGCCACTAAGAAGCCGCTTAACAAAGAACTTTTTTGCGCATGTGTTAGTGTGTAGCGCAGTAGCCGCGTAGGTATAGGTGCGTTATTGGCTATGCATAGTGGAAAGTTGTCATCAATTAAAAAGGACATAAAATGAAATGTTTTTTTTTTATTATCATAATTTTATTTACAAATTTCTCGCTTACACTTCACTTACTGGAAAATGTGAGCAAATGTGTTGATCTGTAAACAAAAAATAGTTGAAATTAGCAATTATTTCAATAAGTTTTCTGTAATATTTCGAAGTACGTACTTATCTGGTGTAAAATTTTGTCCTTTCTGCGTGGTACTTGGTACACTGTGTTTGCGTGGTTTTCTGCAGTCCGTGGCAATAAATTGTTACGGATGTAGCTGAAATTGTATAAGCGTAATGTAAGTAACATGTAATTGATATAATTCGTTGGATTAAACGCCTTACCAGACTCTCAGCAGCCATGAAACAGGTTCAGCACCACTTTGTTCCGGAGGCACACTGTTCAAGCATCTTCCCTATTTCCAAGTATTTTTTCAACTCCACATCTCTAACTAAACTATCCAGTCACTTGGATAAGCCATTTTTATCCTTTTATAACAATTTTATCTCCCTATTCTATGCAATAAACTAATCAAACCTTGCACTTCGAAAGCAAAACAAAATATGACGGCTAAAGAATGACGGTGCTGTCAAAATGGTTTTCTACACACACAAAGATATTCCATAAGCTCGGTGTGTAAATACACAACGCGGAGCACGTCGAACTTCGCAAAGTGTGAAAAGAGCTTGACTTCTTGTCATGCTTGACGAACGAAAAAACAGAGATAGCTTGTGTTGACACGCAAAAGTATAGCCCAACGAGGGTTGGAAGGGGATGAAACGAGGAGAAACGCATGAAAGCTTGACCGCTGGGAAATCATGCAGTCCTCCTGCTGTTTACACGAAATTGACTGATTTCCGGAACAAATTTCGGCATACGTTTCGACACACGAATTATATGCCGAAATCCACTCGAAACATCCGCTTTGGTTGGGCTCGGACAACGCTTAAAAACTCATCGAATTGTTTATTGGGCGGTAACAAAAATTCGCATTCGAGCAAAAATTTTAAATTTTGTTGTTGGAAAAACAATGCGATGAAATATTGCAGTACCGAAGCGCTGAAATATTTCATCCTCAATTGTTATTCGCCCGTGCGTATGCAATGCGCAGTATTCGTTTGTGCAAATAAAAGAACATAACATTGCGTACCATCAGGAGCAAAACGTATAGCAAATTGACTACCTTCACGGCGACATGCATCGTCGTTTCTGTTCTTTCATCGATTTTCCGAGACGGCCAGTGGCTTTTTCAATTTTCATGATAAAATTAAAATGTTTTTATGACTCTTGCGCTCCCATTAATTTTTACAGCTGTGCTATTTGTGCAGAAACTAAAACATATTTATTTTTCGGTTTTACCTTATCGATCTGCTAAGTCAACCCAACCACGTATACCACCTGCAGGCCACGGTTTTTAACATATTTAATTTATTTTCGGATTAAAAGAAGATGGAATCATTTCACGTTCATGATGAATGGTTTTATTTTGCATTTGTTTTCCAGGTATTTTGTGTTTATTTATATTTTCTTCAAATTACTACTTTACCTTAAAATTACTGTTTCCACTGATATTGCATTCCTGACTGAACGTGTCACAATTCACTCATCACTCAAACAAGAGAATTCTCATAGAGTTTACCGTTCTAGCCCACCGTACCTGAACCGTATAGAGTGGAGTACTTAGCTGTCGAATAATAAACGCCTCTTGTTTGAAGTTGTGTGTGCCTGAAACTCTACGAGGTTTTTTTTTCAATTTTGCTCGACAAAGTTCAAACAGCGTGATTCACGTGGGTCTTGTATCGATCGATGTTTACATAGCTGCAAATTTGTAAGTCTGGTAGAATCACTTCAGGGTCCTCAAGCACTCGATTGCTGGAATTTCTCTCTGTCCGCCTTATACCTTGCAATCAACCGCACAGGCTTCGCGCTAAACATATAGTGTGCTTAAAACAAAATAAATAAAACATCCTATTAAACTACGATCGCAACACAATTACTTTGATCGGTTGTGTTTCAATAAACTACAGCTGAATATATTCATTCATATATGTGCTATCCCAGACAGGTTATTAGATCAGCTGATTAAGACAATGATTTGGCATATGCCTGATGAGACAAACATGGAACAAGCTACTCAGAAAAATATATCAGTCAAAAATAGGTGATTTTAATTTGAAATTGTTCCTTTTTTGCAATGCACAATCCTTGTGCGACACACATCCCATTCTATATATGCTCTATTCTTGAAATAAAAAAAAACTTTGATTGAAACAGTTTTATGATATGGTCCAATCTTACTCCATAGAAAATTTTAATGTTACAAAAGAGAAAAAATGGATCTACTATGTAAATCTAAACCATAGAATGCCTGTACAAAACTGTCTTCAGGTAGTATTTTCATTAGATTAACATATTGCCATGTGTGATGCCTCATGAGTCAAATGCCATAACAAAGCCTAACTGTCTGTGACGGTACACTTCTCACCTGTCATACTTCCGGAATGCTTAAAAAATTGCTCATAAGCTAGGCTAGCTCGAAGAGTTAACAATCCCTTAATTAGTTTTTATTCGAGCATGCACTTTGCAGGAGCAGCATTTACCTCCATGCTCTTACATGCGCATACTTCATGGATCAATATTTTTCTAATGCCTATAGTGTTGATTGTTGTAGGCATTGCCTATCACGGAGCATTACTATTGATTTGTGTTGTTGAACCCATCATCTCTACTGCTTCCCCTTTTTGTTCTATTGAAACTGTCCTGTAGCTATATAGATTCGAGACGCTTTACGTTCGCAATGATCAGAGTAGTAACACAGTGGCAGCTCCTTGTGTTATGTAGATCATAATAGATTCGTGCTACCTGCCGTTTTGCTTGAGGTGCTATATACAAAAACAGAATCATTTGCTAATCTTACAACTCAGTAGTACAGTTTGTATTGTTTTCTTCTCTTTCACTCTCCTACATTGTTACTAAAAGATCAATGATAAAGATGTTTAAACAACCGTGGAAGAATGTGATCCGGTTATGTGCAAGATACGATCGTTGTGCCACATCGGCATACAACATAAAAATAGCCCTGTATGAGTCCGAATTTGTTGTCATTGCTATGTGCATGCTGATTTTGAATGTTTCATTGAATTTCCTTTCCAATTAAGATCTACAATGAGTGAATAACTGTTATCCTCTTGATGTCACATACAGTCGTAATGAAGGATAAAGTGGTACATAATTTAAAATAATGTAAATAAAAATCAACAAGATAGATTTAGGCATTAAGTACATGCTGTTCATGCTAAAATAAACTAAATTGTCACATAACTGGAATACGGCGTACCTACGATAACGAGAGAACCTAATTTTTCATCAATGTGTAAAACATTTACATTTCGTTGTGACAGATTTCGAGGAATATTATGAAATACAACATCGCACCATCTTTGTTACCTACAAAATTTTACCTAGTTTTGTTGGCGTGAGGTTCACTGAGAATTTAAATAAATAATAAAGTTCTACTTTTCTGGACTGTAATTAATCGTCTTATTCATTTAAACAATTTCGGCACTATAATTGATGTGTTCGGCCAACTTTGCACTACCAACCACTATGTATTGATGCACTACCATCAACCATGCAGTGGTTGTTTACTTATACCAAGACCATGTGAACAGAGACAATGCAAAGCACACGTTTTAATTGAACCACCAATTTTTGTATATGCTAAACAAATGTATAGATTTTTACGAACAAAAACAAACAAAGAAACAGATGCAGTTTGTTGAAAAACAAATCTGTGATTGCTATCTGACGCCGCAACCATGCTCATTATGCTAAATGATCTTCATTGGTGTAAAACCTACGCAGAAATCTCATGTCGAGGATGGTTGGACTGCATGAGAATGAGAGTATATTTTAGTATTGCCGCTCGAAAAAAAGGTACCTTAACATTCGCAACACTGACTTAGCCTAGAAAATGTTACGCGTACATTTTAGAAACTTGACTTACAAACTATTACTTGGATGCCTCGTGGAATGCGAGGCTAGCTTTTCGAATACTGATTAGAGAAGAGCTTGCAATCGATAGGAGAACCCACCGTCGTTTGCTTCCACTGTACGTATGGTGGACAGGGAGTTGGAAAGTGTAGTGAACATTATATACAAGAGTACAGACAGTATGGATAGCCAATGGATGTCAATCAATGGATGGGATAGGTAGGGAAAGGTTTTTGATACAGTGGAAGAAAACGAGTCCGAAATTCTCATATCAATTTGTGAGCGTACAATCTTAACACACTTCAATAAGTGTGCCGTATGCAGCGTGCATTCTGTTGAATGATGAATGTTGACTGTCACAGTTCCCATTCATGTTGTGTTCTCCTCCCAACGGCAGCTCAAAAAACAGTTACAGTTGCTGTGAAGCATTCCATCAGAGATATCACGGACTTGCGAGCATCTTCGAGGCGCCTCCCGCTTAAAGACGCCTGGAAAGAAGTTTCCCGTACCCGTTTGATTGGTCAGTGCAAGTCGCAATGTGAGATAGCTGGTAGACCAGGGGACAATCAAAACTCCTGATTGTATTTGGTGGTATCAGAAGGCGTACTGCTGCCACCACCGCCACTTACACCGCTGCCGCCAAACAGTACGCTGTCCTGATTGCCCTGATATCCCTGATACTGTTCCTGATAGAGCTGGTTGAGTCTCTAACCAGTACCCGAAAAGTGCCACGCGTCCTATGCGCTCAGGTGCGCAAACTGTGAAGGATGAATATCAAATTGATAAGGATGGCCGTACGGCGACATGTGATACGGCACAATATTCATCGAGGCCATCTTGTGTTCTTTCTTCCACTTCATCCGTCGGTTCTGGAACCAGATCTTGATCTGTCGCTCGGTCAGACAGAGGGCGTGCGCTATCTCGATCCGTCGTCTGCGCGTTAAGTATCGGTTGAAGTGAAACTCTTTCTCCAGTTCGAGCGTTTGATAACGCGTGTAAGAAGTGCGCTGGCGCTTGGTTTCTCCATTAGCGTTCACCGTACCTAAAATGAGCAACGATCGTCAACATTTACGCATTGCCAAGTGCGTTCATCCATCAAGCGATTCGTTGTCCGCAATCCAATGGTTGTCACAGGCCCGATGAAGAGTACCGGCATTGGGGATTGAAACATGTTGGAAAGATAAGAAAGGAAACAAAGTATTAGTGAAGAATATAGAAAAGAGAAATCAATTACACCACTTAACCAATTAATGTTCTTATCATCTCCGATAACCGTATCATTATTGAGGATACTATAAGATGCGCGACAGTGATAATGAGTGGAGCTACTAATGAATCGGAATAATTAATAATGAATTATCATTGTTGGAAAATCACTTTCCTTCGACAACGTTCCGATCAACGGAAGCTATTCTTCTGCCTGCCTTGGAAT
The DNA here is from genome assembly GCF_943734845.2 of Anopheles funestus. Taxonomy (NCBI): domain Eukaryota; kingdom Metazoa; phylum Arthropoda; class Insecta; order Diptera; family Culicidae; genus Anopheles; species Anopheles funestus. The sequence goes on from NC_064598.1 coordinate 56,298,361, forward strand.
GGCGAAATCTCGCGTCCTAATTGCAACGGTGCTCAACACTGGAACGGTAAATAAGGTGTAGGAAAAGTGATGGAAAAATTGTTCACACTTCCTACCAAAAGCGAACACCCCATTCCATTAACACAATTGCCCCTTTCCTCTTCCGGGCGTTAGAGAAAACAACACGTCGCTGAAAGAATTCAAATAAATGCCAATTCCGAGCGAAACCATAATTAATCTTCTTCATGAAACTTCCACTGGCTGTCTGCTCGCTCGAGCGATATTGTGCGGTTGGCAGTAGCTCACTCGTGTCAGGCCTTCGGTATACTCTGTCAACGCAGTTATACTTTCAATTCTTACGTGTAACGGGAGGTTTATCAAAATGATAATGCGGTGATCCTTTTTCAATCGAGGCTCAATCATGCTTCCAAATGTATGGGTCCGTTCCACCGCATCGGTCGTTCTTGATTGTGTTTTTTTATGCAAAAAACACGATAAAAGGTGAAGAAAGTTAAACCTAAGGCGTCAGTATTTGGATAGTCGGTCTATTAGGTCAATACCGAACCCATGCCAGCAAACCTGACATGAGGTGTGTTTGTTCATAGCAAAAAAAAAGACCAGAAGTGTTCATCTGTCAGCTTGAATGAAAAACTGTTTCTTGAGGAAAGAACACACCATTTCGCATGTAGTTGCGTATTGTTTGGTGGTTCAGTGCCACACCACATCCTCAAATTCGATATAACAATTCCAACGGAACGAATGCTACCATCCAGTTATGCCATTATACCAACTATGAAGCTGATAGCAAACCTTGCAAACCATCAAAAACGAAGGAACAGCAAAAAAGCTGACGGCTGGAAAGGTCTGAGAGCCAACCTCCCCTCTGATAGCCTCTGCTTGATGTGTGACGTTGCCCTTCCCTTTGCTGGTTGTCATTTTGAAAGAAAATTGAGCAAATACAATTTATCATTTTTACTCGACCGGACATTGCTCAGTTTCGGCAAAGGGATAGATTTCCAGATACAAGCTACCTATGTAGTGTATATCAATAACAAGGAAAACAAAACACCGAGTGTCTATCAAGGCTAGTAAATAGCTCCGCTGGTACTGAAATTCACGAACGCTATGACCTAGGCGCGAGCAGGGTCACCGTTCTTTGCTGTACCGGAATTTAACGCAACATCACAAATGGTAAAGTTTATGAAATTGACCAAAATTATGATAATGTATTTTTTCCAGCATATTAACACTCGATATCAGAGTATGATATGTGGGGTTGTTTCAAGTAAAAAGCTATTCAAAATCATAAACGACCCGAAACCGGCAAATGTAAGTTATCCGATTGTTTAAGAATTTATCTTCCGAATGTATGAAAAAGTTGTCCAGCCACGCACACATTCTCGTCTAATACGTCTAAAAATGTCGAAAACGTCGTAACGACAATTAGATAAATAAAATAAATAAAAAATTCTAAATGTTATTCAAAAACAGGCGAGAAACTTATGGAAAAGAAAATTGCAGTTAAACCTCGCGATTGTGTCGTTCTCTCAATTTGGATGAAAATAATCCGTAGTCACAGAATGTAGGAAAAGAGAAGAGAACAGAGGGCTAAACGTTAGTGACAAATCTTTTGTCCAGAACCAAGTGATCTTAAGTAGGACAACATCACATTCATCATTGCTACATCCGAAGCCGGCGTTGTTTAAAAACGAGCGTTAATCCGGGCCTTGAAAACGTTAGATCATCACCACAGTGTCCGACCCAACCGATGTGAAAGGCTAAACGAATTCTACGATTGATTGAAAATGACCGCGAATCGCGCGGTGTTGCTCATCATGGCCACTTCTTTCGTTGACGCATGCATAGTGTACTCTTGGCAGAATGAGCATTGCTCCACAACCATATTCCCAAGCGTTTGTTCGGTTAGGAACGATGAGGAACGTGTTTTGACTTTGGTATTTAGAAGACAGTTTTCGTAACTGAAAGATCACTTTGCAGCGACATGGTTCTTTTCGCTACCGGTTTCTCCCTTTTCTCATGTTGTCCTTTCACTTATGCCTGCGAGTCGGAACGACCAAAAGACAAGTGACAAAATGTTGACACATTACTAGCTAACAATCTCATGCACGAAGAACGCCAACATGAACCAGCGGAGAATGCTTTGCTGGTGGTTAGGTGAAAGAACAATGTGCAATTGCCTCCAGAAAAAGGGCAATAAAATTATTCAAACTTAAAACAGCCAGATATGTTTCCTGTATAGTATTTGATGTATGGAAATTGCTTTCAGTTTGGAAATTATAATGGTTATCACTAGAGGAAGACTTGATAACGACTACGACAGAAGAGTTCCAAAGGTGATAATTCCTTTGGCTGTGATGTAATTTGCATAGCTGAATGCAGCCATGGTATTTTTAAAGATTACTCTTTTAACCAATAATCTAGAATGTATAGTTCAGTGTGTGAACTCATTTTGCTCTACCGGACTGTCACTATTTAAGAGTTTGTAACATTCTTTCAAGTGATGCCAATGCCATTTGATGCTGCAAAAAACCTTGAAGTAAAAGGAAATCTATAAAAGTTAGTCTGGCAGAAGATATTTAAACATCTTCATGTTTTTGTCATTCGCAATACCATTTCAGTTTATACATACAGTCACACAAATGCAGCTGAAATGTCATTTTATTCTACGTATTTCAATGATACAGTTCACTGGATAATCATGTACGGTACGTTTGCTACTCCTCACAACTTAGCAATAAATCTTCTATTTCATTCTTTCCCATAGAAAGCAACGGTATCCATATTCAAACAAGCGTTATTAGCTACTAACCGGCCGTAGAAGAAACATGCACCCGTGTGAGAAATATCTCACTCGAAACTCCATTCTCAATAAAGCTGGCCGACAGCATACTGCGACGACGATCGTGTATATTTGAAGAGTGTGAAAAACGCGCTGACTTCTACGTTAATTATATAATTAGAGCATTGATCAAGAGTTGCGCCGCTGCTGCAGCTATTACGGTTACTCACGATCTCTACGAAACATCACGATCATTTGGATACGGGCAGATGAAACACGTGAACAGCGTAATGTCTTACGGCAGCGATGATTTTGCTGTCGATTTTGGTAAGCTAGCGACGGACTATGTAGCACGTGCTCGATTGGAGAATGTTAATCGATGGAGAGTACCGCTTACCAAGATCATTTCATTTATGTGGTGGTATCCGCTTTAATCCGATATCGTTTATTGACTACACTTCCATTTGGGAAATCGATAATGGTCTGGTATGAAAGACAGTTTTTTTTATATTTCAAGAGTTGAAATACCGACACAAAGAAATACATTACCAGCCTCGAGCAAACAGACGATGGGTGGTGGTGTGAGCGTAGCCATCATAAGTTGAAAACATAGTATTGCACGAGCAAGGAATCTGTACGTTTGTAGGCCAAAAGACGAAGGAACCGAAGCAAAACTTGGTTACAATAAAACTAAACCATATTAGACATTCATCAATCAAGCGAGACAATGGCTATTATGACAGCTACTTGTGAGTAGCACACAATCATGTGTGACAACTTATGTTTTGCTCTCTTGGATATCATATTTGCGGCCCGCAACAGCGCGCGTCAGAACGGGTCAGCGTTCTCGAGTTGCCAATCTACTTATGATAGATGTCACGGTTGTTGCCCTATTTATGCTGCGTTTGTTGTTTTTCACGACTCGTAGGCTCTCGAACTCGTACTTTTTTTACAGAATAGTTAAAGTATTAAAAAAAATGTTTCTGCACGAAGCATGATGCCTTTTTACCATATTGTAAATCTTTTAAAATAAACCCAATTTTTTCGATTTTCCAGTCCCGTTGGATACAACTAGTAAACGAAATTAGAACGAATTGTTTTTGTCAACCGTCGCTTCAGCCTTTCTTGAACAAGCACAAGTAACTTAGGGTGAAGTTGTTGTTTTAATAGAAACCGATAAGCGAGAGCTCGTGGGGAAATGTAGCTTTAAAATGAACAGTCGCATTGTTGAACAGCTACCGTGCTGATCATTAATCATGGCTTCACATTTTCGCATACCATTTTGAAGGCAAATTTTAGCAATTCCTCCACAACAAGGTGCAGGGGACGACATTTGAAAAGTGTTTTCCTTCATCTCATATTGACTTGCCATTCAGTTTATTTTCGTAGCAATCAGGAGAACACTCACTCCTTCGACGGTTTGACAGGAACACGATTTTCTAAGGCCATGGCTGCTATGCTTTTCGATGCTTTTAAGAGAAAGTTCCAAGAACCAATACCAATAACTCCAGTCACATTGATAAAAAGGAAAATAAAAAACCTAAATTAAAAAAAAAATCTCAACGGTACCAGGCATCCCACCCACCTACAAGTCTGCGACGATTTATTGATTTGGAGGATTGATGTTCTCAGGGAAGGTAAACATGTTGTGTTTTGAGTCGTGGATGGACGAAGAAGGTAACGAATCGCATAGAGCTAGAACTGCCGTAAGACATTTACTTGCGAGTCAACAAGATATGAAACTTGCAGCGGCGCTATAATGCGGGACATGAGCCGCACTAAAAAAGAAACAATTCTTGCGCTTTGGGGCCTGCAAACACGATCTAAAGCAGACTGTGCGAAATAAATCGGATGTGTAGAACCGTGTATTGTATGTGATATGGGTGTTGGTGGTATGTGAAATAATGCATTTTTTATATTTAGGCAGTTGTTGGCCTCGGCGCTTCCCCTTTTTTCATTAGTTATTAATGTGTTTGTTAACTTAGGTCAGGGAATGTCTCTGTTCCGAAGGGAAACACGAATTATCGATTGCGTTGTGGGGACTCGTTATTAGTTTATATTTCGAACATACCTGTATCTACGATTTGTCGTATTAGGAAATCAATATCAAAACAATACAGATGATAATGTACGAATAATAACGTTTCAACTACATGTTTTAGATAATTCAAATGATTTTAAGAAATTATACAAATTGCAATTTTATGGCTTGATGCCAAGGGTTGATTTGAGATTGCGTAGTTTTTTTAAAAAATTTGAATATGCACATCAATATCTTCCTCTTGTTATACCTTTTTAATTGGCTTTATTATCCACATAAATTCTTCAGCTTTGATCGATGAACGATTTGCTTGATTCTATAACGAGTGTACTATTGTTACGCTTTAAAAATATTGTAAAATGTTTTGCAAAAGTTGGCTTCACGAAACATTAACAGTCGCGAAGAACGGAAAGCAAGAAAAGCCGAAACTCCCAAAACGTTAATATTTTTTGCAAAGAAAAAAAAAACATTAAAAATGTGTTTAATTTCTCCATCCGTGCGTCAAGCTAAACGGGTGGAAAAAAATCACAAGCAAGGCCTAGCCCGTATTGCTGTTGAAAGAGTTTGTAAAAATCGAACAAAAAACTAAATGAAAACAAAATCGTTACACCCCAAGACATAGCGATTAAATGCTTCGTACCGATGTGAGTATATCACATATTGCAGTGCAGTTCACAGTAAGCAGGGCACCCGCGAAACCGATGGAATATGTTTGCAATGCACGAAGAGGAAGCATGCAAACACAGTTTCGCGTCCAATGAAATTCATTCCTTCGGGCAAGTTCGCACGAGACGCACATTTTTTTTAGGTGTGCAGACATCATTTCGGGCATGCATAGCGTGCTGACTGGAAATGGACGAATGTAGAGCTAACAAAATATTTAACGAATCGAATAAATGCTTGCAAAATATAGTTTTATTTTTCTCGACCCTGACTCGCTCAATTCCGGTTTTGGAGGGTTCTGTTTGATTTCTTTTCAATTTACTCCTGGTTTGGCTCATGCACATTCTATAAGTGATCTGCAAAGTTGTAGTATGGCCGTACGGTTTCTGCATACGTTTCGCAATAATTTGATAAAACATTTTCCATACCAAAGACTCATCTACAGAGTCGTGTAAAATTTTGCAGCTTTTTAAATGTTGTACAAAACAGATTTTGTTCATTTGTATATAATATTGTCTAGTTTTCCCACCATCTCGAACTCGAACACACGCACAAGTAAAAATAAAGAAATAATATAAGGAAAACGCTCTCTAACCTCATAACTGTTCGTACGTGGTAGGAGCATGTTTAATCGAACCAACTATCAATAGTAGTGCTTGTAAGAAAGCGTAAAGTCGTGCTTAAGGTTTGTGCAGAACCTAAACGGATAATGGCGTGCGATTTAAAATTAATTTGAAATTTTGCCCTTTTTCTTTTGGTTTCAGATTCAGATCTCTGGGTGTTCTTTGAAGGCCTTTGTAGGAATGGTTGGACTCGATACATAGGATGTTGTTCGTTTCATGCTGGTCAGCAGGCTGAACTTCGTGTTGATGGTTGTCTTTATTTTCATGCATACGAAAACTAAAGCTGTAAGTCTTTGGCGTTTGTGTTATTATTGCTACTTTAAACTTGGTGGTATCTTGCGCACGCTTATACTTGACCATTTGTTTTTTTTGTTGCAAACGTGTTCTTCATGAATAGAGGCTTTCATAAAGAAAAGTGCAAGCTTGTATGATTGTTTCTTATTGGCTCAATGACCGTTTAGCGAAGCACTGCTTTAATTCTGCGTGATTGTTTTTGTCCACTATGTTTTGTACAATTGGTAGAAGTTTGGTTAAATCGAGATGTGCTAAAATGTATGTTGAGTGTTGAAAGAATATGTGTACCACGTGTTGAGACTGTGATTTTTTTCCACTATGCAACTTTCATCTTCAGTGTTTGTTCCCTGTAAAGCTTATTTTACATTGTTATTTGAACCGCGAATATAGACGCATAACTAATGCAATCACGACAAACTTGTCGTATCTTCAGGATACAGAAACGTTTTCTCTTATTATTCAAACCCATTTATAATGTTTATTGTGGAAAATGATATCAATTATTACCATGCAACTATTAAAAGTTGACCATAAGATAGCACAGGAAGCGCCGGAGACACGAAAAAAAGCAATATATTCAACTAACAACATCAACCGGAATTGCCTACATTGTGTTATAAAATAGAAGAAAAAAGAAGAAAGCAGACACGTATAGAAAAAAAACGAAGTCCATGGCGAGCAATGTCCGACAGGTCATCCATCACCTTGCTCCATTGGGAAGCAGCGTACAACAGCTTGCGAATGGATTCACAAAGTGTCATCAGGTATTAAAATTTCTACTAATTTTGCTTCACACACTTCGAACCACACATTGAACGTAAGGCTTTTGCTGCTGCATTGCTTATGAAGTAGGTTTTTTTCTCAGTTATTTCGACTAACTCCTTGAATGAGCAATAAATCAGCGATTGAATTATGAGCTCTACCTTTTTGGCTTCCGCAAAAGCGTAAAACTCCCTCGTGAAAATGAGGCTAACCATGTGGATCAATCTTAAAGCCTCGGTAACCCAAATAGAAACAACTCTTTGACGCGCGCTGTATACCACTGTGTGGATGGCATGGTTTCGTGTGTTCCCTTTTCCACGCCTAAAGAACTGTGTGTTCCTCGCGTTCTAGGTAATCGCTACCAGGATATCTTTTTACACGAATACACGGGATTATCACCGGTTGCTGCACAGTTAAGGGCACTCAAAACACATTTTGAGTGGCGGTGTCTTTGGGTACAATGATAATAATCTTACCACCGTGAAAAAAAAATGGTACGAAAGCCACTCGACGCACGACACACTGCAGGGCGAGAAGGAATGTCCGAAATAAAGTAATAAATTTTACTTAAGTCAAAACACCGACTCTAGGGCGTTTATCAAATCTTTTGTACGACAATAGCATCCTTAACCTTGCGGGTTTGGTAAAGATGGACGGTCCGTCTGGTCCGGTGTTAACCTTTGCACTGCGACTATTAGGTGCGTCCGATTCGAATGAGAATCTTCGTGTCAGTCTGCGGTACCTGTGCTGTTCTTAAGGGTATTTGAAATACAGCAGGATCTTTAACCCCAGGTCAAAAGTTGTCGTCGATTGGGAAGAACGAGCGTCAAGTGAACGTCTAATATTAGTATTCTGCATTCATGCAGGACACCGATGTTTGCTTTACACACAATACGGTCTTTTGCCTAAATAAAAGTGTACAAATTATCAATCTTCGCTAACCTGGTCAGCTGATGTTACAACAAAACAAAAGTAAGAAAGAGAATAAAATGAATTCAGTTGCTGCTGGGCTGTGTTTGTCATCAATGCGAGGAAAACAACCACTGCACAATGTGCAATGTAGTGGAATGTTCTACTCCGGAGTAAAAGCGACAATTAGATAACTGGAAAAGCAAGTGCAATTCGTCGACACTGGAATGAAGGCACTTTTTCACCTTCATTCATAGGATCTTGTTCGCTCAACCGGCAAAACAAGCTTGGTGGCAACCAGAAACTCACCATATACGTCATCGAACTTGCTTTCTTGCCGGCTGTAGAGCGACGGGCTTTGGACCGTTCTTGATCATAAATCATTTGTGCCGTGCCGTGGAGGGAACGAGATTGGCTATGAGCGTTAATTCAACGAGGTTTGTAATCAATGAAAGAGAGCGAGTGGTAGTACCCTGTCAGTACCGAAGCGGGAAGTGCAGCAAAATGGTACAGGATTCGTTACAAGTGTGCAACGGATCTGCAAGAAAGAATAATGCATGGCACTCGTGGAACATTGCAACCATAAGTAGTAGCCGAAACGCGCGACAATAACTCTTGAAGGAAAAGGAGAAAAACGAATTAAAGGAAGCATGCAAAGAGATTCACGATAATTTCAAATGAAAATGCAAAAATGTGCGAATCTAATCGGAAATTAATAATGATCATTATTCACATGCCGTTCCGATGTGCATGTATGGCAAGTATGTTCGTTCATTTTTCCGAGTTTGATTATCCTTCATCCTACCGACTAGGCAGTCGTGAAGTTGGAAGTTGGAAAATTAACAGAAACTAAGCACTTATACAACAATCCCTTAAGGAAAGCTGCTTGTACATGAGCACAACTGTTATTTGCCAAGACGAGATATCCATTTCCCAATGGCAAGGTCAAGGCTAAGTGATCATTTTATCGCACATGCCTGAAGAGTTAGAGTAATTTTTCATGATATATGAGTGATTGTTGAGTGATTTTTTAGAGTTATCGAACAGCAGAAAGACGATGTTTGTCAAATTGTTCTCTTGTGTTAGACAAAAAAAGTCTTATATGTTACGTTGTATTGAAATGAAATAGTTCTGTGAGTAAATTGGTATAGAATAACAATGAATAACCGGTGAAACTGGATCGATATATTGTCCAGAGGTGAAATTACACAGAACTGGTTAATACATTTCATGAGGCAATGATACATTGGTAGATAGCAGTTTCGATGATTCGGTTTGCATATATGGAATAGCTGTTCATTATTCCGCAACGAAACATTGACTTATTCAGTTGTTTATACTGAGCGTACAAGTGATCTTTGAGCACAAATTTCTGATCCAGATGAGAAGGTTAATATGTATGAATACGAAGATGCATATGAAAATTCATATCTTTATCAAAATGGTATGGCAAAACAGGTTTCGTTTCAACGCGCCGAGAAATTGTCCATCAAAACGCGATATAGTATGCAAACGAAATGTGCATATGTAATAATGTGTCTGTTTTTTGGTTTTGTTTCGCTGTTTGTGTTTTATTGTTTACGTTATTGAACTGGGCGTAAGGTTCAAAATTTGATTTCCAAAAATATGCGCTTTTTAGTTTTTGTTATTTTGATTGATTTATACATAACAATGTATGCATCCAACCCCCATCATCATCATTGGTCTAATATCATACAGGTGCTTCAGTAATCTGCAGAGCAACATGAATGCAGAACAAGATCTTACAAAAACGATGTTTCTCAGGTTCAGAATGCAGCCTGATGCAATGGATATACACACGTTGAGACGAAGCCTTCGTGGGTATGGAGACACACTTTGTGATGGTTTTATCAGATATACAATACGGGAGAGATTGAGAAAACGTTCAAGGACAGATTTGACTAAGGTTTACGAGTTTACCACTTCTTGCATCATCGGATGTATCATGTTTTACTGCTAAACACCTGATTAATAGGTAGTCTGGCGGGTGCAGCTTTGTCGCACTCATTCCCTAACCCTTGCGTCATGGATGTTTGTCATTCCTTTTTTATGATGCGAAATGTGAAGGAGGTGAGTGAGGAGGTTTGTGTTTTTTTTTTACTTAAGTCGCTATTAATTACCACACGCTATGCGTCAAGTGAATAATTTTGACACCTTAAAGCTGTGCGTGGAATGAACGACAGGATGGGAGTGATTTGAGTTCGCTTCAAGCAAGCCAAAGATCGTTTGAAGATGAAGATGTGTCTGAAGTGATTTTAACAAATGAATAAAGCATATAGAAACGTAGCTTAGCGATTGATAGACGTTCTAGAAAGAAAGAACCTTTCTCTAATGCATGATTTCCGGAGTACCATCGATACAGGTTAAAAATATCTTGTTCATAAAACCAAACAATGTTTAGCAACGCTGTAACGGGAACAAGAAAAACTGATACAAAATACAATTTTGCTACCAAATACACTGAAACACAGAAACTTTATGTAATATGTATGTAACAGTTGTTTAAAATAATTTTATCAAGTAAAATTAATTTCGTTGGACGCTACGAAAATGTAGTTGTTGCTATGCAAGTAAAAATTCCAAACTGTGAGCAATGATCGTTTTCTACATTCTGCGGTATCTTGATATATATGTACATGAGAAACCATCTTAAAATGTAAGTGCAAATGATTCCAATGATCGCACAGCAAATGATATAAGTAAAACGGGAAGACTAATAACCCAGCACCAATCGTGGTTCGCGATAGTAACCGGCGAACACAACAACCCTACCATTATCAGAGGAGACAACGTACCCTCGCGTACTGTAAGCCGTAGTTAGGCAAATTGCAACATCGTAGCTCCACAAAATGCAAATTATCATGCGCATGAATCCAGATTTTGATTATTTTTTTGTTCCTTCACGGTAGGCGATACGATACAAGCAATTCGGGTTTGCCTGAACGTCGCAAATCGAGTAACACGAAAATTGTAAAAAAGAGCGTAAATGTGCTGCAAGGCATGAGCGAAACCAGTTGCCAAGTGGAAAAAAATTTAATTTGATTTTCATCATCGTTATTTAAGTGATCGCGGTCCTTCTAGCTTAACGTGCCGCGATAAAGAAACTCTCACAAAATGGACAAAACTCTGGCAGTAGTAGTTGAAAGCGCGGAGATGAAAATGGTCAAACGTTGGGATGAACATTAAATGGGTTGGGTAAATTGCTTTTAATCGAAAATTACTTTCATCAGATTTTCACGTAATTTTTGAGTCAATAACGAGTACCACGAAGAAGAATACGGGTCTTGACATGGGCAAAATAAGTTATCCAGCTATCTGGTACACGGAATGCAACCCAACAATTTGGCTGCAATCATCCTTACAATTTTACGTTGCGTGTACAGTGTCAGAGTTTGTAGTAAACATTTTCTTTTTCACGAGATTTCGTTTCGAAAGCCTTAATGTTTGAACGAATAATGTTGAACATTTAAAGAATTGTACTGCAAGCAATCTCAGTAATTTCACTTAATGATATTTGCCGATATACTGTTATTTAACTTCAATTTATTTGGGCGAAATACGATTCTCTATCGTGTAAGCTAGAATAGACTTTGCTTTGTTCTTCGATTTGACATGTTCAGATATCTGCCAGATATCAGGTTTCATACATCGATAAAATAGTAATCATCATTCAGACCATCTTCAGATACAGAAAGCCTGCCATAGAGTCATTAACATTAGTCTTCTTCATGGCTTATCGACCTCTAAGGTCACGCCTGGCATTTCTGGCTTACGAGACTTATGTTTACCACATAGCCGGATAGTCAGTCCTTGATACGGGGCGACGGTCTGGATGGGATTGGATTCTCGTTCCTGTCGTGTGGAACCGGAATCGTTTATCTCATACACCACCGGGCCGCCCCTACCATTAGTACATGTATCAAATATCTTATGAATTGCCAACCACGTGCAATTATAAGATATAACATTATGTCATATTTCAGATTAACAAGAAATTCCAAATTTTTGAAGGGTTTACTTCATGTTCTGTGTCTTCTGTTCAACGAAGTGCTTAAGAGAGTGCCATCCGTGACATGGGGATCTATGTCTAAGCGTTGATAGCATAGCCATAATTGATCTCCAGTTCGTATGATAAAAGTTCAAAGAGTTCTCAGAAAATGCTGAAGAAGGCAACACCTTCATATGAAGTGTGCTTTAATGTCCGATGTATGTGGAGGTCATTACACAGATGAGCCGATCAAAAATTAAAAGAGGTAAACCGCAACGTTATGACATTCAGACCATTGCTCCTTATTTGGTAGCACAAAATATTCTTATCTGCGAGAAAAGTCATTACGTCATAGATAGTAATAATAATAAGTATGTAGTATGATAGTAGTATAAGCAAAATAGTATGATAGTATGCTTTATGTACAATACTATATTATGTACTTTATGTACTACTTGCAACCAACTCACATTGAGATCATGCAATACACTCAGCTGCACATGAATTTGTAAGGACCTTTTTAGTCCTTTATTAGAATCACAGTGCCTGTAGAGCAAGGTGCTAAGTCTTCAACTGCGTTACCCCGATTGTGTTGAAACGACTGGCATAAGAGTCGGAACAAACACATGAAGAAACACTCAACAACCATGATGCTAATTCCTGCTGAAAACAATAACCGCAAAATCGTTGCAGTGCACATAAGTGAGAATATAAGGGATTTTAAATCAAACTTTAGATTATAATAACAGAATTTATTGTGCAACGCGTGGTACATTACCATTTTTTCGAAAATATGGATCTTCTGGATCCTACAGTATAGCACATTAAACAGAACATGTTTATCATATGAACTGGTATGATTTAAATAATGACTTATGTATATAGAGTATAGTTTTATATTTAATAAATTGTTAAGAAGCTACAAAATATTTAAATGGTCGTAGGTTATTTAATTATTAATAGTAACTAACGAACGAATATTTTTAGTTTAAAAAATATTTGAAGAAGAATAACAATACGAAACTGTTGGAAGTAATGCATATTGATTTTGACTTGGAAATATGTAAAGGCAGAATGGATTGCATATCCATCACGGTATGATAGGAATACATCGTCAGCTCTTAAATTAAGCTTTGTTTTATTTTTTTTACTCCCGTTCAACCCTGTACGGTAATCCATGGACGGAGCGGTACACATATGATGCGTGCGATTGAAATATGTATCATAAGCTGCCCATCGGTTCTATTTCGTCATTCACACTTGTTGCGCTCATCGACGATTTCAATCCAAAGTGGCGGAAGTAGCGTCAGCCACTACCGACAGTTGGCTGCACCAACACCTTATGGTACCTCCGTATTAGCCTAGTAATGTGCCGCAGAATTAGAATGTGGCGATTCTTTCGTTCTCTCAACGGTGCACAGTAAATATACAAACCATCCATCGCCAGCACCGACAGATAGAGCGATCGATGTGCGATCGATGGTAGAGTATACCAAACAAATACAGGCTAGTATATGGCCACCGTACAATGTTTGCTGACTGGCGGGTGGAACACGATGAGTAAATGCAAACAGCGTCCCTCGAGAAACATCTTCCACACATGAAGCACTGCTTGGTTTTACAAGAGTGATGAAAATGATTAGTGTGAGAACAAAAGGATTGAATGCCGCACATTGCTCTGTGCATTTTGCAGTTTCCTCCCTGCCCGATCGCCGCTCTGATACGAATGGCTAGAGCTGTACCGTTTGGAAGTATGTATGCTTGAGTATGTTTATCTTGAGAAATATTTTTGTTTGTTTTTTCATCAATTTTCACCTCGCTGCTTCATATGTTGCTCGTGCTGAAGCGAGCACACTCGTATTAGATCATTCTTTATCATTCATCCAGCATAGCTCTAGCATTGTCTGTGTGTGGCTTACAGGAATCGGAATATTCAACCAATTCTGGTTCGTAGTGATGGTATACAGAACCGTACGATCATTAAGTCGGCTGTTATTGAAAGGTGTGAAGTGATTGAATGATGAATTTCATGTTTGTTATGTACGATTGAAGTTTATGTTACCTTAAGAGTTTTAAAAGATGTGGTTAACGGGCGCGTCCTCGCGAATCGAATATCATAGGATTGATTCATTAGCATCGATTAATTTAAATGGCCAAAACGAAAGACAATTTGCTATTAAAGGTAGCATACAATCGAATTAACCAACAGTTTTAGTATTACAGTTGAGATGCAATTATATCTTGGTTCACCATCGTGATACAAAGTAGTTTCCTTCATAAATTTTATACCACGTAAATTGTTCAATATGTGCAGGGCAGAAATTGTTACCATGATGCTAAACATTAGCTATCAAAAAACGTAAAATGCTACTCACTTTGTCCGATATGCACACGTTTCATCCATGGATAGATGTGAGGTGGAGGTCCTCCTTTCTTGCCACCATTTCCACCGCCTCCTTGAGAACTGCCTCCTTCCGTGCCACTATCATCATCGCTAGCGTCTGATTCATCCTCCGGGCTACCCAGTGGCAGGTTCACTTGGTTTCGATTGCTAATGTTGCTGGTATTGTTGTTCGTGTTGCTCGAACTCACGGCCGTGGATGGATTGCCAGATTTTAGTGATCGGGTTACACTTTCTACCACCGAGCCTGGTGACAGTTTTGGCGAAATCTCGGTCCTACCACTATTGCCATCATTTGTGCCATTGCCATTGCCTCCTCCACCAGCCGTACTCAAATCCTGAGGACTTGTGGTGCTATTGTTATTGTTGTTATTAACTACATTTGTACCTGTACTAGGACCATCACTGGCATATTTACAACTTTGCGAACTAAGGGCGGACTGTTGTTGTTGCTGCTGCTGCTGCTGTTGCTGTTGCTGTGAGAGGAGGAATTTTTGTGGTTGTAACTGTGTGTAATCGACCATGTCGCTAGGCTGATGTCCACCACCTACAGGGCCTGCACTAGCACTGTTTACGCTGGTTGCTCCGGCCCCGGCGAGCGGGTTGTACGTCTGAGGGCTGTAGTGAGCTTGGTGTGGCGTGCCGGGATAAATATTTGGAGTGTATGCCGAGGGTGGGAAGTATCCATCACTTTGACCACCTTGACTTCCAGCCGTATTCGGTGAGCTATTTGTGTTTTGTGCGTTGTTAGGATAGCAGGAGGCAATCGAGTTAACGAACTGATAGGAAGACATCACAAAATTGTTGGCATCCATGTTTGTGCAGTTTAATTGTCTCCGTACGTAATCAGTAAAATCTGAAAAAAACTGAAAAAAGAAGAAATACAAATTACAATTATAATATTTGTTTTTGAAATTGTTGTTGTTTAAGATAAAATATTGAAATTGTTTAAGTGCCATTTAAGTTGAGTTGCTATGTAGTGAAATCTATATATATAAAATTCTCGTGTCGCGGTGTTAGTGTGCAAACTCCTCTTAAACGGCTGAACCGATTTGTATGAAATTTGCGCTGAACGTTCGTTAGGTATGAGAATAGGTTTACCGCTATTTTTCGTTTCGCTAGGTGGCCTCTGGCCAATATTATGAGTTCTTTTCTGTGTTTCCTACGGGAGTTATCAAGTAGGCATAGCCATTTTTTCAACACGAATAATGTTGAACACTACTGAGACGAAAAGCTTCTAACGAACAAATCAATCAAAGTAGGTACACATGACGATTTATTTGTGTACTTTTATTCATTAAAGCGTAAAGTGAGTGATAAATAAATAAAAAGCAAATGTGTGAATAATTTAAAAATGCTATTTAGTGATTTGCGGCTCGGTGGTACATGTGGAATCGGTGGCTTCCACGGAAGGACCTGGTGTTAAATCCCAATCGACAAGGAAAGTCAGAAATGCATCTTGAAGCAGCAGAAAAGAAGGAGAGACACAAAAGAAGAAGAAAAATTCCTTTGATTGGGAATATCATTTGGATTAAGAATGGCAATAATTTCAGAATTTTCGAATAATCAACGATATTCTCTAATCGACGCTCTAATAATACCACACGAATCAAGGTTGAACACTCAAAATGTTTGCTTTAATTACAAAAGGCATGTTTTAGGGCAAAGCCAGGTTTGCCGGGTAAGCTTGTAGTATGTATAATTTTAGTTTAATCATTAACAAACAGTTTGGCTCCAAAGGACTAAACAATGAACATTAAGTATTGTTAAGAAATATGCATTAAATTTAGTGTTAATAACACGATCATCAAACTGTTGATCGTAAATGAAATTTGCACAAAAGCACATGAGCCTTTTGAAACTTAAGACTCGCCTACTCATCCTGCAAACCAGTTAGTCGAACAAAGTGCTACTGAAAAACAAATCACGCAACCAACATAAATTATAAAGGATGCAGCTTGCAGATTCCAGTTTCACGGTTAAGGTTTTTACCATGTCTTTAATGATGGCGACAACGTTAACAGAGGTAAGTTGTAGTGATGGTACTGGGAAGAAAAAACGCACCATCCACAAGAAAAATGTAGGTTGTTGAGTCGATGGACGCCACGAAGATTGCAGTGTGCTGCCGCAACCAACAATACCACAAACAGCAGGAAAAGCAAAATGAAAAGTTTCCAGAGGAACCCTGCAATTTCGAGTCAATGAACAATTTAACCCTTTGGCAGTATCACCGATCGCAGAATCTGACAGTAAGGCAAATGCGTTCAATGGATTTTGCCGTTGGTAGGCATATCGCTGCGAAATACCAAATTGGTTGAATGTTTCCTTTTTTCTTGCCAAGCATGGCCAAACCAGCAAAACACGAAACAAAACATATAAAACGTCTCATAGCAGCTCGCGGTAAGAGTCACTTCTGCTCTGAAAGGAATGGTACGGCAAAGATGAAAACGGCACATCATGAGAACAAGAAACGAAATTTAGCAGAATTCAACAAAGCCGTCTGGAAAAGGTTGCAAACTGGAAGCAGAGCAAAGCCAAAATGCCGATAAAAAAGTGGTTCAAAATGGCTCTCCACTTCAAAGGTCCTGTTTTTAGCTGCACGGTTGCGGCAAAAGCTCCAGCTATACATACTTATATGCACGAGATACATAGCAGTGGTGATGATACTTCAACATTTGTGTGTTGCTCGTTTAAATGGAACGAAGCGTAATTAAATGAAACGAATGAATAAGATTTTGTATTTTCGCAGCGCGTATGATATTTCAGCTGCTCATGCATTATCAATAGTCTAACAATCGATTTCAGATATGAAAATAATGCAATAAGTTAAACGGTAAAATTGTACCATTGGTCGGAGATCGGAATTTACAATACGGTTCAAAATTGCTATCACAATATATAAGCAGTCACCGTCAACTCTTCCTGTTTCTTTTTTTGGGTTTAACAACCTTCCAGGTTGTTTGTCTCACAAGACATTATTGGCTTATTTTTACCGCATATTCACATGTATAGTAAGTATGGGCTTCTTAAACTACTGTCCAACTGTTAGCACTACTCGTGTCATGTAACGCATTTCGCCGTTATCATTAATTCAAAATCATTAATTGGTTTTAGACATATTCCTGTGACATAGCTGTTTTGCAATAACGTTATCTTCGATTTCATCACATATTATTGAGAATGCTGTGATATTTTAGAAAATGTGAATGCAGAGTTGCGAAACACTATTACTTGTAACAGAAAGATCGCATGTTCTTTTGATATACTGGGTTGCAAGATTAGAATGTTGTAATGTATTTAACGGTTTGCACATTTCTAATTTTTTTGCTACGTTAGAGCAGGATAGTCAGTCCATGCTACGGGGGATGGTCCGGATGGGATTTGGACCCGGTCCTGCCGTGTGGACGGGCGTCGTTTATCACATGCACCACCGGGCCGCCCTAATTTCTAAAATGTATAACTAGTGAATTAATAGCAATACGCCGTTCCTTATGAATAAAAAAAAACTAATCAATTAAGTATCAAAATGAAATTTAAACGTATTGTTGAATGTGTATAATTGGATTGAAAACGCAAGGTGCGAACGCTTGCTAGGCGCTAAATACACAAACATTTATATGTTAAATGATTTGCGTTGTAATTCTTGTTCAATTTTCTATTTCGCTACAATGTATCTCTAGATGTCCGAAACCGAAATAACGAAAACAAAGTATATTGCTTTTTTTGTCTAACCTACCATGACTTTAATAAGAGACTTAGCCGACAAGATTCTGCGCGACCATCAAATTGGAACAGAAGAGAGCCAAGCAGATGCAGCAGAGCGCGTAGCGTATTTACACTCAAATCTATTTTTAAAATATCAACAAAATCCACACAGTGTAAAAACCCTAGAAGCAAAACGACTATGTTCTAGTTTAACCTGTGCTAGCTGCATCTATTTAGAAGATCCATATAAATTTACGCTGCGGGGCGGCCCGGTGGTGCATGTGATAAACGGCGCCAGTCCACACGGCCGGACCGGGTTCAAATCCCATCCGGACCGTCCCCCCGTAGCAAGGACTGACTATTCGGCTACGTGGTAAAATAAGTCTAGTAAGCCAGAAATGGCCGGCGTGACCTGTAAGGTCGTTAAGCCAAGAAGAAGATATAAATTTACGCTGCTATTTGGATCAGTCTCATATCTATTATTTGTGATGGTTTTCAGAATGACTAAGGATCGAAGTTAAAATTTCCCATAAATCGAGCAGGCAAAAAAGAGATACCTACTTACAAACATTTTGCGGACTTATAACTTTGCAAAGCAAACCAGTATCCTTAGTCATCGCATGTACGAATCAAGCATTGTTTCAAGAGAACCAAAAAGTTTATCCCAATAATACCTAAGATTGGGTACTGAATATTGCGTGCGGCAAATTCGCTGCGATTTCTTTTGTGTAATGGTAGATATGATGCACTCCTTTCCATTTATGCATTTCAAGGACTTCTTCTACTATTATATCCTTCTTGCTGTTCTACTGCCATGGACAGAGCACCTTTAGGTGCTATCATATCTTCGTCTTTCAAGCGAGCTCTTCTTCGCATTTATCGAAGGAATTGATTTTAGTTCTTTTTTTTAATCATTTGCCGGTAATAGCACGAAACTATTAATTCAAAGGCAGCATACTCCATCACGAAATAGCTGTGCATAAGGATTGCACTTGAATTATACTGGAAGGTATGAGTAGCTGGCAGTTTGTATAAGTGCTGGCTATTATCACATAATCATTATGTCATGATCGCCTGGAAGCTACCTTTCAAGTGTGTTTTACCATAGATTGGTAATAAACGGTTGTATAAAGGAAAACCGCCCTCATGAAGTATTTTTTTTCAGGCACAACTATGGCTCGCCGACGGAACGCTCCGACTGCTCGGCTTCGGAAGTTTTCGGAGCGCAAACTTTGGAAAATCGTTCTTTTTTACTATTCCCGGATCGTATTAAAGTAAATGTGCACCCAAGGTTACAAGAAATTATAGACTCCGCAAGACGAAGGTTCGAGGGAATCAGGAGAGTGATGATGGACACTACTATAAATGGGTATGGTTTTGATAACGATTGAAGCAATGATGGTATCATAATAACTCAATCTGTTGCCGGTAAGTTACATTCCAGGTAATGGTCAATGCTTCTGATTCACGTCCGGTGTGAGGCTAGAACGGGTGTTAGTCAAATCGTTCTACTGAAATGACTAGTTTCTCTTGCTGAGCGGCGTTAGTGGTCGATCGTTGAATGAGAAATAGGATAATTGTTTTGCCTTCGCATAACGGCAATTATTACCTTACTCCCTCCAGGGGCACAAAACGCGGGCGTTTGTTTTGTGGTACCAGGAGGTTCATGGATTATGCTGTTTATTTAAATCGGTTATTATCCGCACGGTATATTGTTTATTATGCATAGTGTTAATAGACTCAGAACGATAAACTCTACAGCTTTTTTAATCTTCTATATAACTGATAAAATATGTAAATTGTATATATAAGAACCATTTTTCACGGTTCTATTCTACGTGAAAAACATCCAAAATCATGTTTGTAAAGATTTTGTGAGAGAGCTTACGATGCACTAGCCTTTATAATGGCATCGTTACATTTTTAGAGAACATAAAACTACCAAGTTCTTGTAGTCTTTAAAAACCGCCGTGATTTCCTGTATTAAAAATATGTTTAAAACTGACATGTAAAAGAAACACAACGAAACATGGGGCACCGACACCGACACCAAATGCAATACGGACTGATCTCAGTAGACCGCAAAAAGGACGTACTATCCGGCTACATGATCGGTTTGTCCTATAACATCGTCCGGTTAAGTAGAACTAACATATATATATATGCCGTATATATGCCGTATGTAGCTAGCCGCTTATATAGCCGGTGAACAAACAGCTCGTCATGTATAAAGCACACGGTTTAAACTGTCTCTTATGCAAGAAAATTATGCAATTAAGAAAATTTCAGATGCCTACAGTAAACGTGTAGGACGGTAAATACGTTGTATGTTCGATTATGGTTAGGTTAATTAAGGTTAGAAAACTAAGTAACATTAAATTAAGCAAATAACAAAAGGCCAACTTATTGTAAATGTAATAAGTACTCTTGAAAAAGACACATAGTGGAGATTATGAAAATCACACTAGAGTGTTAGGAATAGATTTCTTTACAGGCCAAAACAGTGTTTGATATGTTTCCCTTGGGACTAACAATCACAATAAACCATTCTATCGCAGATTAACCCCTGCGCTCATATCCATTGCATATGGAATGTACCCAGCCCTTTTATTAATAATCCTGTACAAGTTTTAGAGAATGCAAGGAACAAATTTGCCCTAAAATGCTGTCGATGCAAACAAGATGCCTTTTGTTTGTGGTTAGTTAGTTAAAGGACAAGCAGTCATTCGTGTTCATTTCGTAGCAGTTGGGAGTTATCCCTTTCTCCTTGCATTTCGATGTATTTTAGGGAAACAACTCTATGCAACGTGATAGTTGGGTTTGCGTTTGGGAAAGGATCAAATGAATTCCACAGCAACACTCACTCTTTTCGGATCACTCAGGTTTTCCTGTAGACGATTTATATATGACGGGTTTTGTTACAACCTAACGATGGTGGTTGTATCAGTTGCAGCACGTAGAAGTATTTTCCGAATAACCGGTTAAATATCAAAACAGGTGTTTCATCACGAATCATACACAAAGAAGAGCAAACTAATTGAATGACTTCTAAAACTTATATTTAATCACATATCACATACTCACACACTGTGCACAAAAAGAAGCATCAACAAGTCTCGAATCAACTGTAACGGTATTTGTTGGGATTTAGGTTGTGTAGTTGATTATGAAACGCAAATTGTCAGCAGCAAATGGCAAGGGATTTATACATATCGATCATCCCTAGAACACACCGTTGTTTGTATCATGATGCAACGCTCAATAAACTTTGTTTGTCACTCATATTTTTTTAATTATTTCACTGTTTAAAATGGTAGGACACCTTGCGAATTGCAGTGCTGCAGAACGAGAATGATGTACGTTCTGTTGCTAATAACACTTTTACTAAACACCAATCGCACCACAGATTGTACACAATTTTACAGGTTTTAGTTTTCCATTATTGCGGTATTGACATTCGGAACACGTGTTACATGGATTAATGTCACCACTGTACGTTTGTACATACAAACTCATTTCATTTATATAAACTCGTTTGCTTTTTTGTTTCATTAACTTTTTTCCGTGCACAATTTACGATCAATGTTGCTATTTCACAATTGCTTCGTTGAAAATGGTTCCGCTGAATGTTTAGATACGCCGATGAAAGCAGTATTGAACGAAATGCTCATCAAATCAAAATAATCACCACACAGATTAAGACACGCAGTTGGTTAATCAACCATCGACCAGATCCATCGTTAACTACACGATCACCGCGACGAGTTTCACATTACGACCGAAAGTGTTGGAAACCCGGAATGAAGTGGTCGCTACAACACCATGCGCCGTTCGCGTATCTCCTTCGATTGCGTTCGAGGCGTACTGAGGATGCTGCTCACGACCAAACAAATATGGTAGTCTCTTACCAACACGCCATATTGCGTCTCTCTTGCTCTCATTTGTTGGGTATGAACGCGTGAGCACAGCATAGCAGTGAATATGTTTCGTCGATTCCACATGTTCCACAATCGAGCAACGTGCGTTTTTCGTCGAGAAAAGCGTATGGAGCGCAACAAAAGAGAGCCGAAAGAGACCTTTTTGTTCGATAAATGGGGTAGAATAAGCATAAGTGCGCTAGAGACAACACATTTCAAAACCCACCCCGTTTCCTTTAACAAACAAAACCATAAAAAACATCGTGCCCGCCCTGTTTTACGATACAAACCGATGTGGTCTCTTCCTCTCTAGCGTGGAGGGTGGACGATGAACAAAGACGACTATACTGTGGCCGTGCGCATGAGCTTTGCATAAATCGTAAATTACAGAACTTGCGTGGTTTCATCGAATCGTTGAAAAGTTGCCTCTTTGCTCTGGGAAGAAGGAAACAATGATTGACCTTTATGACAAACAGAAAGAGATGAGGAAGACTCAAGAGGCGAATTTGGTGCTCAGGCCTTCGCTACCAAAAACACTTTTTTGAATTCACTTTGCGTATGGGAATGCACTGGATGATGATCAGCAGCAACCAGAGAGCATTGTGGCTGCTTACAACCTGATACATCGGATGCTGGTGCAACATAAATTATCTTTTGAATACTTCGCCAATACCTCGATGACATAATCGATTCGAAATGACTGTAATCTGTGGATTGAATAAATGTGTAAAACGCGAATGTCTTTAGGCCGTTTGCCAGGAAGCCAAATTAAGAGGTAAGAAGGAGCTCCTGTTAAGTGAGACAGGTCAGGAGATATTTGAATAAACTATGAATTAGTTTTTGCAAAACGTTTCTTTTGGCAGAAGGTTTTGGATTGCGTTTCAAATCTCGTAGACCAAACAACTTTTTCTTCAGTTAATTGTATGGAGCATTCTCCTCCATATTATAAGGGACTTCAGACGTTATACTGAAAAAATACAACTGCACAAATCAAGCAATATTTCGTTGGAGTTAAACTGTCATTCAATAAAATAATTACTCCAGATCTTAGAATTTTTCACATTCCAAGAAGTAAACCTGTATGACTTCTTGGTAAACATTGCCTGACCACTAAGGTGCAGCACTGTAAACACGCAGGCGCCTAATTTTTGTTTGCCCAAGTAATCGTCGCAGATTCGCGAATTTATGTTTGAGAGGATGTCACTTGACAAAGCCATCGCTGTGCTACTGCAAGTGGGCGTTGATTAAGATGAGGTCCACAATCCTGCAGTCATTTTTTCCATTTTTTCATTTTTTAACTACCCAACAACCAAGAACCAAGGGATGGAGAATAAACTGTTCGTTACCTTTCAAACATGGGGAGCTATCAATGAATCCGCAGTAACAGAACCGGTTTTTTGATGTATGAACAATGCACGCTCTGGGTGAAACCTGTAGGAATCCTTCTGGGCAAGGAAAGTGTTGATCAAATCCGCCGAGGACCTTGAGCGGATGGTAGACCGAAACGAAAGCTTTAACCCAGCAATCGCCTCACCCAGTAAATGGGAAACCGAAACGGCCATTAAAATTAATGCCTTCGATTCAGGCAAGCAAGGAACAGGAAGCTTTCGCACGTTCAGACACAACACTTTTGGAGTTGGCAAACTGGTGCAAATATTCTAATTTGCTAATGGGATGTGTTCCAAATGATACGCGCACTGGTTGTCTTTCCATCCTTTTGAAAGGGGTTCTTTTCCAGCAGGTATTTTGGTTCAGGGCCATCGACCACATTTGCTCATTATTGTTCATCTATTGTAAGCCTTAGACAAAGCACAGGGTCAACGTGGAATTTGGTTTGAAAACCTGTCATAGATAAACATAATTGATTCGCTCTGGTGTGGCACGATGAGACACTTGCCGGAGGATGCAAAGGACCTTTTTGATGACAGTTGTTAGTAACAAAAGATAGCTAGATAGTCTAGCACAGGTTGAACATATTTTTGTTGTATTCAGGAATGTAGTAGAACCTTATAGAATGGGACAACTGCTCATATTGTTCTACTTTATTTTTTGAACATTAATTCGTGAAGATTTGACAATTTTTTCATTGCATCTTGTGTAATTTTTTAAATAAATCATGACAGCGATAAAACGAGCTACATAGTTGTTTAATCTTTTATAGTTTGTAAGTTAATCGACCTACACATATGAAAGCAAAAATCAATACTGAAATTACAAACTATTTCGATACTTACTAAATAAAAAAACTTAAAAAAAGGATAGCCGAATCGAATAATAATATAAAATAAGTACAGTCAAAAGATAGTATGTGAATTACTGTGCATAGTCGACTCAATTGTACGCATCGTGCTATGAATAATAATCCAGTTTGGTACTGATTTTGTTTAAAAAGTAGGAACATCCTAAAGTATTGCTACTTTTTCTATCATCATAAAAATTCAAAAATGAATTTTGAGCCAGTTTGGTTGAGTAAAAATCTTACTGGACTCCTGTTGGTGGTTTGCAGTAGTTTGAACACGGGGAAGGTTTGAATCGGAATAGCAGCGACCTAAGAAAATGCGTACGCTGTAGTGAGAAAACTTCTCTAGCAGTGAGAAGGGAGCATTCGAGTAGTTGGTTCACATGCAGCCCGATAGATGACGGTAAAGTTCTACCTTTCCTTTTCAAATGTTGGATAAATGTTGTTTGGCTTATGTTTTTCGCGCACAAGTGTTTGCTGAAGGGTGAATCGAGAAGCGGCAAATTTGAACACACGAATTTCGCTTTCATTTGTTCATTTATCATTCGCGATTCCCGTTGATACAAAGGAATAACATGCTTTTACCCGAGTGCGAAACCCACCGAATGATTGTACGCATAGACTGCAGATGCGCCACGCAAGAGAACAAACAGTTTCTGAATGAAATTTTCTTGACATGTGAATTTGAGAACAGAAAAGGACGGAAAGCATGGTTGAAAGCAGAAATTCCATAACCAGGGTGCATGGAAAGTCAATAAATGTTGTTAGATGTCATGTTTCCATCAAGACTGATTGTTTTTCACTATCAAATACCGCTTCGAACTAGACACATTTCAGTTTCACGCGAGAAGTTTTCCTTCACTTGTTACCATTTCCAATGCTCACGTATTTCGTTTACGTTAGAAGCTGTGAGCATTCTTAAACAACAAACCTTCCGTGAACATACGGGCGTTTCGGCTGCACAGATGTATGCTTTCAGTTGAATGAATTCGTGTTGTCTGTCGGCCACGAGTAACAAGGGCTGGGAAAAAAGTATGCAAGAACATTGGTGGGCAAAGAAGAAGTTTCCTAGACCTACGGTGAAAATTCATTAATCAACCTTCTCTAAAAACAAACGGCTTCGAGTTGATGCAACATGGTACCGGTTTGTTTATTTGTGTCAAAGCTGCCAGTTCTTGGAGGATGTTGTTTTTGCATGGAGCGCTCTTTGAAAGAATCGGAAAAATCTTTATGATTGATTCGGAAGAATCGTTTGAGGATTTCCACAAAGTAAAGGCGTTTGTATGCATGAAGACATTTTTGATCGTTGTAATGGTGTTTTATTTATCAAATACAAAAATGGAAACAAACTTTAAGCTCTTGCCTTACAGGAATGGAAAAGGTTCGTAACCATGATAGTTTTTTATCAATTTATATAAAAAAAGAATAATCTAGAAGCGTATAATTGATGTACAAATCGATCAATATGTAAAAAAAACTATTGTTTTATAAGTTTTATCCTGCATCTAGAAATTCCCTTCAAAGTTCAGATATTATTTTATTATTTATCATATAATTAAGACGTTATTTCACTAATCGTTCTATCTCTTTTGAAATAGCACCATTTTCACACGCATTTTCCCATTACCCTCTAAAGTTGCGTATTCTCGGGGCTGTTATAACGTTGCTTTGAACGTTCATAAAAACAGAATAATATCACAATGTAATTCGAATCATTTAGAAGCCTAGTCGATAAGGATAAGTATCAAAAACCACGCACA
Organism: Anopheles funestus; assembly: GCF_943734845.2. NCBI lineage: Eukaryota > Metazoa > Arthropoda > Insecta > Diptera > Culicidae > Anopheles > Anopheles funestus. Next base: position 56,324,463 of record NC_064598.1, read on the forward strand.
GTAAATCGAAATGGGGTATGTATGTGGATACATATCTAAAATGAGCACACCAAAAATGAAACTCAACGAGCTAGATGAGTATTGTGTTTCTTTTAACGATGCAACCGAAAACACGCCATTTTAACAAATGGATTGAGAAGCGGGAAGACCATCCTTTACCCATGTCGTCACTTCAAAAGGATCGCAATACTCAACACCAGTGGTTAAAAATTGAAAAATTTTAATGACCGTGAACTTAAAACTAAATGCGATTCTTATCTGGTCGTATTCATTTTCGTCAGAATGTGAAGATCAGCCGTATGCAAACCCTCGCCTTTGCTTACTCTGCATAACATCATAAGGAACGCGAAACGTGTCAGCGAATAAGATTACAGTGTAGCAAAAAATCAGCTCATGCTTTTTATTTTTTGTTAATCATCGCTTTTTAAATTTATATCAAAGCTTCTGAAACAGTGTTATGATCCACCAAAACCGCCCCGATCTTCCCTTGCATACACTATCAAACAGAAACAGATAGCGGCGGCGCGTCGGTCAAATAAAACGCGACGCACGATTCGCCAACGTTAAAACAACACACGAAAAAATCTAATTAATTTTATCCTTGGTGTAGCATTTATATTGCTTGAAGTAGCCTCGTATTTTTTCCCGGTTGTTTCTGTTTCATCCTCCGGTCTTTGTTTTCAAATCAAGAAGATTATATTACGCTTCTGGAGGGTGAACGATAACTGACCCGGTGCAGATCAGGCTTCACAGTCCACCATGATAAACATGCGATAGCTTTTGAAACAAGTCTTCAATCTGTATATTCTGCATTCATTCGAGCTTGGGCATCTTGAGAAGCTGCAGCAAAATCAACGGGCGCATGTTTCGTCTACACCGGAACGAAGTTTTTTTTTTCTATACCGAGTCGGCAATCGTACATACGAACATTTGCTAACGAAAATGAGATCAAGTCACGGGAAGGAAACAGTAAGCAGATAAAGCTTTAATTTTTATCATAAATAAAACAGGCGAGGTAAAATCAGCCCCAAAACGTCAAAGCATAGCTTAAAAGGTCATAAATTTTCTTTCCGTTTGACACCAAATACTGACTGAGTCGACACGATCGAGCCACACCACTCTAGCTTCTAAAAGCGTCGTTTAACGTCTCCAGCGGGCACGGTAAAGTCGACGCCGAAAGTTCTCATATAAATTTGAGTTTGAGTTGTTACTCAGGATGCCCGTTGTCTTCGGATCGTTTCGTTGACACTGGTTTGGTTTATGTGGGGTTTTGTTTTTCACGTTTCTCTCTACCGCTAGAGGTTTGAGACACCGTATATGTGTGTTCCTCTTTCCCATGTAGCAGAAAGGAAATGCTTGGAACGCTATAAATTAAATATTAACTAATTTTTAACCTAATAAATTATGCAGAGAAGAGCGTGGGGCGTAAACTGCTCTTTTCTATATTATTTCAACGTCCAAAACCGCACAACGTGGCTTTATGGTAGAATATTTCCACTGCGGACGTCCTTTTATAAACTAAGCGTGTGCATAGTTTTAGCGGCGCTTTGTGTAAGATATGGTGCACGAAGCAAAACACAACCTAACATTTGTGGCAATGGCAAATGGGTGAGTACGATTAGATACCACATGAATAGCTTAAAGTTTTGTGCTACTTGAAGGCTAGTCCCCCACATAAAACAAAACAAAAAAAAAGCAACGAAAAAGCCAACCCCTTCAGAATCATCAAACACCAGGAACTAGTAACTATAGGCGAATCGTCTATCAGAATCAGCTCAGCTCGATCACGAATCGAAAATGAAGAAATAAATTATAAATTTCAACAAATTATTGTAATTTATTAGAGCGCAGGTTGTCCTCACTCAGTCATTCGCAGCAGCTCTATAAAAGAGGCGTACGATGCGGACGGAAACGATGCAATGGAGAGGTATGTTTTGGGTTCTTTATGGTTCAGTGATTCCAAAACCGGCACACCAAACTTGTAATGCACGGTAGTAGGAGCACGGCAATTCACAACCTTTTGGATCTGATATGTGCGTTCTGGTCCCCTTTCTTCTCAACCATTGCTTGAATGATCGCTAGGTGATGGATAACGAGTAGTTTATGGGTTTGTTTTGGTTCGTCTTTCAACACCATTAATACTGATAAACCAAAGAACAAGTCGCACGCAACACCGGTAGGATGAAACAATTACTTACCTGCGATATTGTTTGTTGTAAATATAATAAAATTTTCTCTTAGTAGCGAATCTGCTCGGTTTCAATTAAGCTCATAGAACGTTCGACACAAAGCGTACGAAGGGATCATTTGCTCATTTTATCTGCAGGTTACATTCGATAGTAGGTTTGTACATAGGGAAGATATATTTCCGTGTACGAAAGGCTATTTTTGTTTATTTGCTATACCACAGCAACACTGGTTTCATTATAACCATTATTTAACCTACAACAGTTAAATAGACTTGTGTGTTGATCACATTATCTTTATTATCCTAGCCGATGTAACGTCTTTCGGTCTGGTCATGTGTAGTGAAAAGTGCCCAACAATCAGGTATGGACGACATTTATCGCTTTTGATCATAAACGATTCTGTATTAAACGAATAATTAATAAAATGATGTTAGAAATTGTTTTTAAAAATCGTTATTGATTTTCTAAAAATTAATCAAATTTAAATCACTGTTCTCTTCCGTTTCTAATTTTAGAGAGTTGTATAAAATAATAAACACAAATATTTTTAAATAATATTTTTCTTATGAAGTGAACTTATGATTCAAATAAAGATTGTTGTATTAGACTGTATCTTATTAATTAACAGTCTTAATCAAAATTATTTTTCGTTTTTCAAGTTACTAAGATATTTATAACAGATGTTAATATTGCGATGTTTGTACATACGCTGTACAGATAACTCTTGCAATATAGTTTATAAAGTGGTTGTAATTTGATTATAAAATTTAAAGCAGTGATTAGCAAGGCATGTCCGCGGGCCAAGGGCGGCCCGCGTCAGCAATCAATCCGGCCCGCGAAAGGATTTGGTTGATTTTAAAGATGGGAAGAACTGTTCGTTACAAAACAATGAACATCTTTAAGTATGACATACATCGACAGTTACAGCTTAACTTACACGGACAGTTACAGCAAAGTCCAGTCCAGCAAAGTACAGTCCAGTTAGAAGTAATTGGTTTTGGCTAAACCAACACATTCAAAAAAAAAAAAATTAACTAGTTAAATCCCATAATTTTCTATCAACGGCCATCCCATGAACCTTACGGTAATCTAAAATCATTTTCTAAAAGCTATATTTTAATATTTGACAGCACTTATAAATGTGAAAAAAAACATTTTCAAAAATTAAGTTTATAAAATCTGATTACAAATTTTTATAAACTAATGACTATTTTCAATCAATTTTAATGATAGGCTGTAAAAATATTGAAGCTTGCTTAGATGATATAAATGCTGCAAAAACAATACCATCAAACGCATTGATATTATTTACCAATAATTTCTGATATAGTGGATGATGATGAGTGGAATTTACCTAGATCGGTTGATTTAGGAACTATTCTCGATCGTATTCATGAGATTTCTTGCACCTTTTCACGTTTCTCCGATTACTTTTTTTTATTCAGTTAGAACGGCCTGGCATTTCTCCGATTACTTGAAGTATTCCAATTCAATTTTATTCAGCACTTAAACAGCAGTAACGAATTTTAAAAAAGTTTTAACAATGTTTTGCCTAACTTTATTTAATCGCGGAAAAAGTGTAACCGCACCGCAAAACGTAGCATTATTGCGGAATACCGCAACAATTCCCAGTATTTTTCAAGCAACAAATTGATGAAAAATAGCATACTATCAATTGATAACAAATAAGTACATGTAAAAAGCTATAAAGTATGATTGTTTATAACGATAAACAATAAACCCAATAGACATCTAAACTTAACGGTCAAACCTTAACCGTACGATGTCGCTAAGAAAGAGGTAAACTGAAATTTCGTGTTGTCGTTACTTTGTAGCTGTCTTGTACCCAGAAATAACAAATCCAGTGTATCTCCAAACAATCATGCCTGCCCGCCCAGAAACACATGTAAGAGGTACAAACAAACAAAACTACCTTTTTACCAGACTAAAAGGCATCAGCTTACCTTAGTTGGTTGAAAATCACTATCCATTATACAGGCTTTTTTAGCTATGGATTAATATGCCAAACTTATGCCTGGAAGTACAGGTGTAAAATACGTGCATTGGGCGTTCATACTTGAAATAGGTAAAAAAGCACAGGCGTCAAAATACGAGAAATCTGTCCCTGAAAAGAGTAAGGCTACCAAAACAAGAAATGATGAGTAAAGATTTTTGAATCAACTGCGAGATGAGAGCTTGCAAACGTATTGTTTATAATCCTTTGAAAGGTGTTCTTGAGCGATAGCGACAGCAACGCTCTTGTGCACTGTCTTAGCCTTGGTGACGAAGCCGGTATCATTTATTACTGATAATTGATGATTACCTGTCGGTGTAATCGTGTCCCGTGAATGGAAATCCATTAGAAAACATGGTGAAGCACTGGCTAGTGTTCCATGGACAAGGTTATGAAATCATCATTGGATTTAAAATGCTTTGCCCTGGTCGTCCGGAGAGATGCGAATGAACAAATAGGATGCAATCTGCCGGCGCCTGTTGCATGCCAGCGCATAGTGTGGCGTACATGATTAATGAATGGAATTTTTGGAGGGTCTTAATGTAAAAAGGTTGAAACCCGTGGGGCTTAATTCTCCAAACCCGGCATCATTGTAGAGGTAACTTATTGATGACGGTACTGGACACTGCAACCCACTGCAGTGCTGATGCACACCAGAACTAAAGCCAGTGAACTTGGACTTTGCATTACATCTGTCGTTCTCTATGTGCAAAACTGAACCATTCAATACGTATCTGAGCAGATATCGGAGAGATAAATGATGTGTTGTAACCGTTACTCGCGTGCTTTTCGTGTACCTCTCGTTGATACCTTCCCGGGCACGATCGCTACCACGGTAGACGATTCGTCCCAAATTCGGGAACAATTGTTCCAACTTTCTGTCACACTATTTTAATTTATGACTATTTATTTAGTTCATTGCCTGCACTTTTCCACAGGAAATTTTTGCGAAAATTCTGTCCGATTCTTTTCCCCGGGGCGGGTGATGTTTCGCTTTCACTTGTGAGGCGCTATGCCGTATCGAACATCAAATAGTTGAACTAGGGGATTCAGAAGGGAGTCAAAAATCTGAATCAACGTCAATACCTACTGAACAATCAATCGGAGGAAAGCTGGGAAGTTGGAACATTGGTGATTGCTTCCTTTTGCTAGGGGGTGGTAGCTTTGAAAGGATGGTGCAATAAGCCAATACAAACGGTATGTTTCGTTTCTCTTTTGGGTGTATTTTTATTTTTTTTTTGCTTAACCTTCCTGCCTGTGATTTGGTGTACCGATGAGTTACAATTCAATTTATACCACATGAAAAATTTAGCGCTTCTGTTCGCCGTATAAACCGTTTGCAGTAGGTTCCATAACGGTGGTGATACACCGTGCAAGTTATAGCAAGGGGTGTCAAGAGGTCCCAAGTTTGGTTTGTGCTGGTGAAAAATGTTACCCCGGTTTTTGTTGTACATCACACGTGTGGAAACATGCACAAATGTACAGTCGGTTAAGTTAAAATATATTAGACATGAATTAAGACGATTTGGCTGAAACAGACGAATACTAGGATAAGTATACCAATTTACATTGGGCAAATAACAACTCATTAAGTTTAATATGGTATCCCACGCGTCGTTCGCTGGAAATTCGGAAGCTGGCATGAACTATTGCCGGCCTTCACACCACCTACGGGTTGAAGCAATTACGGAGGATTGCTGTTGATGAATTACAATATTTCTTCAGCCTTGATGTTAAAGAGACGGAGTGAAATTTATCAATACAAAACATTTCATACTCTCCTTGACAGATAATGCAACCATGGGAGCATGGCTACATTGCCTAGGTACTACAATATTTTGTATGCCCTGTTTGGATATTCGTAGGTGTAAATAGAAGTGTACAAAATAGCATGTATTTGCAATGCATACTGATGCTTGTTATGTACTTTTGAACCTAGGTTTGTACATGTGTGTGTGTGTGTTCCATGCGTATTAGGATTAGGGTAATCATTGCCGTTAGCCTGCACGGAGGGGAAAACTACTTCGCCCTCTTGTCGTACCTTTGCTTCTCTACGTTTATCCCTCTATTCGAGGGTCTACCCTGCAATGTGCACGGGAGTGCAAAGGATGCAGAAAAGTTTTATTGTATTTATTTTTCCGCCTGCTGTATGCTGGGTTTGGTCGTGTGCCACCGAAAGTTATTGCCATAGATGCGAAAACCCGGGCACAACGTAAAGGTAAAGAATTCGATGACAAAAATCGGCAGCTTGGTCGATACAGCATTCATTCGGTTCTGAATATTGTGCGTGATAAGATCGATCGGTTGGGTAAAGTGACAACAGTTCTGACAACACAAAAGTACGTTTTATACGCGAGTGAGAATACATTCAGGCAGCATGGCAGCAACACATCCGCTGTACAATGAGTACCAAGCCAGCAGCTACTACAACTCTTGTTACAACTATTCGCCGCTTGGGCAAGAGCAGTTCATAGCAAATCATTATCAAACGTCTATGCAGTATGCGAATAATGAATCGAGTGTGCCGCAGATACAGCAACTACAAACTCCACAGTACACATCCCAGCAACAGCAGGCAAATCATATTCCTTCAGCAGCATCTTCTTCGGCGAGTGGATATCCAAGCACGGGGCCATATTATCCTGATGGACAATTTAGCTCAACTCAGTACAACGGGAAACATAATCAGCAAGTAGATCAGTGTGGCAATCAGTTTGATAGCTATTTTGGCTACCCATATCAGCCTCTTGCGCATCATAATTCGTATGGCGCACAAGACTACGCAGGCGAATACTGGTTTAGAGCAAATGAACCCGAGTGCTTTAATGTTGGAATACCGAGTGGCAACAAGATTGGGGAAGTCGTCAAGGAACCAGCGTTGAAAAGAAAGTATTCTGAGGACGTTGATAAACTAGCGGAGAAAGTGTCCGCTGGAAAAGGCAATGACACAACGGACTCTCCCGCGCTTCGAGCACTGCTTACTAATCCGGCTAAAAAGCTGAAGTACAATCCTCATTACGCTAACGGCGCGAAGAAGAACACCGTGCATCGAGCAGGAGCAACGATGGGTTGCAGTAATGGCATTCTTTCCCCTGCTGCTAGCGATCGTATCGTCCCTGATATTGTGCCTTTATCGCCGAACAAAACAGATGATAGTATTGACAGTTTGTTGGACAACACCTCAAAGCACGGTGTTGATATGGCGCAAGGCGCAAACTATACGCTGCACAATCTGGGACAACCGAGCACGCCGAACTATGATGGCGTTAGCACTCCGCCTCTTTCACCAAAGGATATGGAAAGTGCGATCTCATCCCAAGGGCTAACCGGCCAGTCCTGGAACCAAAATGGAGATTCTGAAGGTATGTTTGTATTCAAAAAGATGTGACTGGCATTTTACTTATACTATTTCATTTACACCCATTACAGATAATCCTAAGGAAGCTTCGAAACGAACTAGGCAATCATACTCCCGTCATCAAACGCTTGAATTGGAAAAGGAGTTTCATTTCAATCGGTATTTGAATCGAAGACGTCGTATTGAAATTGCGAACACGCTCAAGCTCACCGAAAGACAAATTAAGATATGGTTCCAGAATCGACGTATGAAAGCAAAGAAGGATCATTCGTCATCGACCAAAACACCGGATCTAGCATTGGATGGTGACTTATCGCAGCCATCGGTCGTAGAATCGGCCGTGTTAGCACAATCGCAACTTCCGATCGGTACTGAATCGCGCTCGATGTCGTTAATTACCCCACCTTCTGCTACTGGCTCTATTCATCAGTTAGGAGGTCTTCACGCTGATCAGCATGTAGTTGGCCAGTGGCCATATCATCATCCGCACCACCCGCAGAATCATTACTACTACTCGCACCAGTTATCGGATCACTCGCCAAACGGTTTTCAGAACCTAAATACCACTTCCGGCGGAGCATCGTACAATCATCGATCGTATCAATCGACTGCGAGTTACATTGCTTCGAGTTTTGTATGAAACAGTAACAGCCCATCTTAGTTGTATCATCTAAGTTTCCCAGCGATCATGTGATGCCTTGCCAGTAAACTTTTGTAAAGAAGTAATTATATTGTATTAAACACACTAGCGCTTCGATATGTGATATTTAGCTTGATATGATATCCCAGCGGAGATTGAAGGTTCAAATGAAATTATAAAATAAATTACAGATAGGAAAAGAATAGAACTCGGTCACATTCTGATTTCGGACGCGGAGAAACGCCATTTATTCGGAATAGTTGTGTAATCGACCCCGCTAGGTTTGATTGCATGAGGCAGCTGTCCTGGGGTGAAGCTTTAGCATTTGTGGTAAAGTGCAGTTTTGTTCATTTCCACACGTAAACCAAAGTAAGGAAATGAAAACCATCGGTACCGGCAGAATATGAGGGAAGTGTGTGAATGTGTATGGCTTTTCGAAAACACCAGAATCAGCGTGTGAAGCGGAATGCTAAACATATGGGTTTTCGGGATGTTTGCTTTCACATTGCATCCCTCGGCCGGAAAAGCAGGCAAAGCATGTGACGAGGGGACAATCATATCCCTCAGCGGCGGTTGAAAGTGCATCCCACGAAAAACGAGCAGAAAGAAAAGCCTCACGCAGTTTCGACCATCGGCAGGGGTGGCGTTTCTTTACGGAGCAGTGTGCTGCCGAAGGCGTACGTATCGAACACATGACGGTAGGCGAGTAAAATCTGCCACGGTGACAGCTTAGGACGAGATAATCGCCTCACAGTTAGCACAGCAAGGGCGTTTCGGAAGGTGAAGTAGTGTGGTAAGATGTCATGATTGGTTGACGTACAGATTTAGGCGTTAATCTGATCTGAGCTAAGTGCTCAGCAGTAGCGCTTGAAATCAATGATTTTAATGTTTGGTAATTACAATGGCTTTGAACAGACACTGCGGCCGTGAAATGTTATGCTTCTAGTGGGTGTTTTTCTTATTTATTCCAATTTCGATGGATACACATGAAACTGAGTACGATTGTTAAGCTGAATTGGGATGTTTCTTACATTGGTGGAACTATGCTTTCGGGATGCTCTTATCATGTTGGACGTTTTCTGAGAATTGGTGGCAGTGGTTGGTGGATAAAATAATTAAATTGTAGTTCCGCTAAAGACGAATATGTATTTTGTTCGGTCCATAAAAAGTTAATGTTCCGGAACTGTCGCCACATAATTTTAATCACGAAACAATTTTTAATCTTCACTGATCTCGGCTGCAGGCAAACCGATCTGTGCTGCAGGTTTTCTTTTTGAACGCTTTCCTTTTTAGTTTTGTTTTGTAAACCTTTGTTTCTGGCAATGAATGTTGCCTTACATTCGTCTTGATCTGGCCGGTCGGCCGGTAGCATCGCGAAGTTGTTTCAGATCGAGGTTTGCTTTTGAGAGTAGTTGACTGTGGCCACCATATGCAAACGTCAACCTCGCTGGTGGCATTCATGTGTGCCGTGGGTTAATTTATTAGCCGGTTCGAGACAGATTCGCGAAGCATTCTTGATTTTTCTTTCCCTTTATCTTCACGTTGATGCTGAACCTCATTTACGACATATCAGCAGTAAGAGCGTTAAGTATGGGCGAGTATGGGCGATAACGGAGATGACTGAAACAATTATAGGGAGAACTAATTTTTAGTAAAATGTATTTCACTTTACTGACATAAATCCAGAAATATCCCATTGCTACTATTTAGAAAACTGCTTGAAAACAGAAGCCTTCAATACAATTTCAATGCCATTTAACACTGCCTTTTCTACGAATTAGAACAGCTTACGATTGAATTTTTTTGAAATATAAGTATAGCAATGAACGCAGTACGATCTGGCCGTTAATCGGAACTGTCAACAGTGTTGTTAATAGATACTTGTTCACACACAGGTACGTTGTCCATATCATTGTAAAATAGGGAGCAAATAATTCAAAGACTATTTTTCAAACAAAAATTGCATTACGAAGAAAACAGAATTCATAATGGTTGATATCTCTTGCAATATGCATTTTCAGTATTTCTAAAGGTACTTCTTATGACAGCTTTCTATTCACAACGCCTGTGAGCAGAAAATATTCCTTACAATCGGTAAAGATTTGTGAAAGGAAAGATTTTAGGAGGAACAATTGGGTGGAAAGCTGCTATAACTGTTGTGAATGTAAATTTTTGTTGCTTTACCTATGTATTTGTATTTGAAATACGAAAGAATCTATTTCCCGATATGAATTCTTCTTTTTTCAACATTCACAGTTTTATACAGGCACACGAGCATGGAACTTCTTGTACAGCCGAGCTGGCCGTTCCGTTGGTGATATTTTTATTAGTTTACACTCGTAATGATACCAATAAAATCCGCTCATCCCTGATGCTAGATCCTTGGGCTTTGTTGTATCGGGAAGACGTTGGCCGGTTCCCCGGAGTTCTTTGAGCAAAGTTGTAGCACTTATTGGGATAGGTAGAACGTGCACTGCCTTATATGTTGCTTTCGGCAACGGTACGGCATTCGAACGGAGCAAGCCCATTTTATAATGGCTCTCTAATAATAAAAATTAAAATATTTGAAAATAAACACTGCAAGAAATGTTAGGTATGTTTCAGTTCGTATGGCACGGTGTACAATGCGAAGTGGCAAAACTTTTGCCATGAGTCAAATTTACCGAAAGAACCCGGATCGTCCCGAAGATATTGGAGGCCATAACAAACCGTTCCTAATAAAACATGCCTAATAAAGTGATAAAATAATCCGTCAACCAAAATTGTTGTTTGAATTTGAAATTTCCTTCATTCTAAGGGGTTTGCTTCGAAACTAAAAGACTCGGAAAAGCAAGCGTAAGACCGTGGTTAGCTAAGGATGTTCTTAAAACGTACCGTGCACCTAACTACCTAAGGCAAAAACGAGAACCTTCGTTATAGTTGTATGGTTTTATAATACTTTTTTAGGGAAATTTACGTTCGATACGAAAAAGGAAAAACAGATTCTTAGTAAAGAAACTTGCATCGTTGAATTTGCAGTACATAAGGCCACCAGCAACTTCATTTTAATCGACGATCGGCAGTGGTTGGGTAAGGTAATTAACGCCTGTGGATTCAGATTCCGTTTCGGATGGTGTATCACAGCTTCACACTTTGATCGCACGTTTGTTGTGTTTATTCGTTCAACATTGCTAATCAGCGTGATTTTCAGTGCATCAGTAGTGATATTTGTAAAGAGACGATGGTCAGTAGTGGAAACGCTACAAGTTTCCGTGGTGCAGGCTTAGGTCTTCTAGAAAACATGTCGTTAGGCTCTACGCGCGCTCAGTGTGTGATGCTTTATTTGTTTATTAGTTTGTTCAAAACAAATTATACGCCACAAAGCAAAGCAAACATTTCCGAAATACCCACATACGTCCGCCCGGACGTCCTGCTAGGTGGGATCGCTTCTCAAAAATCACAGAAATGTGAGTATGAATATGCACACGACTCCTATGTATATGCCTCTGCCGAAAGTTCTGCCGAAATGATGGTCACACGACCGATATCTTGCCTGCTTTAATGTATCCAACGATGGGCGAGCCACGAGACGGAACCAGGATCGCTCAAGGTTACTGAACTATCGAAACCGTTTCCCTCGCACGACGATTTTATTACTGTGTCCTTGCTGCTACGGATCGAAATGCTTCACCAGAGCAGGCATCAGTCCAAAAATTGAAATGTAGCCATCGAAATGGCAACAGCAGGATATTTCACCTTTCCTATCTTTCATCGATGTCTAATTTAACAGTAGTGGGCGATGACGTACAACAACCGTGCACGTCCTCGGAAGGATAATAATGTTAATGATTTTTTCCTTGAACCGAGTGACTATGATCGTAACTAATTGCTGCCACACGAATGGCAGCTTCTTCCAAAAGGCCTTGAATTAGAGAAGCGATAGTTGAAGTGTGTCTTGTCAGCTCTGCTGTCGTAAAGTAAATAAATACTGAAAGCTGGATAACTTTATACGACGGTCAAACCAGATTTTTCTCATGCTGCATATACTGAATTTTTGGGCAATGATTTATAAGAAAATTTCAATACTATTTTCATGAATGGCATATTAATGTAACCAGCCATACGATTATATACAGTGGTAACAAAAACATAAAACAAAACATTTTCAACAACAAGTTATTAAAGAAGCTTATTGATTACAAAAAAGAAGCGATAAAGATGATATTGGTACTTTGATGAACGTTTAGTCAAGAACTCAACAGGTTGTAGACTGCTCATTATAAAGCCTTTTTAACACAATATAACTTAAGCAAATAGGCATGAGTACATCGTGACTTTCAGTTCAGGATAAGAGATTAACACACAAAAAAGGATTTCACATACGCACGTTATCTCTTTTATAGTTTTCTATAGTGAATATGTAGTGTTTGTATAATTTTTTTATATATATTTTTTAATATACTGATAGTGGCTCTCAGATGTCTGGAGCGTTTGCTGTAGTAGTAGCCGTGTCAGTCTTTAACGCCAATGGACCGTTATCAACTCTTCCCGTACATAGTACAGAAAATCTGGACAGAGGTGAGTTAAAGGTAAAGAAAGTCTGAAATAAAATACTCTTTAGCACATAACTATTATTTCTAACTATTTAGCTAGGGGTACAGGGCTGTAATCCCATCCCATATCGTCATGCAAGTTACTGAACTATGGCAAAAGAAGACAAAAAACGTAGTTTTTGCAAATTGACACCCATCGAAACATACCCCATACCACATGCCCTTCAACGTAAAATATTGTCCGTGTCTATCCGTCCGACGCTCCCATGTTTAGAACCATGTTTGTGTTGTTAGAAGTGCCATCTTGCGGTCGTATGCAGAACCTGATGTGAATGTCATTTCCTTTTTCTCCAGAGCCATCTAGCGTTTGTCTGGTTCGAGCAGTTTTCTCACGATGGTGAGTTTTTTCGTCATGGAAATTCGTTTGTGCTTTGAATTCATTCTCACGAAAGTTGTGATGTAAGGATTTCATTCTGCATTGGAATGGAATATCCTTCCAGGACATATCAGGTGTATGGAACCTTAGAATCCGTACAGTAGGAAAACCGTACTCACGGAATTTCTTCCTGGTAAAGAGAAGAATTTTCATTGCAAACAAATGAAAATAATATTAGAAAGAACTTGTTCGCTGTTTAAAATCCCTTCGTATGCCTAAATTTATGACTATAATATTACCAACAGTCCATCATTACCAACACCAAAGAGTGTTTTAAAAATTATTTCTTTTTCATTACTAAAGTTCTATTTCAAAGTATTCTTGAAAACCACAACTCTGAATTTGAAATCATAGAACTCAAACATCGTTCTGTTCGACCATTTTGTACTAGAAAACCTTAAAAATGTATGTCACTTAACCAATAAATACTTGAAAACACAAACAAACCGTTTGCGGCTGTTGTTGATGAGAGGTAATAATTATCATAATTATGGAACTGTTTTGTTCTTCCGTTTCTCGACCAACAGTAGCATTAAAAGATATAATTCCTGCAGCTTTGTTCATGATATGGTGGTAGGAGTGGTGGTTGGTTTCGGCGAAATGGTGCAAAATTACATCGCCAGTTGTCCGTATTGTATAATTGTTTTCTCAACAGTCGGTCTTTGGGAACGAGCGTAAAAAATGAGACGGCTTTTTCACAGTACTTCTGTTCTCGTTCAAAAGGCTGCTAAGGATCATTCTAGTTTGTTATCAATTTTGGAATGGTGTTTGGTAAAAGTTGATCGTAGTTGAAAGATGTTTCTCTTCCTAAAGTATTAACTTTGGTGGTGTTACTTTGGGGGGGTATTTTAATAGCATTCATCAAGCTCCTCTCGTGTACTTCTGATTGTTTGCAAACCAAAACATCCTCGTTTTCACATCGCGAGCATCTGGATCGTGAAATCACAATCAGGAGAATGTTATTAATTACAGCCGGAAGTCACGTTGTTGCCAGGGAAACTCCGTCGCTTGATTGTAACATAGATACAAACTTGTTAAAAAGTCTTGACGGCCAATCTTGATCCTGGAACTAAGTGAAAGTGTTGTGTACCTTTTGTTAGAAACGTTGTTATGGACCTTTGTCTCGGGCTTGACGATGCGTTCGATAATAATTCTTTAAGGTACTTGAGCAATTGTCACCAAGTCATTATGAAAAGGTAGGAGAATTGAAAACAGAAAACCATCTCTGTGAAGGCCGTGCATAACAATAAATATCCCATCTTGTCGCGTTCCAATCCAATCACGCACTATGCATAATGAGCCAGTCTTTGCAAACGCATGCGAATAACAAGGCACCAGGCGTATTTTCTGAGCTAAAAGACTATTTCTTAATTTCCCATCACAGACACATCAAATCGCTTGTACCGTTGCTGACAAATAAGCTCTACCAAACGAACGAATGTGTAGGGAGTCCTACCTTTTACTGGGACTCGATTTGGCAAACCTGTATTCAGGGCCCATTTCATGCGTTTTGAAATATTATTTATGAGTGGTAATTAATCCCTGTCGGAAACAATCACAATCCTTTAACTCCAGTGACGAGATTCCAGCCAATCCTATTTTGAAGACAAGGGCCATTTTAGGGAAGAAATCGCACTCATCATCCCCCGGTATTGTACGCACTATACTGACAAATTAAATCACTGCATTATTTAATACCGCGGTACAATCCTACGGTACAATTATTTTATTAATCCCTGTGCCTAGTAAGTAACTTTAATCAATCGAGATCCACTGAGTCACTGAGCCTTTTCTTCAACTGTACATATTCGAGTACTTGAGCAATTGACATTTGAAAGTGCAATTATGCTGTTTAGAAATGTCTTGATCAATCGTTTCGAAACTCACGAAACTTTAAGATCTATATGCATTGAATTGGCTGAAACATCATCAGTGGTTGTTGAGGTTTTTACAAAAACCCCTGGTAGAAAAAATTAATGACATGTCATTGAAAGAAACGAGCTACTCATTAGTGATTTAATTTAAGAAAATATATTCTGCTAATCAACGATTCAGTGGCAAGCGGCTACTTAAATTAAGTTAGCATCGCATGTGAAAAATTGAGTAAACAGAGATCTAGCCGTATTTAAAAGCACTTTGAAACCTCAACAAAAAAGAAATTCTGTCAATACACTACCCAGTTCCTCTAATTTAATTCTTTGACTTTTCTCTATAAAACATGATAACTAAAGTTTGTTGCAGTAAACTCACGATTCTGTAACAGGTGCTACCAAAAGTATAACTATTAAACGATCTTGCGGTTGGCAAACGAACTCTTGTATACCGGGGGTCGAAGTAATTAAATCATGAATTCCATTTTAAGGCAAGAGCTATGGAATGGGAAATGTACGACGAAAGGCTACCAAAAAAAGAAACATTTATCGTTTGATGTGAAACGGCGATGTGCATATCGCAAGGGGGAAAAAAATTAATTCAATTATTTCCCTTGTTTGCTATTCCTAATGAAGGCTTTTCGTTCTCCAGACGTATTTCCTTACACAAAATAAGCTCAACAACCGAATGCATTAGATCTTTTCTTTTTTTTTACCTATGGTCTATCGTAAGATAAAATTTTAAAAACGAAACGAAATGGAACCACCAATGAATTCCCAATATGGCCTACGTTACGGGAATGCCCAGGTTAAGTTACAGTGTCTGCACTATGGTTCCCGGTGTGTAGCTGCGGCGTTGTACGTATATAGCTTTCCGCAGCTTACAATTTTGTGACAAAATCTTCGATCGTGCGTCCCTATCGCAGCCTTCGATTGGCAGTATGGCTTGACAATCTATGTCCATTTTTCAACTGCAAGATCGAGAAAACACGAAACTAAAAATCAAACAAAACAAACTGTCTAAAGGAATCTTTCCGATGTGTCGTCTGCAATCGGAAACCGGGCACGTAACAATTCCGTAATTGATGATCTTAAATACAATGATAAATTTTCTTAATGATCTTTAAATTTAATAAGTTAGTTATAATGTTTTACTTCCATCCTGTCAAGGCGAAACGACGCTGTGGGCGTGTGAGTGTGTAGGGATTGGACGAATAAAAACGATGTCTTAATTCATTACTATAGCGATGGTCTCGGGTTGGCTCGATCTACCAATCGCCTTGCTGGAACGACTGGAGGAGCTTCGGAAACCGCACTAAGCGGCAGGAGAAAAATAACACTACAACTTACTTAATAAAGCGATCGCCATAAAAAAGGAATAGAATAGAATTCTTGAGCTTCAACGATCGTTGAACCATTGCTTAAGGTAGGACTACAGCGAAAGATACGCAGCTCCTCATTAATTATGTCGAGCGGACGATCGACACGACACCAGTCGAGGACAACGCTTTGGTTTTCGTTTCGATGGTAAGGTATTTCCTTATCCGGACGAATACCCCGCTGCCGTATTGTGGAGGAATATGTTGCGGCTCTTGCTCGCTCTAGCATACATGGGGTTTTGTGTTGGAAATGCGTAAATAGTTGGAGAGATTATTATTATTTCATATCTTCGTATTCAAATACATTCAATTTGACTCAGCGAGAAAAGATGGATCGATCCCGAGTCATCGCATATTCCAACACACTGATCCTAGTTGGAACGATCGCACTGTGGAGGAATATATGTTCGGATAGAAAATTGATCATTAATTATAAATGATTAGATGTTAAGATCTGCCTTCCAAAAATTCCTCCACTAGTGTCGTTCCCCGGATTCGAGGCGATCACACAAAGCCTGTCTGAATTGTATGACTCCTTGAAATAGGTAACGTTCGAATGGGTTGTGATATCATCCTCTGAATGTTGCGCGTTTTCTATGTTTTGTTTAATTTCATTTCATTTTAGTATTCCTTTTATTGGAATCGACTTATCAGAGTCAATCATTTTTCAAGCAGCGGCTTACGTGCCTAGAAACTATTTATTCGTTAAAAAAGGTGCGCCAAACCATGTGACTAGTTTTTGAATGCTTTTATATTAAAAATTTTCCATACGAATCGTATGAAATGTGATCAGTCAAAGCAGACAGTCATGCAAAGCCGTAAGAAGTGAGAGGAACAGAAAACGTGTATAATCACCTTACCTTACATATGACGATTGATTTTCGTTGGTGACAAGGCTTTATAGGTGTGGGATTTCTTACGAATTGGTTGAAATATGACCAAAAGATGTGGTCAAAAGTAAATGATTATTATTAAGTTATTATTAGTTTATAACATTTGTGTCAGTACAAATTTGGAACTTTTTCGCAAGATATGGCAATTCCAAGCCCATAAAAGAAAAAAAAATCATTAAAGTATTTCGTGCACGGCAAGGGTTTAAAAAAAGGAACTTACGCTCTTTATGAATGCTCGAGGTGGCCAGCTTTGTTATACCAAACAACATTTGCGTCGTTCTTCATAGTTTTCACATGTGACATAAGGTTAACAAGAGCTCCGATAACCTCATCAAAGCGATTGAAGTGTGAAGAATTTTGTTCGAGAGCAATAAATTATCAATGTAACCGTACTTATTGAAAAAGCAAAAGCACAACTCTTCGATGGTGTGGTGAAGTGAGCCTGGTTTGATTGATGATGTTTTAATAGTGTTGATAAAGAGAAACAGAGCTGAAAACATAAGCATAGGTCGGTTCACCGCCCTTGCTCGGTAATATTGAGCAGCTTCAGTCACACCTCCAAGTACTGTACAGAACGATCGTGGCGTAGTCGCGATAAAGTAAGACGAAGGAACCAACGAGCACGTGACCTCAGCGAGTCAAAATTTTATATTTTTCAATTAATAAAATGTGAATTCCAATGCGCATCCACTCTTTCCCATTTGCCACGGTACGGGGCAGCGCAACTACATCTTGCGGATGTAGATTCTCTGCTTAATGTGAAAATGATAAATGAATCGATCGGTGAACATTTGTTCGATCATATTACCAGCAAGTCCGGCAAAATTTCGTAGACAGTCTGACTGTTACAAGCAAATGGCATTTCAGGTATTGTAGTTAACGGTACGTAAATTGAAGCTGTCAAAAAATGGTTGAAGTTTGGTATGTCTAACATTGTTTTGGCAAATATTATTGTTACATTTTTTATTTTGTGTTCAAAAACTTTGTTACTGTGTGAGTTATCATATCAACATATGTAAGCATATTCTACATCAAACAATACACATACAGCTGACATAGAAAAGGAATGAAAAAAAAAAACAAAACAAAAATTGCGTAAGAACACATCTTTTTGATGCAGGAAAGGAGAACTAAAGTGCAAGTAACGTAAGGTTCAATCACACACAACACACTCGTTGAATGAAGGGACGTTCCGAAAGGTGCAGCCATTTTGGGCATTATGGAATCAAAATCTGCGGCCGTTCTGGACAGAAGTCGATTGTGACAATCGTCACTGTCATGAATCGTCACAGCATCCCTTGCACATAGTATAGTATTGAGATTCTCGGTCTCAGCAGTCTCCCTACAGATCATCAACGTGACGCTCGTCTAGGCGTTGTGCACCGTTGGTGTACCGTTTGCGTTCCGTAGCAAATTAAAACGCGCAAAAACACAATGGAGATTGATAAATTGTCTTTCATTCGTCAATGTCAGAATACATTAGACTGTAACTATTTTTGTTTGTTCTTTTTTCTCTACCTCTTCCTTACCTGTTTTTTCAACGCTGTTATGCTTATGGCTCCTTTTTTCTTTGAATTTAGATACACGGTGAAGTAATGGCAGCTTGTTTCGGGAATTCTCCTTCATTACATGATTTGAGCCAAAAGAAACTTAGACTTGCACTGGCAGATGCAGTAATTCACCAATCATTATTAGATTTGATTGTGCTACATGGGAATAGTCTAGAAATAAGAATAGGTGTACTTTTTACGGTATATATGTAAAGTAACGGTAGTAATGTTACAAAATAGTTGACAAACAGTAGTAGAATTCCTTAGCCGATTTAACCGTATTTGGATACTGTTGTAACCATCCAGTGTTATGTGGTTGTTAGATTTAAATATATTCGATCTACATCGAATTTGTGAAAGTTTATGTAGATCGCATAATCGATGTTTTGGATGAAAATCGATTAACTGGAACCTTGGAACACAGTAACTGCATGGGTCCAACCCGGTACACGGTAATAGAGTCATGAAGCAAATATTCATCGATATAACACCAACTAAGTTTAAGCAAAAGAATGGGGAAAAAACATGGAAAAAACAGAAACGCAACATAGCAAAGACATGCGAGGGCTCTACGTACGAAGATTAAGCACAATGATAATATCAAAATAAATTATCTCCTCATAAAAATTAATGACGATCATTTATTTTGTGCAAAAGAGAAAATAA